>NC_056733.1:1011891136-1012238636 GCF_019279795.1 Protopterus annectens | reverse complement strand
TCAACATTCCCTTCAGCCCTTCTGGCCCCTGTATCAATGCAAAATTCTTCATCACCAGATTCTATGCACATATTAATAGCTCTATAGAAGCATCTGTCCCCCTCCATAAGAAATACAAATTCCAATTTCAAAATAAACCTCTACAGTGGAACCCAAATATAAACAGGCTCTACAATAAAGGGAAAAAGTGCATAGGTTCTGTAAATCAGAGTGTAGCATTTGTGTGCTATGTCTTTAAGGAAGCTTGTGAGGCTGTGCATGCACGTATAAATTCCAGACATGTGCAATCACTAGTGCCATTTTGAAGAAGCAGCTAGTGTGTAAGCATGTATGGTCAAAGCAGTTCGTTTGTATATAAGTTACTTAGTCATAGTCAAGCTTTACAGTAATGTGTTTGTATAGAATAAAGCTGCTTAAACAGAACCCACAAAGACTTGTTTATTCATGTACTAATACAAAAGTGACACGGTGTGAGAAGTGGGATGTAAAAGAACAAAACATTTGGAGCCATGAGATGTAAAGAGAAAACAGTGCGAACATAACTAGAAGGAATCAAAGGTACTAAAAAGCAACATGAATTATTTACTCAATGCAAAGAGGCAAGAAAAGACATTACTAGGACATAAACCACATTATCAGGCAAGCAGAAAGCTCAAAATGTTTAACTAAAGAAAATGTTTAAGATAAAAGTGCTTGATGAAATCAATGTGTTTAATGTACAAAATGAGCATATTAAACTACAAAACTAGCATTTTAAAGTATAAAATGAGCATGTTTAAGGCAGAAAGAGTGTGTTTAAGGCATGACTGGGCATGCACAAAGAATAATAATAAGAAAAGAAAAGGGGCACAGTAAAAAAAGTAAAGTAAGGTGACTGCTATGTTGGGCAAAGTGCTGTGTGTGCATAACTACGACTTCATTTGGTATCAAAAAAGTAATTAAAGTTATTCAAAGTATCTCATAGTGTCTAAAAGTGCTTACGGTGTGTGCTTATTACTGTGCACGTATTTCAAAGAGTTCACTGTGTGTAAAGTGCAACTATCTTGTGTAATTCAATTGAAGCATGGTTGTTTGAAGAAAAGTTCTTGTGTTGGGTGTGGCTATTCGCAAAGTGCTGCCATTACAGAGTGCTTCTTGTACTGTAAAGAGTTGCCTGGCAAGGTGCCACCATTTTGGGAACATTTCAGTGTATTGCATTTAGTCATTTACAAAGTGCTCATACCTCAAAAGACATTGATTTTGGGCAACCAAAATCTGTTTATTTGCATTGTGCAATGTTTTAACAAGTTTCTTGTATTTAAGAAAGATGTTTCTTACAAAAGATTACAGGAGTATTATAGTGCTCATGAATTGCTCAGTTGCATTGCAAAGTTCTTTAATGTTTCTTAAAGCGATGGCTTTAATAAGTTATCACTTATTAATGTGACTGTTCCATGCCTGCCTTCATCGATAAATTTCTAAGCAACTACTTTTGCATTTTTGCCTTTACAAATTCTGAAAGCCAATAATTTTAACATCTCTGCCTTTACTTATCAAAAATTTCATAAAAGCATTGCAAATTTGAGACATTATTCCATTAAGCTCAGTAAAGCAGTAAATAAGTTAAAAGCTATTCCACTGAGTTTCGTAAAGCATCGAAAAAGCTAAAAGTTATTTCGCAAAGTGCAATAAAGCATCGATAAATTTAAAAATATATTTCATAAAGCACAGTGAAGCATTAAGACATTTAAAAAGGTATTTTGCAAAGTGTAATAAAGCATCAATAAGTCCAAGAGATTTATTTCACAAAGTCCAGTTAATTGAAAGGACTATGTGGCTATTCATTTGCACAATACGATAAGCACAAAGAAAGAAAGTGCAGATCTAAAGCAGAAGAGCATTAGCCAGACTAAGTGTTCATGCCAATTATTTATGCACATGTATATGTGTGTGTGTGTGTGTGTGTGTGTGTGTGTGTGTGTGTGTGTGCGTGTGTGTGTGTTTGTGTGTGTATTTGTATGTATTTGCAAGACCCTTTGCTGATATGTTTTAATATGGCTGACGGATTTCAAAAACCATAACCACTTGTATTTGACCAGAATATTCCAGAGAACTGGAGAATATCTGAACAGGAGCAAGATATTTTTATACAAGCAGCGTATGCAGATAGAGATGCATGCACAAGGGCATTTATTTTGCAAAATCTAGCAGGATCTAAGCCTATAAAAAGAGACTGGTCATTTGTATATGCACCAGCAGTGTATGAAGGTGAAGGTGCAGACCACAATATTGTTGTGCAAACTGAAACCAGAGAAGAACCCAAGTGTTTAAGGCATGAGTTCGGAGAAATGTGCAACCCCCAGACAAACATTACATTAGAGAGGCATTTGTTTTACACAAGAAATCAGAAACCAGGGGAAACATCTGCAGCTTATATAACTGACTTGATGAACAAGGCCAAAATGTGTTGGTTTTGGTGACTAAAAGATGATCTGATAAAGGATAGATTTGTATGGGGTTTTCATAGTGCTGCAGTAAGGAAAATTTTTCTTCATGCTAGTGATTTGACAATAAACAAAGCAATAGAGATTTGTCAGATCCATGCGGTGACAGAAAGGCACACAAATATGCTTACAAGTGACAAAAGCATGCTTTCAATAAGCTCCAGAGCAAAGTTAGACAGTATGCAACATGTGGCAAACACAGGAATTCCAATGAAGGTGCCATGTTTTCCAGAAAGTTCTAGAAGTGCAAGCTCCATCGCCATCTCAGTGCCATACAAGCGTGAGTCAGCAGCTTTATTGTTAACTATCAAACTGTGGTGTAAATCATGAGTCTAAAAGAGAGAAATGTTTAGCATATGGTCAGCAGTGTAAGTGTAAGAAATGGAACCACTTTCAAAAGTTTTGCAAATCAAGTCAGCCTCACACAGTTGTGAAGAAAGGTCATACAAGAAAATAAGTTGATCAAGTAGAGCCAAAACAATCAGCTTTCTACATTGATAGTGTATCAGTATTGGGAGAAAGAGTTGACACAGTGCACTTACTGACAAGGAGTGAAGTGTTTTGCACAGTTCAGATCAATGGGAAATCCACAGAGCTCAAAGTAGACACTGGATCAAAGTCTAAGGCTGCCATTTGGAATAAATTCTTCAAGTGAAGTCTTTTAGCGTGCAATGGAATATTTTTTTCAGGTTATTCTTATGCCATCATAGTAGACAATCTACTAGTTGTAGGCAATGGTGAATCAGGGCATGACAGAAACCTCAAGAAAGTTCTAGATAGAGCACATGAAGTAAATTTGAAGTTCAATCCTCTGAAGTGCAAATTCAGACTTCCAGAAGTAACTTATGTAGGACATTTGTTTACATGTACAGGCTTAAAACCTAACCCAACAAAACAAACAGCTATTTTAGAGATGTCAGCACCAGATAATGTGCAGAGTTTACAGCATTTCCTGGGCATGGCCAACTATTTGGGCAAGTTTATATCAAATTTCATTGAGTTGACAGCACCGTTAAGAGAGCTAACATGAAAAAATGTTGTATGGTCCTGGTTACAACATCATCAGTAGGTGCTGATGGCCTTAAGCAGAAAATTTCAACCCCCCCTCCCCACGTTAAGGTACTACAATGTGAATAAACCAGTTGTCCTATCCTGTGATGCTTCTACCTTTGGTCTTGTTGCAGTTATTCTACAAGGGGGCAGAGCAGTAGCCTATTCATCTAGGACATTTACTCAAAATGGGATGCATTATGCTCAAATTGAGAAACAGCTTCTAGCAATAGTTTTTGCATATTCCAAGTTTCACGATTATATTTATGGTCAAGTTATTCAAAGTGAAACTGATCATCAGCCTCTAGTTGCTGTTCTAAAGAAATTATGCATTCTGCACCAATGAGATTACAAAGAATAATGCTCAAATTGCAAAAGTGCCATTTCAAAATGATTTACACTAAAGGTAAATTGCTTTATCTGGCTGATACTTTATCCAGATTGCCTAGAAGTACAACAGAACAGCTTGGTGCTGAAAATATTGACGCTGATGTAAAGTCAGTGTGTAATTTTTCCACCACTAGACTTGATAAGTTGAGAGATTACACTATGACTGATCACATTTTACAAAAGCTTAATCACTACATCAATGTTGGATGGCCATCAGAACAATCTAGTGTATTACCTGAGGTGCAATCATATTTTCCCTACAGAGATGAAGTGCTGATGGAAGATGGTATTATTTTCAAAAGTCCTAAAATTGTTGTTCTTGCTTCATTACACCATGAACATATTCAGATTTTACATCGTGGCCACCCAGGTTTATTATCCACTAAGAGAAGGACAAGAGAATTAGTATTTTATCCTTCATTATTAAAAAATCCATGATATTAACTAGGTTCCAGAGCCTGTTTTCAGCGGAGGCCCGGGAGAAATGCTCCAGATGCATGTCTTATTGTTAAAACTCAATAAGCACATAGAAGAGAAGGTCCAGTCCCTGGACAAAATTCTTTAATAACAGGCAATATAGGCAAAATCCAATACCTGAACTACCTTAGTCTACTGTTGCAACTGATATACTTGAATGGAATAATCAACACTATTTGGTTTTGATAGACTCTTAATCAAAATGGTTTGAGATTGATCTGCTACCAAACTTAACTTCAACGACTGTTATCACTAAGCTTAAATGTCCTTTTACAGTTCATGGTACTCCTCACAAACTCTCCTCTGAAAATGGTACTCAATTTACTAGCCAGTTGTTTCAGAAATTTGCGAGAGAATGGAAATTTGTACATGTCATTAGTAGTCCTGAATATCCTCAATCCAGTGGTCTAGCTGAACATGAAGTACAGAGTGCAAAGCAATTACTTGAAAAGTCAAAGCATGATAATACCGATGTATTCTTGAATTTACTTAATCTAAGAAACATACCTCGTGACAATATTCTTGGCTCACCTGCTCAAAGACTATTTTCCAGACAAACTAGAACTATGTTACCTATTTCATCAAGTTTGTTGAAGCCTAACTCTGAGAACAACAAAACCATCACGACTCAATTTGTTAAAGAAGAGTAATATCCAGAAATCTAGTTATAACAGATCAAGCAGATTACTTTGTTTGTTGAGGGAAGGAAAGAGGGTACAAATCCAGAGAATGAAAGGATTTGATCAAATAGGACAGATAACAGGCATCTGTACCCAGCAGAGGTCTTAACTGGGTAAGCTCAAGTGAGTAGAGTACAGGAGGAATTGCAGACATCTTCTTCCTGTTCCAGAATCATCACCATTGCAATCACAGCATTATATCTGTGATGCAGATTCTAAATCAAAGAATGAGTCAGACATTGCTTCCAGACCAGTTTGTGTTCAAAAGTCTGATTCTGTTCCAGAGAGTAATTCATACATTCCACAGGTCAACCATTTTGCAGAGACTGTTCCAGTTGCTAAAACCGAGTCTCAATTTTATATCAATGGCAGTAGGTCAATCTCTCTGCAGCAGCCTGAGCAACATGTATATCTGATTTGTAGCTTGCTACAGATCACCCACCATGTCACAAGACCCCCATTCCGCATTTCTGGAAACACTGCGTAACATAAAGGTCCTACCAAACACCCTAATATTGGGTGATTTCAAGTACCCAAACATTAACTGGAAGAACTACTCAAGTACTAACTCCTTTGCCCAACATTTCCTAGAATTTATAAACTCAAATGCCCTGGAACAACTGGTCATCACTCCCACCAGAGGTGACAACATATTGGACCTGGTCATCACCAACATGGGCAACGGGTGTTCTACACCAGAGGTAACCCCTCACTGGTTAGATCTGACCATAAACAAATCAATTTGGATATCCACATTCCGCCCCCACCCCCGGACAAGGAAACCATCATGAAAAACTTTTCAAAAGCAAACTTCAAGTTACTTAAGATAGAGGTGGAAAGTTTCAAAGCCCCCATGCTAAAGGATAATGCTATCCAAGCTGCAAAATCCTTTACTAATGCATTCTACAGGCACATACAAGAATGCATGGATCATGCTATCCCAAGCAAAACTAAGACTCACTCCTCCAAGAAAAGGAAACCAGTCTGGTGTACCCCTGCCATAAACAAGCTATACAATAGAAGGAGGAAACTAGTACAGAAAAGAGTAAAATCCCAAGAAGAGAAGACATCCCTGATCAGTATCAGCAAGAAACTACGTTCCTTCATAAAATCATCCAAGGCGAGCTTTGAAAGAAAACTTGCCAAGGACTCCAAAGATAACCAAAAGGCATTCTTTAGGTATGTCAAGAATCTTAGTGGTAATGCTCAGATCTGCTCAGATTTAGTGCAGAATGGTACAAAATACACTGAGCCAACCAATATTGCCAACATCCTGGCAGGCAGGTTCAGTGCAAACTTCACCCCCTCTCACCCCCAAAATGGCCCATAACCATACCAGAAGAATGTAGAGCCCCTGAAATCACAGACACCCAGGTTAAAATAGCCCTCTCCAAAGCCAAAAACATACCATCAATGGGACCGGACAGTGTCCCAGGCTGCGTCCTACATGAGCTCAAAGATAAACTAACCCCTCACCTAAACACACTGTTCAAACTCAGCCTCTCCACAGGCTACATACCCATAGAGTGGTGCACAGCAATAGTTATTCTGCTCCACAAAGGTGGAGCAACACCAGACCCCAGGACCTATCACCCTATAAGCCTGACTAGCTTGGTCTGCAAGGCTATGGAGCACATCATCATGGAACTCATTAACAGAGACATTGAGAACCTCCAAACACTGGACCCTATCCAGTTCAGCTTTGTTAAGGGCAGATCATGCCTCCTAAACCTGATGGACTTCTTTGAGACAGTTACCAAGGCTATAGATGAGGGAAAGGTGGTACACACAGCCTACCTAGACCTTGCAAAGGCCTTAGACACCATTCCCCATTCTGGTATTACAGACAAGCTCACCAGCGCTCATGGACAAAACCCACATGGTGAGAGTTGTGGGAGGAAGATCTGACTCTAAACTGGTTACAAGTGGTGTTCCCCAGGGCTCAGTACTAGGACACCTCCTGTTCAGCATATACTTCTCAGAGATGCAGACAAACACAGGAGGACTATGGCTGACCAAGTTAGCAGACGACTGCAAACTAGGGGCTATAATTGACTCACCGGCTGACACAGACATCCTCTAAAAGGGTCTCACTGAGACGGATACCTGGTGTCAAAATCATGGCCTCAAGCTAAATGCCAAAAAGTGCATAGTTATTCCCTTTGGAAATAGCAGAGTACCTACAAACTACCACATAGGTGGTAGTCCACTAAATTCGGAAAACGTAATAAGAGATCTGGGGACCCAAGTAGATAGTAATCTCTTCTTTGATAATCACATTGCCAAAGTGGTTAGAAAATCCTTCTATGTGGCCCATCTAATCACAAAAGGGTTTGCATCCAGATGATAAGAGGTCATTGTTCCCCTCTACTCATCACTCATCAGACCCATCATAGAGTACAATGCCCCATTTGGGACGTACCTTACAAGACACCTGCAACAGCTGGAAAGACCACAGAAGTACATCACCAAGAGGATCACTGGCCTCAAACAGATGCCCTATGCAGCTCGACTGAAGAAACTCCAGCTGTACTCAGGTTGCATATCGCCTGCTCAGAGGTGATCTCTGCCTGACATACAAGGCCATGTCCAACCCAGAATGTATGGACATGCTCCACCTAAAGAAAACCTTATCCCCTCGAGCCACATGCTCTAGGGATCTAAACCTCACCACAACATTACATAGGATGTGCTGGAGGGATAGATTCCTGTCCCAGAGACTTCCCATGCTTTGGAACAAAATTCCAATCTACATTAGGCAGAGCTCCTCACTAGCACTCTTCAAGAGAAACCTTGACGAGTGGATGGGAAACAGAAAGTTTACCCCGGGGATCACTTCAGTGGCTCTGCTGGACAGAGGCACAGGGAACTAATCTAAGGGGGAGGCGAAAGCCAACACATTCTGGCTAGGCTTATAAATGCCTTCAGGCAGATAGCCTAGTACCTACCTATGAACCTATGATCTGGATGAGTTTCTAAGCCTAGTGTGAAATACACAGCAACGTGAACTTGATTGTATATACATGTGTACTTAGTATTGAATAATGTATGTCTTTAGATTATTTGTGATTTCTACATGCTAAATGTCTCATGACAAATTGCATGAACTATTTCTCAAAGGGAGGATGTAGATCAGAGTGTAGTGTGTGTGTGCTATGTCTTTAAGGAAGTATGCGAGGCTTGCATGCATGTATATATTCCAGACACGTGCAATCCCTAGTCCCATTTTGAAGAAGCAGCCAGTGTATAAGCATATATGATCACAGCGGTTAGTCTGTATATAAGTTACTCAGTCATAGTCAAATAAGCTTTTCAGTAATATGTGTAGAATAAAGCTGTTTAAACAGAACCCACAAAGACTCGTTTATTCATGTACCAACACAAAAGCAACAGGTTCATATATAAGCATTAGGTTAGCTGCTTCTTGTGGGTCATTCTAAGCCTAGCCAATTTCCCTTTTCATAGCACATGAAAACAAATGTAACCTTCCAAACGGTAATAGTTCTCTTTCCAGCCGTAACAAGGAACAATGGTCTCTGATCAAATCTTCCAAAGCTAGATGCAAGGTAAAAATATCTGTCCAGGCAAAAGATAATGGCAAAGCCTACTTTAACTAGGTTAGAATCCTCAGAAATAACATTCAGGAGTGAGAAGCATTATTATTAAATGAGATCACATTCTCTAACTCTGAAAACACTGCCAGTCTACTGGCAAAATAATTTATCTCTAATTTCGCATGTTCCCCCACACTTCCTTGTCACATTCCAGCACCCCCTCAAAAAACAAATTCCTAGGAGGAAGACTTTAAAGCAATATTCAAGGCCAAGAACATTGCTTGCGTGGGGCCTGATAACTTACCAGGATGCTTACTGTTCAGCCTGAAACATGACTTGACAGCCCCCCAACAGAGGCTGTTCAACATCAGCCTTCAATAACAGTTTGCACTGGCTTAGTCCAAGACTGTAACAATCATCCTTTCTGCACAAACGTGGGATATCAGTTGTCCTAGTCAGTTACAGAATTATAACCCTGACCACTCTCATCTATAAGGCTAAGGAAAGAATCGTTATGGAATTAATGAATATGGACATACACAATCTACAAACTGTTGACTTGAAACCGTTCAGTTTTATCAAGGACAAATTGTGCCTACTTAACATAGTTGTCTTCTTCAAAATGTAAACGAAGAACTGAGTAAGGAAAAAACTGTACACACTATATCTAGACCTTGCAAAGTTATTTGACAAAATAGATCACTCAGGCATAGTTGATACATTTATTCAGCTAGATGTAAATCCCCATGTAACTTATTGTATAGCAAACTTGCTGAACAGCTAGAACCCAGGAAATTGGAGTAGGTGGATCTACCTCCTGCTAAAGACCTGCCATAAGTTGTGCACCTCATATTTCTATCTTTGGGCCAGCTATTTTTGTCATTTACTTCTCAGAGATTAAAGCCAATGTTAAAGGCTTACGGCTGACCAAGTTTCAGTGATGGGATTAACGTGTTACAAAAGTAACACGTTACTGTAACATATTACATTTTTTAGTAACTAGTAATACTAGGCGTTACTTTTCAATATAGTAATGCAGTAATAGTAATGTTACTTTTTTAGTAACGCAAATGTTCATTACTTTTTGCGTTACTCATTTTTTGGGTTCAAATGAAGGGGTGCCACAATTCCCGATTTTTTTCTCTTTGTTTTTTATTTTTCACACTTTGTGTGTTGATGCCATCACGTGCACGATGACATCAGCTCCATCAGGGCTACCAGCCTGTTAGAATTGAGCTCAAGGAGCTCACGCCATGCACGCATTTGCGGCTGTTCAAATGCTCTGCAAGTGGGAACAGCAATCCGAATGGGAAGGGATTATTTAACTGAATGAATTTGCAGACTACGAATGGGAAGGATTATTTAACTAAATAATGAAATTGCAGTAAGGAAACCTTATTTTTTTCTGAATTATGTTTAGGGAAGGGGTGTGTGTTTGTGTGTGTGTGTGTGTGTGTGTGTGTGTGTGTGTGTGTGTGTGTGTGTGTGTGTGTGTGTGTGTGTGTGTGTGTGTGTTGAAAGCATTTTTTGTGTGGCTGTTCAGTTTCAGCTTGGCACATGTAACTTTATGCAGCATATTTTCTGTTTTTACCCAGATCATAGGATTGCAGCACATAACATCCAAAGCCTTTTTGACTCACCTACCTTTCAGCAGTACTGTGACAGAGCTGTAACAGAAATGATCCTCTATATAGAAAATTTGTGACAAGGTAGTATTTTACTGAGATCGTCCACATCTGTATGATTGTGTGTGCTTTGCATGTGCATATGTGTGCGTGTGTGTGTCTCATAACTTTGTGTTTACAAGTCACTGAGTATACATAGCCATGTGAAACAGAAAGTTTGTCTGCATCTCAGAACTATGTGCTGAAAATTCACAGGGCCTATAGATTCATGTTGATACAGAAAGTACTAATATACACAAGACTGCAAATGTGAGAGTGTGTCTATGTTTTCACATGTGTGTGAATGTGCATAAATGTGCATGTGTCTGTATATGGCTATGTGTGACATAGAGGATGTTAAGGTCTGCTGCTGACCACAGAGCTACAGATTCTCAGCCTGTACTTCATAGATTCATAGGTAGGAACTAGACTATTGGCCCTGGGGCCTATACAAGCCCAGCCAACAAGGTACCCTGGCTTTTGCCACCCAAGAAAATTATTTTCCTGTGCCACTGTTGAGCAGAGCCACAGAGGTGATCCCCGGGGTGAATTTCCTATTTCCCATCCAATCATCAAGATTTTTCTTGAAGAGTGCTAATGAGGAGCTTTGCTTGATATAGATAGGTAATTTATTCTAGAGTATGGGAAGTCTCTGGGACAGGAATCTATCCGTCCAGCATGTTCTGTTTATTGTGGTGATAAGGTTTAAGTCCCTAGAACATGTAGCTCAGAGGGATTGGGATTTCTTTAAGTGCAGCATGTCCAACAGCTCTGGGTTTGACATAGCTTTGTATGTTAGGCAGAGGTCGCCTCTGAGTAGGCGATATGCAATGGAGTAAAGCTGGAGGTTTTTTAGATGGTCTGCATAGGGCATCTGTTTGAGGCTGTTAATTCTCTTTGTGAGGTATTTCTGCGGCCTTTCCAGTTGTTGTAGATGCCTTGTGAGGTACATACCAAATGGGGCATTGTACTCTATAATGGGTCTAATGAGTGATGAGTAGAGGGAACAATGACCTCTTTTTTTCTGGATGAGAAACCTTTTGTGATGAGGTGTGCCACGTAGAAGGATTTCCTGACTACCATGGCAATGTGATTATCAAAGGAGAAACTACTGTCCACCTGTGTCCCAAAGTCTCTTATCACACATTCGGTGTTAAGTATACTACCGCCTATGTTGTAGTTCATGGGTACAGAGTTTTTACCAAAGGGAATGACAATGTACTTTTTGGCATTGAGCTTGAGGCCATGGCTTTGACACCAGGCACCTGTCTCAGTGAGGCCCTTTTGTAGGATGTCCACATCGTTAGGAGTTTCACATGACAACATTACCTTTTGTGCCTTTTCACTTCCCTCCCTCCCTCCTTCGTGTTACAACCCCAGTCCACAGCCTTGCACTCTCATCAGCTAGCCCTTCAGGAAAAGGCTTACTGTTATCACACACAGGGGTCACTGCAGCAGCCAGCCTTTCTGATTACTTCTTTCTTGTACCTTTCTTCATTTACTTCCAAATACTGTAACAAATGAATATTACTGCACAATGATTATCAAAAGCTCAGGTAAGTGCAGTTCCACAGGACCACTAACTATAACATATAAGATGTAAAATTTTGTGGATGTCTTAGTGCTTTTTAATTAGATTTTATTACAACTTCATGAGTAAGACACATATTCTTCATTCGCTCAGGAATGAGCATGCACAAAGGATTACAAGGTTCTTGAGATTCTTAGTAAGACGCAAGCATGGATGCTTTCTTATTGCTACCATAGTCTGTAAATAAACAGATAACCTGGCTTGTAAATTCAGTGGCTGAATTTCTTGAAAAGGTATAGTGATAACTATCAAAATTGTCCCGGACCGTTTTTTTCAGTAGCTACTTTGATTTTAATTACCATATGATAAATACATATGTGTGTGTGTGTGTGTGTGTGTGTGTGTGTGTGTGTGTGTGTGTGTGTGTGTGTGTTTGTGCATGAGTGCATGTGTGTGTGTGTGTGTGTGTGTGTGTGTGTGTGTGTGTGTGTGTGTGTGTGTGCGAGCATGTGTGTTTGTGTCTGTACACATGTGTGTGTATGTGTGTGTGCGTGTGTTTGTGCCTGTACACGTGTGTGTATGTGTATTTGTGTGTGTGTGTGTGTGTGTGTGTGTGTGTGTGTGTGTGTGTGTGTGTGTGTGTGTGTGTGTTCAGGCATTTGAATTTCAGACTTCATATTCTTCAGAAAATAAATGGTAACACAAAACCTTTTATTCTAGCAATTTTCTAAGTTTATAAGATCAGTATTTCAAATCTGTCCCTATTTTGGGGCTGTATTCCCCCATTATTGGCTTTGTCCAGGCTTTGTGTGCTAAGAGGTTGAAAGCTATGGTGACAAGTGAGAACTGAATTCACTAAATGATAGCCATTTAAGTTTCAGTCTTACTATCTTTCAGGAAACATGATTTAGCATAGTGGTATGTTGCTTTGACTGTAGTGCACAGGGTCCTAGGTTCAAGACTTTCCAGTGAAATGCATGGTGGTAACAAAACATTTTATTCTAGCAACTTTACAAAATTATACAAACAATGTTTAAAATGTGTCCCTGGTTTTTGGCCTTTTGCCCCCCCCAAAAAAAAAACTATAATTGAAAATAAGTGCAAGAAGCTGTGCAAGATGCCTATGGCTTACACTACTGCCATTCTATTAATAGTGTGGGTGTGGAATTAGACTTTTATGATGGAAATGTTTTGAATTAGGCAGTTTTGTCATTATTGGTTCATGCATTTTGTTTCATTGCCTGCAGTACAGCCTACTAGAAAAATGTTCAAACAAAAAATTATAATGCACTCTGTCTAACAAGTGTGCTGTATTATACAAGGAATATAATTTAATAAAGTCAGGAAGGTGTATCAAAAAAAAAGAACACATATGTTTCTTGTTTTGTGTGCAAGGGGACAATGATTTGAAAACAGCCCAAAGGTAATCTTTATCCACCATTGGCCAGATGCATTTTCTTTTGATGTGGTGTGGATTTCAATGCTGTTTCAATGAATGTGAGTTGTTTCAAGGGCAGAAAAGTTTTAATGCCTAGTCTATTTTCATTGTGATACAGTATTGCTTTGTTTAGCAGATGTCTGTTAGTGTTTTTGCATTGTGCTGTAAAATGTGAAGAGAGTGTGTGTGAGAGATTGGAGAAAAAAGAATAAGTGAATGCATGTATGAAAGCTGACAAGGCTGTGTGTGAGAGAGGTTGGAGAGAGAATATGCAATTTGTTGTAAACTGACTGAGTGAGTGAGTGTGAAGTAGGTGTTGTTAGTTTAGCTATTTGACTTGTTTGGTTTGACTTATTCTCAGGTTGGGGAGAGATGGAATTTATTTGTATCTTTTTTTAAAAACAAACTCTAAAAACATAAGGTAATTTTCTGCAGAGGGAAAACATAAAGTGTAACACATGAAAATTGAGTTGTTCATACTGTACTGTATTTCTTTGATTATTTTCTGGTTACTTGAGCGTGCCAGTTGCTTGCTCATTTTTGATATTTTGCTTGACTTTGTTAGACCTATATGACATTTTCTGTAAGCATTTTTGAATCCTCAGCAGTAGTTCTAGCAGATTAGACTAATGTATGTTGTTGAAAATTTGATGGATTGTAATTTGTTATAGGTCTTGTGTTGCTGGCTGTATGTACTTTGGTTTAAGTATTAAATTGTGACTGATTATAAAGACTAGTCTGTGGAATTTTGTAAACTATAAAATGCTATTCATCATTATTGTAAAACTGTGTATACAACTTTAATACACTCATATTCATGTGCAGTAAGCATGAATTCCTCACACACAAGTACTGTTTCGGTAAATCTGAATATGAGAATTGATAAACTATACTTATGTAAAAGTAACTCAAAAGTAGCTAGTTACTTTATCTAGTAACTAGTAATAGTAACTTATTACTTTTATAAATAATGAGCACAACACTGCCAACTTTGCAGATGACTATAAACTTGATGCTGTCATAAACTCTCCAGAAGATACCAAGATCATTCAGGAAGGTCTTTCCCAAACAAATAACTGGTGTCAGAGTCACAGCCTACAACTACATAAAGAAATGCATAATTGTATCCCTAGCCATGCATGACATTCCTTGCAGCTATCACAGTAATAACATACCAATGAAAATTGAACCAATACTGAAGGACCTTGGGACCCATGTGAACAATGAGCTCTGATTCAATCACCTCATTTCCACTGTTGTAATGAGGTCCTTTTAGGTTCATAGGTGCATAGGTGTGTACTAGGCTAATGGCCCTGGAGCCTTTACAAGCCTACCCCATAGGATTACCTTCGCATCATGCCACCTGACATTAGTTCCTAGTCTCTCTGTTGAGTAGCCACTGGAGTGATACCCAGGGTGAATTTTCTATTTCCCATCTACTCATCAAAATTTCTCTTGAAGAGGGCCAGTGAGGAGCTCTGCTTGACATGTATGGGAAGTCCATTCCATAGCATGGGCAGTCTCTGGGTTATGAACCTGTCCCTCCAGCATGCTCTGTTGATTGTGGTAATGAGGTTGAGGTCTCTGGAGCATGTGGTGTGGAGGGATTGGGATTTCTTTAGATGCAGCATTTCTAGCAAAGCTGGGTCAGACATGGCTTTGTAAGTCAAGCAGAGATTGCCTCTAAGGAGGCAATATGAGACAGAGAATAGTTGGAATTTTTTGAGTCTGTCCATATGGGACAAGTGTTTAATGCCTAGGATCCTCTTTGTGAGGTACTTTTGTGGCCTCTCTAGTTGTTGCAGGTGTTTAGTGAGGTACATGCCAAATGGGACATTTTACTCAATGATTGGCCTAATGAGGGAAGAGTAGAAGGAGGCAATGACCTCTTTCTTCCTGGATGCAAAACCCTTAGTAATGAGATGTGCCACATAGAAGGACTTTCTGACCACAGTGGCAATGCAGTGGTCAAAAGAGAGGTTGCTGTCAACCTGTGTTCCTAGATCTCTTATAACGCCTTCTGTGTTCAGTGGACTACCATCAATGTGGTAATTCAAGGGAAATGGGTTTTTACAAAGGGGGATGATGACACATTTTTTGGCATTGAGCTTATGGCCATGGTTCTGATACCAGTTGTTGGTTTCATTGAGGCCTTTCTGTTGGATGTCAGCATCACGTGGGGAGTTAACAATAGCTCCCCACTTGCAATCATCTGTGAACTTTGTTAGCCAGAGTCCCTTCATGTTGGCCTGGACTTCAGAGAAGTAGATACCAAACAGGAGAGGACCCAGGACTGAACTCTGTGGGACGCCACTCATGACTGGTCGACAGTCTGACTTGGAGTCAGCTACTTTCACACTGTGGGTTCTAGCTGTGAACCAGTTTGCAGCCCACCTAGTGATATAGGGGTTGATGCCTAGCTTCATGAGTTTTTCTATGATTCCTGAGTGGGGAATGGTATCAAAGTCCTTGGCCAGATCAAGTTAGGCTGTATGAACCACCTTGCCTTCATCCATAGCTCTGGTGACTGACTCAAAGAAGTCGACCAAGTTGAACAGGCATGATCTTCACAAAACTAAACTGTGAAGGATCCAGAGTTTGGAGATTCCCTATATCCTTGTTTATTAGGTCCATGATGATGCGTTCCATAGCTTTGCATATCAGACTCGTCAGGCTAATGGGGCAATAGTTCCTGGGGTCTGTATTTGCTCCTTTCTTGTGGTGATGGATGACTGTAGTAGTGCGCAATTCGGCAGGGAGAAAGCCTGAGGTGAGGCTTTGATTGAATAGGGCACACAGGTGAGGTGCCAGTTCAGTCTGTAGTTCATGTAAAACACAGCCAGGGATTATGTCAGGTCCCATAGAAGCTGTATTCTTGGCCTTGGACAGTGCTGTTTTAACCTGTGCAGCAGTAATACTGGGTGCCTGGCAATCAGCTGGTATATTAACTGGCCATTTGGGGGGAGAGAGGGGTAAAGTTGGCATTGAATCTGTCAGCTAATATATTGACAATATCTGTTGGCTCGGTATAGGAGGTACCATTGTGCAGTAGCTCAGAGCAAATCTGGGTATTTCTGTGGAGATGCCTTACATAACTATAGAAGGCCTTGCTTTAGAGGATTTGGTGAGGGATCTCAACCTTTTGTTGAGGCTGATAAGGGAGATCTTCCAGTCTTGGGACTACACCTTATTCCACATCAGTTTTCTCTTTCTGTTGTAGTTTGTTTATGGCAGGGGACCACCAGCCTGGCTTCCCTTTTTGTTTGCGGAGAGCATCTTGGTTCTACTGTGTATGGTGAAATCCATGCATTGTGTACATGTTCATACAGTGCATTGATGTATGATTCAGTGGTCATGCAACTATTCTCCATTTGCATGGGTGCCATGAAGTTAGACACCTCTGTTTTAAGGAGCCCAAAGTTAGCGTTGGAGAAGTTTTTCATGTTGGTTACATTTGTGTGTGAGTGTGTGGGGGGGGGGTAGGAGAGATGTGGATTTCTAAGGTGATTAGTTTGTGATCAGATCTAACCAGGGAGGAGTTACTATTGGTGTAGAGCAACAGTCACCCATGTAAGTAATGAGCAGGTCATAGATGTTGCTACCTCTAGTGGGGGTATGAATTAGCTGGTCCAGGGCATTGGAATTAATGAATTCCAGAAAGTGTTGGGCAAGTGTATTGATACATGAGAGTTTTCCTAGTTAATGGAGGGGTAGTTAAAGTCACCCAGTATGTGGTTGTTAGGTTGGACCCTAATATTCTCCAGGGTGTTTAGGAACATGGAGTGTGAGTCTTGGGACCTGGTTGGGGACCTATAGCAGGCTATGAACTGAATCACTGTCTTACTCAATGTTAACTGTACCTGAAGTATCGCAGATGCATTATATTGGGCTACCAGTCTGGAGGTGTGTGCATCATTTATGAATTTGGAAACAACACTGCCTTTGGAGCTTCAGTCCAAGTTCTGGGGCCGAAAGGTGTGGACTGAGTTATAGGGTGGTAGTGCAGGGGTGCTTTCTGCTGCCTTGAACCAGGTCTCTGTTACAGCACAAATGTCAATGTTCTCCATTTTAAGGAGTGCTTCAAGAGAGTGCATTTTGAGATTTAGATTTCTAGCATTGAGCAGCATGACTCTCAGATTGCATTTGTTTATAGCTGTTATGGTGGTAATTTAGTCTTTGGAACACTGCCTAAAATGGCACTATAGGGTTGGCAAGAGCCTTGGCCAGTATCCGGAAGCCCAGGGGTGACAGATGCAGGCCATCTCTGGCAAAGCATTGAAGTCTGTCTGTGAGATTAAATATTCTGCTTTTAGTGTAATGAACAGGTTAAAAATGGCTTTCAGTGAATTTTTCTGAAAATGTAAAATAAATATTCTGCTTTTCAGTGTAGTACACAGTGCACTTCGTTGGAACTCTTGGCAAAAGCATATAGCTTGGCATCCATTGTTATTAGAAGTCAGAAGTAAAATATTTTATCTTTTATAAACTATGCAATTCGTGAAATTCTCTGTCTACAAGCAGGTCACGTTGAACTCTTGTATGCAGCTGTGATTCGTCAACAGGATGTGCAAGATAAGTGCAAGGCTGAGGAGTTATTCTTCAGGAACATAATGTCTGAGATATGAAAAACAAACTATCAGCAGACCAGCTTCAAAGGAAAGACTTATTATTCTCTAAACTCCTGATGCAGGAAAAAAGACACTATAAAGATCAGGACTTCTTTTGTATGAGAGACTTTGATTCTTACAGATCTGATGCTGTAAACTGAAGTATGGCTTTGTTATTTGTGTATATCTTTCATTGTTATACTAGATGTCTACTTTGTATGCAGAGTAAAGACTATCGTATCAGATGAACCAGCTCGTTGTTTTCATTGAGTAATGGTGCAGACTAACTTAATAGAGTAGTATTTCAATTTTACACTGTCAATCATGTCATCCCAGGCAGACAGATACTAGAGCCCCTTAGAATGACACCAGAACCTTAGACAATTGTTGAAATCATTAATTTTCTGCTTGTACTGTGGTATCATTCTAGGTGATGGTAAGATGCTGCTCAAGGCTAGGGTCATACCCGCCTGGGCTACATAATCCGAGAGCTCCTCCATGTCACTTTTCATGTAGACCAAGGATGTGCATCTTAGGTCATTCATACCCACATGTATAATGACAGAGTTATCTTTGTACCTGTTACTGAGGGACCCAAGTGTGTGCGTTATGTGGCAGATCCTGGTGCCTGACAGGAAGCTGACAGCTACTTTCTCCTTATTCAACCTAATGAGTGGGACATCAGTGTGCCTCACTATCGAGTCACCTATGACTAGTGTGTTGGACATGCTGTTTTGCCTTAGGGGCTTTGGTTGAGTGGCACATTGTTTAGAAGAATTATGTGTCTCGTGATTAGTGTTGTGTTGTGGTGGTCAAGTGCATTTCTGCCTTGGAGGTCTCTGCTGATTGGGTAGATTTTTATTGAGAGCCTCAGCAAAGGTGGGTGTGTGGTTTGTGTTTTTATGTGAAGACAGTGCTGGTGTGTGTTCTGGAGGGCTATGTGTTCCATGCTGTGTGGTGTAAGTGTTGACCTTCTCTTGTTGACCAGCTATTCCAGCCTTGGCTGGAGAGTGGGTTGCTTCCAGTTTGGATATAATTGCATCTCTCACAAGTCTGAGTGTTGGGAGGTAAGAGGAGAGGGCCGTCAGTGTACAAGAGGCAGTTGCTCAATGCCTCAGGATGCCCAAGTTCACCAGGTAATAGGAGAAAGCACAGGGAACTGACCTTTAGACATGCCTGGAGGGGTGGGTATTAATAATACGTACTGGAGCTGTTTCCTTGTAGAATGTTTAGTGCTGGTAGCATTTTTGTGTGCTACAATAATTGCTACAAGAAGTCTGGTAAAGTGCTAAACTAATAAGCTAGTAAAAGTGCAGGAGAGGAGAGAACTAGCAGATCTAAGGGAAAAAATGAACAGCAGTCTTTGGCACCACTCAGAAGCTTACAAACAGTCCTGGATACAGCAAATCTGTATCTGGACTAGACTAGTTACAGGAAAGGCAGGAAACAAGCACAAATGTGGACTTTTAAACCAAAAAGTTGAAAGAGATGGACAAACTTCCCAAATGGCCAATAAACTACAATTTCTGGGCCAGAAACCACTTCTCTTGTGGCAGATAGGCTACCTAGTGCTTACCACTCTCACTGATAAGCTGGAAGGCTTCCCTCTAACACAGATAGGCTTGGGGGGGCTCAGAAGCTTACCAACAGTCCTAGATACAGCAAATCAGTATCTGGACTACACTAGTTACAGGAAAGTGGGAAACAAATGCAAATGTGGGCTTTTAAACCAGAAAGTTAAAAGAGATGGAAAAACTGCCCAAATGGCCAATAAACTACAATTTATGGGCCAGAAACCACTCATCTTGTTGTAGATAGGTTACCTAGTGATTACCACTCCCACTGAAAAGCTACAGGGCTTCCCTCCAACACAGAAAGGCTTGAGGGGCTCAGAAACAGTCCTGGATATAGCAAATCTGTATCTGGATTAGACTAGTTACAGGAAAGGCAGGAAACAAGCTTAGATTTTTTTTCAGAAAGCAGCTAAAACAGCACTAAAAAACAATTCAAGTGCAGTGCAAGCTAGCACACTTGAGTGTGTAGCAGTATTAAAGCAGATACAGTTTAAATAAATGCAATTTATTCAAAATCTATTCTGAACTAAATACAATTGTTTTATTCAACTCTGAACAGTTAAAAAGTACCAAAAAATATATTTATCAGCTGAGAACCACACTCAGTCAGAACACAATGAGATTTTGTTTTAGTCAAGCATACCTCTCAAGTGTACCTCATTATGAGGAACATTCCTCATTTTGGGTCTTAAAAAGTCCATGTTCCTCAAAGTTCCACATTGAAAGGGTCTATCACACATTCAGTCTTGGGAGTTTTTTTAACTAATATCAATAGCAAATAGTACTGAATGATATTAATTCACCTTTTAGAACTTTTTATAAGTATAAAGCTGCACATTTTAACCATCCTGTGACCTTCTTAGTTGAAGCTGGTAGTAAGCTGTTCCACATTTTCCCCATTTGTGCCACATTATGACAGGCAGTGTTCCTCATTTAGGAGACAGGAGGTTGAGATCTATGTAGTAAATTGCAAAGGGAGGAAGGAGGAGCAGAAGAAAATTCAAGGTTAAGAACCTAAGTGGGTTGGCCTTCTCAAATGTTCTCTCTGTATCAGGCAGAATGAACACTAGACTGGGAGGAGTGTCTCATATCAAATTTACAGTATGGGCAGGCAACTGCAAAGCCACCAACTATAACAACACCACAAGAATAGGGTGGGTGGGAGAGAGAAAAACAGTTTCAGAACAGATCAGAAGCAGCAAACAATGTCAGCAAATATATAAAACAATTCAGTCAAGCAAAAATGAAGACAATGCAGAACTTTGAAAAATGCCAAGAAATATATATCAGCAATATATTTCCAGATTGTTTGAGAAGCACTCTTCAATCAGAACACAAGGCGATTTTAACCATGTTTTCATTGCATAGGTTATTAGTAAAGGTATGGAATCCAGGTCCATGTAAGTAGTCATTCCACTGTATTCTGTACTCATTAAGTTGATAATTGAGTATAATGCCCCTTTTCACTATATGCCTGTTCAAACACCTTACACAACCCAAGTGACCACAGTGATTTCACACTAATAAAACAAAGATCCTAAATCCCAAACTCTGCACTGAAAATATCAAAATCTTGTCTTTCTTATCAGTATATTACAGGTTACAGCAGGGCAATCTCTGCCTCACTTACAGAGGAGTCTAAACCGACCCTATCCTTTCAGATCTGCTGCAGATCTATGAGTTCAATAGGAGCCGAAAAACCTGCTCAAGAGATCTCACTCTGTTTTGCAGCTTAAACAGAACATACTAGAGGGATAAATATCTGTCACAAAGAATACCACTCCTCTGGAATTGTAATACTTTCCAGATAATGCAAAGTACTTCTCTTATTCTATTCATGCATAATATGGGTGAGTGGATAGGAAACTGCAAGTTCACTCCTGGACTGGCATCTTAGTCTGTTATGGACAGGGAGTAAATGAAAATTTCAGCCTGCCCCTGGGTTATTGACACTCATGATACAAGGGGCTGTAAGTAAATAATACTAAACATATTAGTACAGAAACGTATTAGGACTGCATAGCTAGGTTTCGGAAGATCTTCACCAATCACTAACATTGTAAGTACCTATGAACTCATGGGCCTATTTTTTTTGTAAAGAGAATCACAAAGCTAGCTGACAAGTTGACAACAAATTTTGATAAAATATAAGGTAGGGAGTTTCTGGTTTAAGGGCTAGCTACCCGCCAGTGTGAACTTGGCTATAGATGATTGTCAGTCTTAAAGTGACACCTAGACTATATTTGTAAAAATGTGAAAAAGGGGTTATGGATGGATGGATGAATGGATGGATGGATGGATAAGGTAGGGTGTTTCGTCTTGTATCTCCAGACTGAAAATGGAGCAGAATATCAGTCAAGATGAATGAGAAGAGGTAAGTTTTTGTAAATCTTTCAAGACTATCTGTAAGAGATACAGAGAGGTGATGAGGGTGTGGTTTACAATAACTTAGAGTGAGAATATGCATTTACTTGCTTGCAAAAAGATTTATTTAGGGGAAGCAGTGATATGATCACCTAATGGATAATAAGGAAGTAGAAGAACAAGGCTGATATGAAGAAGCTTTGACTATATAAGTTACTTTTGTATGTGACTGAAAGTTTGTGGATGAGTTACCACAGAAGGCTAAGAAGTAATGAAGGAAAAATAAAAAGTAGGTAGTTTTCTCTCTGATGATTTCAAAATATGAGTAGGATGGGGGTGTAATGAAGGGAGAGCTGAGAGTAGATGCTGTACTGGGGAGGTGTAATAAGAGTATGAGGAAAAAAGCATATGTGAGGTACAGTGTGTAACTCAATAAGCAGTGTATGAGGCCAGGTGATTTACAAAGAGTTGTCTAAGTCTAGTGAAAGTAGTTCCAAGAATGGACATGGTGCAATATTAAGGAAACTGGGTTATTTCACTACAGAGACAGAAATAAAGATTTAATGATAAAGTGATAGCATGGAATAATAAAGTTTGGAGTGATGCAATCTAGCTTTTCAGGTGACTATGTAGATATGTCAATACCTACCTCACCACCTCCAAAGTGACAAAGATAGCATATCAAGCTCTTAGCTTTAAAGTGCAATATACTGGGAAGTAACTAAATGACTGTTTTGTTAAGATGATAGGAATGGTGGATTGATACTCCAGTCCTAATGTTGAGTGTAGGGATTGCCAAGAAGGGTATAGTGCAGGTTTATGATATAGGAATATATATTCATAGGCAAGTACTAGGCTAGCTGCATGGGCCATTGTAAGTTTAGCCAGTTTCCCTCAATGTGAATCAAACCTTGAATCTTCTGTGTGTGAGGTAAACACCTTAATTATGCTAACCCCTAACCCACTTTCTATTAATATATGAATATTAATTATATTAAAGAAACAAGGAGATTAGTGTATACTGATATAAAGGTAAGGCTGTAATAATCTGTAATATCTGGAGTTATAAAAGATTTTTTGATTGCAGTATTAGTTCAATTAATAATGAATGTGAAAGAAATGAGTGTCTGAAGATGTTAGGGAATACAGCCATATAAGACCTTGATATATAAAATAATGAAACAGATGGCACATTTTATAAGAAAAATGCAGTACAAAATAAATATGTATACAAGATGAATTATGAAACTGGGTCAAGAGCAAAGTGACATAGTAATGAGATTATCATGTTGGAGATGTTTAATATCGGATAAGGATAAAGTGATGACATTTGAAAATACTGAAATAATAAAGACATATTAAGGAAGAAGAAACTGTATAGTATAGAAATGAGGTTGGGGGCCACAAAATGAGGAAGGAGATGTTTTAAAATATATTAAATTAAACATGTAGAGAGTGTTGTGAGATGGGAGAGTCCTGATACAGTGGATAAAAACATGGCTTCCCCCTCTAGGTAGAGGAGAAAAGTGTTTATGTCCCATGGCAAAATTGTAGGCACCTCAGTGAAGCAGATATAACTTCAACAAGAGAAGTAGGACATACAATTCGCACTTATACTGCTGTCGACCAACTTTCATATAACAAAATCGCAAAAATTAAAGCGTATTCAATGTTTTATTTATTGTTATAGACATCCTGCACATACTTTAAGCAAGCTGAGTCTTTACTCTATATGACTGGCCACAAGGGGTTACAATTCTAAATGAAACTGATTCAGGTGGTGCAATTCCTTGCTTGATCCCTTGCTTATTGGGGTACTGCAAAGTTTCATATTTTGTCTAACATCTGACACTAATGTAACTGAATAACTTTATTGTGAAAAAGCAAATGTATGTATTTATTTAGTGCATTTAGTATCCAAAATAGTGCACTGAACATCAGATGACAGGCCCTTTTTAGTAGAGCACCAGGTAGGAAAGCTCTGCATAATACATATGAAAAGAAAGCACAATTATATTATTTACACAACATGAATAACTTTGCATACATGAGTATTACATAATATTACTAATCACAAATAACCATTTACATAGATTTACACAAAAAAGTAGTAGTGTGAGAAGCGTAATGTGACACCTGGAAAATGTTTGCCAGTATTATACATGGCTCCATCACTATAAGAAAAAGGAAACTCAACTGCACAGATTTTCACAGAATGTCCACATTTTTGCCTCCTATTTTCAGTCTGTTTTTCATACATTTGTGGTTTTCTGGCAAATTAGTGGCAAATCAATAAAGATTGAAGTTAGAAAATAATGACAACCATTTGAGTTTCAGACTTCACACCCTTCAGAATACTCATGCTAATGCAAAACCTATTTTGTCAACTTTCTAAGTTTGTAAGAAAATATTTGAAAAAGTCCCTATTTTTGAGCCTTTTTCTCCACTTTTATGTATGGCTTTGTCCAGATTTCTTGTTCTAAGAGGTTGATAGCTAACAGTGCTGTAGGCACAGAGAAGTAGTACTTACATGGAGGTTAAGATCCCATCATATTATTGTAATACTGAACAGCATGCAGTCTTCATGATGAACGTAAGGATTGCGTATGGGAGGGCTACTCTCTCAAGCAAATTGCATATTAGTAATTCAGTTTGTCCTACCATTGTGAGTTGGATGTAGACAATAGACCACTGAGAGAAGCTGCCTTCCACCACCATTTCTCATTCAAGTTAACCATCCTGTGCTAACTGCAAGCTGTATAATACAGCAGTCTAAGTGGCACAGTAGGTAGCACATTTGCCTGTGGTGCAGAAGGCTGTGGGTTCTATTGCCAACAAACAAAAAAGAGCACAGTGACATTCAACATTTTATTAAAACAATAATCAGCAAAACTTTCAAGTTTCCCCTTCCTCAGTGCAAAAACATTTCATTTCATTTAAATACAAAATGTTAAAAGTCATATGATACAGCCAATCAATAGAACAACACAACTAATCAACTTCAATTGATATCAATTGATAACACTTCTCCTAGAGAACAATTGATGTATTCACACCCCCAACACACATACCAAAATACATTGAAATACATTCAATGAGCATCTAAATAAAAACCAACATAAATTGCATGAAAGAAACCTGAAAGCTTTGCTGATTATTGTTTTAATAAAAGGCTGAATGCCACTGTGCTCTTTTTCTTTTTGGTTGTATTGAATTTTACAGAAGCACAGTTTACAGCAGTGCTATTCTTCGTTTTTGCTGTGATTCTATTACCAAGCCAGGTGCATCAATTGCTGATGCTGCACTCCTGAGTATATTGCCCTTTAGATAAGAGACTAAACCAAGGCCCTATCTGTTTGAGTTGGTAGTAGCCCAGGTGGTTGTAAAAGATCCTACAAAACCTATTGAGTAGGGGTCCTTTATTACTGAACACATTATATACAATATTTACATTAGCTACATACTATACACTATTTATTCTTCATACACATGACTTTATGTAAATGTCCATATGTCTTCATATACCTTTATTTTATAACCCCTCACCCTTTTTCCATAACAAGAATCTTTTTTTTTAATATATCTGCATTTCCTATTAAACTTAATCTCATTTAGTCATTCATTCCATATTGTCCATATAATGTAAAATATCCATTTATCAGTTTTCTTTACTTCTACCCCTCCTTTCCCTTTAAAATGTCCATATTTGTATATTCTGCTTTTGTAATTCCTTCCAACATATAAACTACTCATGTACCAACTCTTTTGCTCAACGTTTTCTGGAATTCATAAATTCCAACACCTTGGATCAGCTTATCCACAACCCCACCAGGGGCAGCAATATCCTAGAGCTGTTCATTTCCAGCATGGGTGACCAGTGTTCCACACCAGAGGTCAATTCCTTGCTGGTCTGATCCGGCCACAAGCTAATCAGCCCTAGACATCCACATCCCGCCCTCATCCCTCATTAGAGAAACACTGTAAAAAAATTCTCCAAAGCCAACTTCACACTTCTTAAGACAGAAGTGGCAAACTTCACAACACCCATGTAGACGGGCAATAGAGCTACGACTGCTGAATCCTACACAAATGCACTTTATAAGCATTTACACAAGTGCATGGATCATGCTATCCCTAACAGAACCAAGATGCTATCCTACAAAAAAGGAAGCAAATCTGGTGGTCCCCTGCCATAAACAAACTCTACAACAGAAGAAAGAAACTGTTGCAAAAAAGAGTAAAATCCCATGATTGGAGGAACTCCCTGATCAGCCTCAGTAAGAAGCTGAGATCCCTCATAAAATCCTCCAGAGCTGGTTACAAAAAAATTCTTGGGTGGTGAAAGCCAGGGTACCTTTTTGGCTAGGCTTGTATAGGCCCTAGGGCCAATATCCTAGTACTTACCTATAAACCTATAAATCACCACTGATTCTAAAGACAACCACAAAGCATCATATAGCTATGTCAAGAATCTCAATGGCAACCCTCAGATCTGCTCTAAGTTGCAGCACAATGGCACTAAATACACAGAACCAACTGATATTACCAACATCCTGGCAGATAGGTTCAGTGCTAACTTTACCCCCCTCTCACTCCCTAAAGGGCCCATCTCTATACCAAAAGAATGCAATATTCCTGTAATCACGGCTACACAGGTAAAAAGCACACTCTCCAAAGCCAAGAACAAAGCATCCATGGGACCTGACAACATTCCAGGCTGCGTTCTACATGAACTACAGAATGAACTGGCACCCCACCTAAGCACCATATTCAGTCATAGCCTCACCTCAGGCTTTGTGCTCACTGAATAGTGCACAGCAATGGTTATCCCACTCCATAAAGCAGGAGCCAACACAGACCCTGGGAACTACCGCCCCATTAGCCTAACGAGCCTGGTCTGCAAGGCCATGGAACGTATCATCATGGAACTTATAAACAAAGACATTGGTATTCTCCAAACTCTGGATTCCACCCAGTTCAGGTTTGTAAAAGGCAGATCATGTATTCTAAACCTGATAGACTTCTTTGAAGCAGTCACCAAAGCCGTAGATGAGGCTAAGGTGGTTCACACAGCCTATCTAGATCTTACCAAGGATTTTGACACCATCCCCCACTCTGGAATTATAGATAAACTCACTAAACTAGGTAAAAATCCCTATGTCACAAGATGAGTTGCAACTGGCTCACTAACAAAACCCTCACTGTGAAAGTAGCAGACTCAAAATTCGACTTCAGACCAGTGACAAGTGGAGTACCACAGGGTTCAGTTCTGGGTCCTCTCCTGTTTGTTATCTACTTTTCTGAAGTACAGGCTAACACAGAAGGTCTTTAGCTAATGAAGTTCACAGAAAACTGTAAACTAGGATCCATATTCAAAAATCCTAATGATGTGGACATCCTAAAAGGGCCTCACTGAGACAGATGCCTGGTGTCAAAGCCATGATCTCAAACTCAATGCCAAAAAGTGCATTGTCATCCCCTTTGGTAAAAACTCTGTACCCATGAGCTACCACATAGGTGGTAGTCTACTTAACACTGAAAGTGTGATAACAGACCTTGGGACACAGGTGGACAGTAGTCTCTCCTTTGATAATCACATTGCCACAGTAGTCCGGAAATCCTTCTACGTGGCACACCTCATCACAAAAGGTTTCTCATCCTGAAAAAAAGAAGTCATTGTTCCCCTATACTCATCACTCATTAGACCCATTATAGAGTACTGCGCCCCTTTTGGTATGTGCCTCACAAGACATTTACAACAACTGGAAAGGCCACAGAAATACCTCACAAAAAGGATTACCGGCCTCAAACAGATGCCCTACGCAGACCATGTCAAAAAACTCCAGCTTTACTCCATTGCATATTGCCTACTCAAAGGTGATTTTTGCTTAAAATACAAAGCTATGACAAACCCAGATCTGTTGGACATGCTCCACTTAAAGAAATCCCAATCCCTCCAAGCTACATGCTCTAGGGACCTAAACCTTGTCAACACAATAAACAGAACATGCTGGAGGGATAGATTCCTGTCCCAGAGACTTCCCATACTCTGGAACAAACTACCTATCTATCTCAAACAAAGCTCCTCATTAGCAATCTTCAAGAAAAATCTTGATGATTGGATGGGAATTAGGATGTTCACCCTGGGGATCACTTCTGTGGTTCTACTTGACAGGGTCACAAGAAAATAATTCTCTTGGGTGGTGAAAGGCAGGGTACCTTTTTAGCTAGGCTTATATAGGCCCTAGGGCCAATAGCCTAGTACCTACCTAAGAACCTATGAATTTATAAATCGTTTCCCATTGCTTTTCACCCTTTTACATTCTAAAAATAAATTCCATTCTTTCAGCTTCTCCACAATAATTGCATATTCTTTCTTCTATTCTTTTGTACAGCATATTTACTTTAACTGACAATTTTTTATTGATAACCTCCATACAGTCTTAGTGATCACCTCCCTACTTTTCTTATCAGACAACTACTAAACCCTTCTAAAACCCCAAAATACCATCAAATCAGTAATACCAAAAACTTTAATACCCTCAAACTCACAACCTTACTTAGAAATTGCAAATGGAACCCAGTTAAATATCTCCCTTTAGATGAAGCAGTACATTACTTCAACACCACCTTCATTAGCATCCTAAATAAACTAGCCCCCCTCCCAGAACTTTACAGATCAAACCCAACTGTATTCCCTGGCTTACTACGTCAACCAGATCACTACTAAAAGCAAGAGACAAAGTCTGGGAAAAATGGTCCAAGGAGAAAAACCACTGTAAACCATCAAAAATACCTAGAACTCAGAAACTCAGTCAAAAAAACAGATCAAGCAGGACAAAAAGGACCAATATAGAAACATCCAAATAAAAAAATCAGAAACATCCCCAAAAGTTTTGGTCGGCCATAAATAAAATACTGCATCCAGGTCAAACCACCACTCCACTCCCAAACTTATCCAATACCAAGGATGATATTCCAACTCAGTTTAACAAGTACTTTACTGAATCCATTTTACACTTTATAAATACTAACTCCTCTCCCATCTCCCCTCTAGCCCCACCAATTCACAATCTCAACAACTTTAATTTTCAACCAGTCCCTTCTGCTACTGTAAAAAAAAATCTTAAAAAACTCAAGCCAATTATACTGGCTGTAGATAACCTACCAGCACAATACCTGAAAATAGCAGCTGATGCCATCTCAGTCCCTGTCTCGCAGAAAATAAAACACCCAACCTCTGGAAAACTCCTCACATAATTCCACTTCACAAAGGTGGCAACTCAAAAGACTATCTATCGTCCAATAGCCATACTGCCTCCCCTTTCTAAAATCCTGGAAAAATGCAATCATTCATAACTGCTACAATATCTATTAACAAACAATCTACTAACTCTCTCACAACATGGATTCCGACCTAACCACAGGACTTCCACAGACCTAGTAAGTTATTTACAAATACTGTGAACCAACTCCATAGTGAAGGAAATCTAGTCTCCCCAACTTTCTTCAATCTGCCAAAAGCATTTGACACCATATCACATACCAAACTCTTAAATGTCCTAGCTAAACTAAACCTCCGCCAGACAGCAATAGCCTAGTTTCAAGACTATCTGGATGGTCATCGACAAGCAGTAATGTGGCAACAAAAACTCTCCCTACTTCTGCCCATTACTCTAGGAGTCCCACAAGGTTCGGTACTTGGCCCACTTCTCTTTACAGTTTTCACAAACAAACTCCACATAGCCACAAGAGACACCACACTCATACAGTATGCAGATGATTCAGCCCTAATATGCATTGCTCCTACTTTCCAGCAACTAGATCAAATAACCTAACAGTCATTTGCAGCTTTAGAAACTTGGCTAATTAATGCTTAACTAATACTTAACCCCCCCAAAAAACAAGCTCATCCTGTTTCATCCTACTAGAGCTCCTGACACCTCCTTCCATTCAAAATTACCTCAGCCAATAACACCATCATAACTCCAGTTGCTAGAACTAAGCTATTAGGGGTTACTATTGACCAGAATATGTTACTTGACATTCACATAGCCCAAGCCATAAAAAAGTACAAAAAAACCTAGGGTGCCCCTACAGGAACAAACACTATTTCAACATTACTTTACGCATCCCCTATCCTTACCAACCTAAGAAAATCAGATATAACAAAACTAGAAACTTGTTATAATAAAATAGCAAAGTGTGCTACAGGCGCCAACTATAGATCCCACCATTGCCACTCTCTCAGAAAACTTTCATGGCTCGAATTCTCCTCACTGCTAAAATACAACCATCACAAAATGTCTCACCAAATAATAAACCAGCCTGGAAAATCTCCAGGCTTAAATAACTTACTAGCTCACTACTCTAATAAATGGACTCTTTATTCTAGCAATAAGGCGTTATTAGAAATAACAAAAACCAAAAACCTTGCTGGAGAATCCCTCTACTCCTGTACTGTCGCCAAAGCCTGGAACAGCCTTCCACTAGACATTAAGTCCAATACTAACATAATCCAGATCAAAAAACTACTAAAAGCCCACCTGTCTGTTACATGGATCTGTGCATGTATTGAACCTAGCTAAATAGCTAAATTAGAATAAACCAAGTCACCTAACAGGTTGGCCAAATTACTGTCCCAGACTAAACCAAGCTACCTAAATGACTTTATCATTATCTAGGTCACACCAAACTCGCTAGATCCTAACTATACAAAAACTCTTCTAGTCTCTTCTACACTCTCACTACACAGTTTCCTTTAACATACCTTAAGTTCAAACTTATAAATATTGTCCAGTCTTGTAAAGACTGTATATAAAGTAATCTGCTCAAACTGTTACTATGCTTGTATGATATTTTACCTTTCAATAGTAATTTTGAACTACTAGTCTGTTTTTCTTTTTCTATTCTGTATAAATACCATAAACTGAAATTTGTTTCTTTTTAGAAATGCTATGTCAATTTTCTTTAGATTTCTGAAGAAATTCTATGTAAAATTGTTAAATTTCTTATTCTCTGTATGTCCTGGAGCTTGTCTGCCCGGGCCTCTGCTGAAAATGGACTTGTTGTCCAGTCGGACTTTCCCGGTGAACAAATGTAAAATAAAATAATACATAAATAAATAAAAATCATTACATTCTCCATATTTTTACATCATAGTGTTGTAAATTGTTATCACTTTGATTTTCTCTCCCTCAATATTTTCCCATGGATAAACACAATAATAATCATTTATTATACTTAGACACCTAAATACCATAATTTCCTATTTATTTCTATATCTTTTGTTTTACTTTCAACATTGTTATTTTGACTTGATACTCTTTCATTTCCCCTTTCATACCTTCTTTCTCTCTTTTACCTTTACTCAGCATACACCATACTTTTCATGTTTTTCTTTTATTACGCTTATTAATGATCTATTTTCCTCTTTTCTCCATCTCAGCACTTCGTATAAATCAATGGTCAATGGATGGGTGACACAACTTCACTCTCGGGGTGGTCCCCATGTCCCTTTTCGACAGAGGAAGCGATTGTTAACTACCATAGATCCTTACCTCTGCAATCTTTACTCACCTAACCACCAGCAATTGGGGCAACTCAGGATACATTTGCCTAGGCTTTTAAGGGCTCTAGGGCCATTAAACTAGTAATATTCGGTGAACCTGTGATACTGCACAAACCGCTGGGTTTATTAAACCCAACCCTCCTTCTTCTTCTTCATTAGTATGTAAAATTCCTCTTCTTCCTCCATGCCTTCTTTATTCTTCATCAGTACTATTATATCGTCTGCATATGAGAACATTATTGGCACTCTAATTCCTTCTGTCATCTTGCATTTTGTTACTTTTAGTGCTATATTCATTTTAATAGTCACAACATTCATAATTAATGCAAATAAAATGCTGCTTCCTCAGCAGCCTTGTCTTATACCATTGTCTATATCTACATCTTGACTTAGTCACTCTGTTTACTAATACTTTTACTTTATTCTTTTCATGTACCATATAAAGTATCTTTTGTATCATCTCACACATATTATACTTTTCTATGTCCCACAAAATATTATGTTGCATCTTGTCAAAAGCTTTGTTTAAATCACCTGCCATTGTTTTTACTTCTATTTCCCTGTCAATAATATCATCCACAATTTTTCTTGCTATTGTTAATAATTCTTGACTTCCTTTTCCCTTTCTACTAAATACTGTCCCTTATAATATTGTATTTAATTTATTCTCTAGTCTTTTGTATCATTTTCATAAAAATCTTATCATCAGTATTATTAAGTACTACCAGTCTCTAATTTCTTATGTCTGTTTTTACTCCCTTTTTTATATGAATTTCATTACCTTGCTACATATTTCTTTTTGTCCAAAACATTATTTAAAAATTTATGTAAAACTTTCAAAGATACTTTTATGCCACAATGACATATTTGTATACATGATATTCTGTCTTATCTGATCCTGTTGCTGATTTTGTATCCACTAACCGTAATGTGTTATTCAACTCTTCCGTTATTTCTTTTTTAGCTCTCTATTATCTTGTAATGTTCTGTCAGTTTTTTTGTTTGTTTTTACTTTCCATATTTGCTTCCTTTTTATCTTAGTTTCTTTAAATGCCGATTTTATGGCATTTATTATTTTCTGTTGGGTTGTAACAATTTGTCCTTCTTTATTTTTTTATTTTTCTTATTCTCCTTTCATTTTCTTTTATTATCCTACTCAAATATAGTGTTACTTGTTTTCTATGTAAAATATCTTTGTTTAAACATTTTTTTTATTTTCTCTTGATTCATCTTATGTATTTTTTCTCTCTTTTGAAATATGCTGCTTTATTCCTCACTAAGTCTGTAAACGTTTTTGTACTTATTCCTTTATATTTAGTATTTAACTCTTTTCGTTTTCTGCCTTGCCATTCCAAATAACATCGTTTATGTTTGTTTTTCAAACTAATCCTCCGTAATATCCAATTTTTATAAAATACTCTCATTCCCACATGGTCTTTCACAAATGGTCAATCAGGTTTACCCCTTCTTCATCTAACTCTTCCTTATTAACTTTTTTAATTCCTTTACCTACATATATACATGCATACAAATATTTCAAGCACAGACATTAATGTCCTTCCAGCTTGCCAGTATACCAAAACACTTTTTCCCATATTAAGTGTCCAGGCTGTTCTTACAAATAGCTAATGTATTTTGGTAGTTGGTTCCATGCATCAGCTACTCTGTCAGAGAACCAATTAGTAAACTTCTCATGCCTGTAGAATCTTCTACATAGGTTGTCTGATGATTCTTTAGTATTTTTTGATAACCCCAAACATTCCTACAGGTAGTTGTCTAAATGCCCTATATACCTGAACAAGATCTCCTCTTAGATATCTGTAAGAGACACTGTACAAGTTCAGATATTTTAGTCTTTCATAATAACTTAAATTTTCACATCCATGGATTTCCTTGGTATAGTTCTGCTGTACTCCAGTTTACTCATGCTTGTTTTCTTATAGGGTTTCCATATTGTCATTCCATACTCACGTTTAGGTATAATGTAACTAACAAACATTGACTTGATCATTTTTGATTTCCTAGACTTTACAAATCTTTTATACAACTTATAGTTCGATAACTATCACTAACCAATTGGCTGATATAATTTGAAAACCTCATTGCTGAATCTACCCATATACCCAAGTCCTTAAATGAGTCTACAGTTTCAATAACTGGGTGCTGTATTAAATATTCACCTTTCAATTTATGTCTCTCAAATCTCATATGCTTAGTTTTTGATGTATTTGTCAGCATATTATTCTCCTGTGCCCAAATGGTCAATTTAGTCAAGTTATTTTGCAGACATGCCTTATCTGTAACATATGTAATTATAATCAGTTTACCCAATTTCAGGTCATCTGCATATAGACTGTAGAACACCTCAGATGAAAACATTAGGTAATCTAAACAAGTAATGACCTAGGAGAGAGCCCTGTGGGAGATCCTGACTGAAACCGAGGATTTCACCTGTCCAGTTGTTGTATGATACTTGCCATGTCCTATTTGTAAGCCATGCAGCTATCCATTTATCAAGAGTATATTAATACCTAGTTGTACTAATTTATTGATCAGTGCTTTGTGTGTGACCCTGTCAAATGATAAAATTAAATCTATATAAATTACATCACAGCACAATTTTTTATTCATAGCTGTTATTATATTGTTATAGAACATCACGATGCAGGTGGTGATAGATCTATTTTTAAAATATGCACACTACTATACGGTTTGAAGTACCAGCATATTCATTTCTGACAATAACTTATCCAATATTGCCTTCTCCATTTTTCCCACAATGTGAAAGTAAACTTATGGGTCTATATGACTCTGGGTTTGTCCTATTCCCCTTTTCCTTAAAGACAGGTTTAATAAGTGCACATGTCCAATCTTGATGAACCTCCTTATATTTATGTGACCTAGTAAATAATAAATATAGTGGTACTGTAAGCTGTTACTGAAGTGTTTTCAGGTCATTGTTACTAATTCCGTCTCCTCCCTGTGCTTTGTGTGGATCCAGTTTATACAGTTCTTTTCAATATAATATATTTTGATTCCAGTATCTGGGGTTACCTGGATGTCACAAGGCAATTATAACCCCTTATGTGGAGCCAAACTGTTTTGCATAAGATTTTGTAAATATATCTATAATCTGTTGTGTCTGAGAATAAACTTTAGAATCTGCACACAGGTCATCGATTTGCATGTATTTTCCCCTTCCACATCTTATGTATCTATAAAAAGGTTTCCTATTATGCTCAATATCTTTATATAAATATTCTACAAACTTCTTGATCTTGTCTCACGCTACTCTTAATCTGTTTGTCCAGCTTGTTTATATCAATTTTCAAAGTTGCAGTTTGGCCTCTCTTCCATTTCTTATATTTTTGTCTCTCACCTTAATTGGATATCTTGTTCTCATGGAAATATATCCTCCTGATGTTGTATGCCTAGAACCTGAAGTTAAACATTTTTGTTTACTTTTTGCACTCAGTTTCTGTTTCAAAGCTTTTCACACTCTATCTGCAGTTTTTCCACTGAACACCTCACTCCAGTTAGTTTTACAGAGTGACTGTTTTGCTTCCATATAACCTGTAATTAACCTTCTGTGCATTGGTTTAGATCTCAGTTTGGCAGAATCATTTAGCAACAAATTAAACTTAATAATGCCATGATCACTGCACATCAATGGTGGTAAAACTTGACTTGAAGTAACAGTAATTTCTTCAGGAACACAAACAATGTCTAGTGTGTTCTGTCCCCTGTTAGGTATTTTTACAATCTGAAGCAATTGTTGTTCCTGAGTATACTTTGGCCGGGATTCACTAATCCTCTGTGTAAGACTAACTAAGACTTACACGGAAACTGCAGTGTAAGGGTATGATGTCAGCGCATCATGCATATTCATGAGGGGGTGCTGACTCAACTCTAAGGCTTACACGGAGCGTGCACGAGTGTAGGGGGCGTGTCAGACTGCTGAGCAGTCCAAATATCCACGCCCCTGCAAGTGCCTAAACTGCAAATTGTGCACTTACACAACGCTACACTCCCCCACATTCTAAATCCCTGTACAAGTTTAAAATGTAAAGGTTTCCTTTTTTTTTATTATTCCCGATATAGCTGCCTGTATTTGCGTGTGTATGCGCGGGTTTGCCCATTGCTTAGCTACAGTTAGCAGTGTAGACATCGAAGAGGATAATAAACTATTTATATGCAAATTAAGCCAAATAGCAATAGCATAGTGGTAGAGCCCTCGCACAAAGAGGAGGCATTCCCAGTTCGAGTCCCGCCACTCCACTACCTATTTTCTGTAGGAAATGTGTGCATAAAAAGAATTCCTGACATTTACCTTTTAAATTTCAGTAAAATGCATTGAAATGGCCTATGTGTTAGTGAACGATATTTTATATATATATATATATATATAAGAAGGTGGAATGGTCATGCATACTGATAAATGCATAAGTAACATATCTTAAGCAATGTGAAGCACTACTAAGCAAGTTTACTAGTATTAAGCACAGTTAAGTACAATTGCTCATAGCTTAGCACTGCTTTAACTAGCACAATAGTTTTGTGCGGAGCTGCGCATCGCGCCAACTAGCGCATACAAAACATGTTCGCGCGGAGCTGCGCACCACGCTAACTAGCACAACGTTGGGCAACGTCGGGCAACATCGGGCAGTGTAGAGCAATGTAGAGTAATGTCGAGCAACACTGGGCAAAGTTGAGCAAAGTCGGCTAAACACAGCCACACCTCCTAGCCGGTCTGGCCAGTGGTAAAATAAAAAGCAATGACAGGCCTCGAACCCGGGATACTGTACACCATAATCACAGTACTAAACCACTAAGCCATGACAGCTTTAAATATGGATGCGTCTGTTATTCTTAAAGTGTATTAGTTGTTCTGTTAAAAGTGTATTAGTTGGTCTGTTATTCTTAAAGTGTATTAGTTCTGGTTTAGGCACTTGGGCTTCAGGCCAGTTATTTTACATTAAGAAGGTTTGTGATCTGCACTCTTGTGGGAGAAGAGGCTGGACTCTGCCCTTCTGAGCTGGGAATTTCTGGTTAAAGGTTTATAGTGCCTGAATATTTGAACTGTATCTTACTGAAATTGGTACACCTTGTTTGCTGTAGCATAGACTAGATCCAGGCCTGCTGAATATAGCTTTGTTTATATGCTTGTTGTTTGTTTGCTTGTTATTTCCCTGGAACGCTAATTCCACTTAATACGTGGCTTCTCAGTGCTTCTGTGGCTCACTAGTGATATCTGCATTGCTTACTGTACTTATTTCCTTGTTTCACTTGAAAGAAAGTTACTGTTTGTCGTTTTTGCATTTAAGTTACCTGTAACACATTGCACTTAAGTTACCTGGCACTTGCTCACTAAAGCAATTATATAAGTCAGCACTAAAAATTAAAAGCACTACACCCTCACTCCCCACTGGCCCTGGTGTTCAATTATTAAGGAATTCCCAATATTATTCTAGCATGTCCAAAGGTCAGTTGTCAATCTCCTCCGGTCCAGCTGGTGAATCTGGGAATCTTGAGGCAATGTTACAACTGCCTCATGTACACAGACAACCCTCTCCTCCTCCCAACAAATTCCAACACATGTGAGAGATGCAACCATATAGCCAAACTGGAGGCTAAGCTTTCTCAACTCAGTACTGGCATAACCAGTCAGGAGGAGAAGGAAACCATACTCACTACAATTCCAGTCTCACATAGACCTACCACGACAGCAAACCAAACACATAATCACACAAAACATACTCGGAGGCTCTAAATAAAGATCTGTCAAGCAGCAGAGACCTCCAAAGCAGACACCCAAGCAGCCGCTACCCCAAAACAAAACACGTGCAACACATATCTCACAAAGCCAGTGTGCCAAACAGTCACAGCCCTTAAGACTAAACAACACACCTGATACACTTGTAATAGGTGACTCTATCGTCAGGCACACTGACGTCCCGCTCACCAGGCTGACCAAGGAGAGGGTCACGGTGAGCAGCCTGTCGGGTGCTAGGATCCGCCACATAACACAAGCACTCAGGTCACTCCAAGGCAAGTACAAATATGACTCAGTCATTGTACATGCTGGTGTGAATGACCTGAGATGTACCTCCCTGGACTACATGAAAAGAGACATAAAGGAGCTCTCTGAGCATGTAGCCCAGGCCGGTATGACCCTGACCTTGAGTAGCATCTTACCCTCACCAAGAATGATGCCACAATATGAAGACAAGATGATCAATTTCAACAATTGGCTTAAGTACTGGTGTCATTCAAAGGGGATCCAATGCCTGTCAGCTTAGGATGATATGCTCGACAACAGTTAAACAGTCCACCAGAACCAACAAAGGTTCAACCAAGAAAATAAAATGAAATTCGAACCACAGTGTGCACTGAATGAATACTCAAGATCTGAAACACGAAGATTTATTCAACCAACAACAGACTAAGCATATGCTTTCACCAGCAACCTGGCTTCTTCAGAGTCTGACAGTAAAACACTCCATATTAAAAACACTCCATATTTAAAACAAGAATGCATTCTCCCCACCCATCCAATTAATCAATAAATCAATCAAACAGACAATTTCTTAAGAATACATTTACAAACAAGTATTAGTTTGAAAAAACAATTCATAACATTTAATAAACTTATAATAGTCATACACTACATATGTATACATATAAAAATGTAATATAAAATTGCAGTTCCTCTAAATAACACTACTTAAGTATTTTAACTGAGGCTTTATGGTGACACATTCATTTAGCCCAGGGCGCCTGGTAGCATTGAGCCTAAGCTGCCATTCCATTTCTAACCTTGCTACCCTGTTCTGTGCATCACACTGAATGTTAGACTTAACCCTATCTATAATAAAAAATAAAAAAATGTTAAAATTCTCACATACTGCGCTATGCAAATAAAGTGCATTGTGCTCATCCTTTCTCCTGATTGAACTGACATGTTCCCCTATTCTTGTTTTCAAGCTTCGTGTAGTCATGCCCACATAAAATGCATCGCATGACATACACGAAGCAAGATATACACAATTCTTGGTGCTACAATTACAAGCACCTGGACAAGATATCGTACGTTGATACCCCACTACACTTACGTACGTCCCAACTGTTATGTATCTACATCCTCTACAGGAACCACATTTGCTCATGGCAGATCTAGTGTTGCTTCTACCCTCTCTTTCAAGTATACTCTTCAAGTTCTTTCCTTTTCCATAGACAATCACCGGGGCATCACCTAGGATCATTTTAATATCTTTACTCAGAAAATATTTCCACAAATTTCTGAGACTAGAACCTAGTTCATTAGCCCTTTCATTGTATGTTAAAACAAATTTTGCTTTATTTGTTTTATTCAATGTGCTGACACTACTACCTATGTTTGCACCCTCCTCCCCTTGCCCTCTTAGAATAGGACTATATTTGTTTCTTCTTCTTCTATATACTTCTTTTTTGATGTTAGTTAACATTGATAGCGGGTACCCCCTGTCAACAAACATTCCAATCAATGTATAAATTTCCTTCTTAAATAAATCATCATTACTGATTAATCTACATAGCCGGACCATCTGGCCCTTAACTACACCTCTCCTTTGGTGCAGAGGGTGACAACTTGTGTAGTGCAGCATCGAGTTTGAATAACTAGGTTTCCTGTAAATTCAAAGAACTTGAAGAGTATACTTGAAAGAGAGGGTAGAAGCAACACTAGATCTGCCATGAGCAAATGTGGTTCCTGTAGAGGATGTAGATACATAGCAGTTGGGACGTACGTAAGTGTAGTGGGGTATCAACGTACGATATCTTGTCCAGGTGCTTGTAATTGTAGCACCAAGAATTGTGTATCTTGCTTGTATGTCATGCATGCATTTTATGTGGGCATGACTACACGAAGCTTGAAAACAAGAATAGGGGAACATGTCAGTTCAATCAGGAGAAAGGATGAGCACAATGCACTTTATTTGCACAGTGCAGTATGTGGGAATTTTAACAAATTTTTATTTTTTATTATAGATAGGGTTAAGTCTAACATTCAGTGTGATGCACAGAACAGGGTAGCAAGGTTAGAAATGGAATGGCAGCTTAGGCTCAATGCTACCAGGCACCCTGGGCTAAATGAATGTGTCACCATAAAGCCTCAGTTAAAATACTTAAGTAGTGTTATTTAGAGGAACTGCAATTTTATATTACATTTTTATATGTATACATATGTAGTGTATGACTATTATAAGTTTATTAAATGTTATGAATTGTTTTTTTAAACTAATACTTGGTTGTAAATGTATTCTTAAGAAATTGTCTGTTTGATTGATTTATTGATTAATTGGATGGGTGGGGAGAATGCATTCTTGCTTTAAATGTGGAGTGTTTTTTATATGGAGTGTTTTACTGTCAGACTCTGAAGAAGCCAGGTTGCTGGTGAAAGCATATGCTTAGTCTGTTGTTGGTTGAATAAATCTTCGTGTTTCAGATCTTGAGTATTCATTCAGTGCACACTGTGGTTCGAATTTCATTTTATTCTCATGATATGCTCGACAAGCCACGATGCTTCGCTAGGGACGGCTTGCACCTGTCACCCCTGGGCTTTCGGATATTGGCAAAGGCTCTTGCTACCCCCATAGTGCCTTTTTAGGCAAGGCTCAAAAGACAAACCCACCTCCATAGGTATCACAAGGGATAAGAAACTAAGAGTAATGCTACTCAACGCCAGAAGTCTAAACCTCAAGATGCACGCACTCGAAACTCTCCTTAGCATGGAGAACATCGATATCTGTGCAGTAACAGAAACCTGGTTCAGGGCTCCCGAGAGCACCCCAGCACTACCAGGTTATACCTCATACCATGCTTTTTGGCCCCAAAACTTGGACCGAACCACAAAAGAAGGGGGAGTATCGATATTCATCAAAGATACCCACACCTCCAGGTTGGTGGCAAAGCACGAAGCATCAGAGACTATCCATGTGCAACTAACAGTGGGTAAAACTGCCTTCCAGTTTATAGCCTGCTACAGACCACCCTCCCAAAACCAGGAACCCCACTCTGCCTTCCTGAGAACACTGGAAAATATGAAGGTCTCTCCAAACACCATTATATTGGGCGACTTCAACTACCCAAACATAGACTGGGAGCATTACTCTAGCTCCAACACCCTAGCCCAAAGGTTCCTAGAATTTATAAACTCAAATGCTATGGAACAACTTGTTACCACTCCCACAAGAGGGGAAAACATACTGGACCTGATCATCACCAACATGGGGACTCTATGCTCCAGACCAGAAGTGTATCCCTCACTGGTAAGATCAGACCATAAACTAATCTCACTGGATATTCACATCCCGACCCCACCCACTGGCCAGAAAACCACAGTGAAAAACTTCACTAAAGCAAATTTTACACTCCTCAAAACTGAGGTGGAATCCTTCAAAGCCCCGGGCCTGTGGAAAATACAGCCCAGACCGCAGAATCCTTTATAAACGATTCTATGAACACCTTCAGGAATGCATGGATCATGATCCCAAATAAAACCAAGACCCAATCCTCCAAAGGCAGACGCCCTGTCTGGTGGACCCCAGCCATAAACAAACTATACAATAGAAGGAGGAAGCTACTAAATGATAAAGCAAAATCCCAAAAGGGAAGGCATCACTGATCAGTATTAGCAAAAAACTACGGGCACATAAAATTGTCTAAGGCTAGCTTCGAGAGAAAAATTGCACAGGACACTAAGGATAATCACAAGGCTTTCTTTAGTTATGTTAGGAACCTGGGTGGTAGTTCCCAGATATGCTCAGAATTAGTCCAAAACGACAAAAATACACGAACCCACAGACATTGCCAACATCCTAGCTGACAGGTTCAGCGCAAACTTCTCCCCCCCATCCCCACCAAAAGGGCAAATATCTATCCCAGCAGAGTGCTGCCCCTGACATCTCAGATGCTCAGGTAAGAGCCGCCTCCAAAGCAAAAACACAGCATCAATGGGACCAGATGGTGTCCCGGGCTGCGTCCTACATGAACTCAAAGAAGAGCTAAACCCAAACATAAAACTACTGTTCAATCTCAGCCTTACTACAGGATATGTGCCCAAAGAGTGGTGTACAGCAACAGTGGTCCCTCTCCATAAAGGTGGTGCCTCAACGGATCCTGGAAACTATCGCCCCATAAGCCTGACTAGCTTGGTCTGCAAAGCTATGGAAAGGATCATCATGGACCTCATAAATAAAGATATTGGGGACCTACAAACACTGGATCCTACCCAGTTCGGCTTTGTTAAGGGCAGATCCTGCCTCTTAAACCTGGTTGATTTCTTTGAAACAGTCACCAAGGCCATTGACGAGGGAAGGTGGTCCACACAGCCTACCTGGACCTCGCGAAAAGCCTTCGATACAATACCCCACTCGGGCATTATAGATAAGCTCACCAGCTTAAATATAAACCCCTATGTCACTAGATGGATTGCAAACTGGCTCAAGGACAGAACCCACATGGTTAGAATTGCTGGAGCCATGTCAGACTCCAAACCAGTTACAAGTGGTGTCCCACAAGGCTCAGTCCTGGGACCTCTCTTGTTCGGTATATATTTCTCGGAGGTACAGGCCAACACGGAAGGACTGTGGCTGACCAAGTTTGCAGATGACTGCAAACTGGGTGCCATAATCGACTCTCCAGCCGACACAAGCATCCTCCAAAAGGGCCTCATAGAAACAGACAACTGGTGCCAGAGCCATGGCCTCAAGCTAAATGCCAAAAGTGTATAGTCATCACCTTTGGCAAAACAAAGTGCCCACAAATTACCACATAGGTGGAAATCCATTAAGTACAGAAGAAGTAATTAGGGACCTGGGGACCCAAGTTGATAGCAATCTCTCATTTGACAACCACGTGGCCAAAGTGGTTAGAAAAACATTTTATATAGCCCATCTAATCATGAAGGGATTCACATCTAGATCAGGGGAGGTCATCGTGCTTCTTTACTCATCCCTCATCAGGCCCATAATTGAGTACAATGCCCCTTTTGGGATGTACCTTACCAGACACCTGCAGCAACTGGAAAGACCCCAAAAGTACCTCACCAAGAGGATCAAAGGGCTCAAACAGATGCCATATGCTGCCCGGTTAAAGAAACTCCAGCTCTACTCAGTGGCATACCGCCTGTTCAGAGGAGATCTGTGCCTGACGTATAAAGCCATGTCCAACCCGGAATTAATGGACATGCTGCACCTCAGAAAATCCAAATCCCATCGAGCTACGCACTCGAGAGACTTGAACCTCAGCACTGAAATAAATAGGACATGCTGGAGGGACAGATTCATAACCCAGAGGCTCCCTTCACTCTGGAATAAAATCCCAGTCCAGGTTAGGCAGAGTCCCTCATTGACTCTCTTCAAGAGGAATCTTGATGAGTGGATGGGAGATCGTAGGTTTACCCCGGGTATCACTTCTGTGTCACTGTTAGATAGATGAAAGTAAGGCTCCAGGCTCCTTCCTTCATTAAAATTCAAAAAGTTTTAATTGCTTTAAGCGCGATCAGTAACAGTACACTTTTCGTCAGTAAATGATAAACCAACTTCTTCAGAAGCAAAACAGTGCTTAGCATAAGCACCAAGCTTAAATACTCACAAGTTCCCTAGTACACTGAAAGCCACCATTAATTAAGGTAGTAAATAATGGTTTTCACCTGGTGGTAGTTGTCATGGTTACACTCCTTTGTAGGGCTAACTTTACAAGCAGCTGGGAACAAAGTTAACTGTTCATATAGAGCCTTAATACTCTTTTCAGTTACCGGGTTTAGAAGTATTTAAACAGTGATGGTAAACAATAGTATTGGTATTAAGCAACGGACAAACCCTGACCATAATAAATCAAATTCAAGCATATGCCAGAATACATTTTCATACAAAAAACATGATCCATTGAATAAAAGTACATAAGTGTGCAAAACTTACTATTAAAACATTCAAACAAAACCACACGAGTTCAGTCACGGAATGGATTTAAATAACACCCGTATATTGCACGGTTGTTGAAACTCAACTCAATAAAGGCGGACCCAACCCTATGTTAATATGAAATACTTTTAAAAAGTGGTATCTGCTAAAATATTAAGGTATCAGAACTGTTATTGTTGAACCCTACTAACGGTACTAACATTCAAACCCGTTCCACGTCAACCTTTGTCAGCCATTAAGTATAGTAAAATATTCGGCTGCACACATATCACCCCAGTTTTAAGTATAAATAATTCTCATATTGCAAGTAAAAATGATGAATAAAGTCAAAGAATAGGGAACCAGTTATGGAGTAGCCTGAGTAAACACATGTAAGCCCATAATTCTGAGACAAAGTTCTCATGCTACAAAATATAAATCAAGTTCAAAGCTGTCTATACAGATAATATCCCCCATTTAAAAAAACTAAACCCACAGACAATCGATGAGCCCAAACCTTAAGGTAACACATTGTAACGAGTTCTTTCATGACTAATGGAAAGGAAGTAATTACTAGGTCGGTGATTCTATATTTTATATTTTGTATATGTTATATATATTTTGTGTTACATGGCCAAAACCTTTAGTGTGTTTAATAACTGTTTAAAATTAGTTGTAGTTGTGTCATTGAAAAATTGGGTGTGCACATTCCACCAAAAGTGAAATTAAATATAGGTTGAAGATTAGGGATCAATAATTAAAAATGGAAGTACTAGCCTTTTCCATTGTTAATAGTTTCGCTCAACCACTTGTCAATGACTAATTTTAATTGCACGACCAATTAGTGAATGACATGAATTTAATTTCACTTTTGGTGGAATGTGCACACCCAATTTTTCAATGACACAACTACAACTAATTTTAAACAGTTATTAAACACACTAAAGGTTTTGGCCATGTAACACAAAATATATATAACATATACAAAATATAAAATATAGAATCACCGACCTAGTAATTACTTCCTTTCCATTAGTCATGAAAGAACTAAGTACTACGATTACAATGTGTTACCTTAAGGTTTGGGCTCATCGATTGTCTGTGGGTTTAGTGTTTTTAAATGGGGGATATTATCTGTATAGACAGCTTTGAACTTGATTTTATATTTTTTGTAGCATGAGAACTACTTGTCTCAGAATTATGGGCGACATGTGTTTACTCAGGCTACTCCATAACTGGTTCCCTATTCTTTTGACTTTTATTCATCATTTTTTACTTGCAATATGAGAATTATTTATACTTAAAACTGGGGGTGATATGTGTGCAGCCGTGCGAATATCTTACTATACTTAATGGCTGACAAAGGGGTTGACGTGGAACGGGTTTGAATGTTAGTACCCGGCTTAGTAGGGTTCAACCCCTAATAACAGTTCTGATACCTTTAATATTTTAGCAGATACACCACTTTTTAAAAGTATTTCATATTAACACAGGGTTGGGTCCGCCTTTATTGAGTTGAGTTTCAACAACCGTGCAATATACGGGTGTTATTTAAATCCATTCCGTGACTGAACTCGTGTGGTTTTGTTTGAATGTTTTAATAGTAAGTTTTGCACACTTATGTACTTTTATTCAATGGAACATGTTTTTTGTATGAAAATGTATTCTGGCATATGCTTGAATTTGATTTATTATGGTCAGGGTTTGTCCGTTGCTTAATACCAATACTATTGTTTACCATCACTGTTTAAATACTTCTAAACCCGGTAACTGAAAAGAGTATTAAGGCTCTATATGAACAGTTAACTTTGTTCCCGGCTGCTTGTAAAGTTAGCCCTGCAAAGGAGTGTAACCATGACAACTACCACCAGGTGAAAACCATTATTTACTACCTTAATTAATGGTGGCTTTCAGTGTACTAGGGAACTTGTGAGTATTTAAGCTTGGTGCTTATGCTAAGCACTGTTTTGCTTCTGAAGAAGTTGGTTTATCATTTACTGACGAAAAGTGTACTGTTACTGATCGCGCTTAAAGCAATTAAAACTTTTTGAATTTTAACGAAGGAAGGAGCCTGGAGCCTTACTTTCATTTGCCAGTTGGTTTTTTTGGACATTTCTGAGTCACTGTTAGATAGAGGCATAGTATACTAACCTCGAAAAAGGGCATAGCAAAATAAATTTAAAATGGGTGGCGAAAGCCAAACACATTCTGGCTAGGCTTATAAATGCCCTAGGGCAGATAGCCTAGTATGAACCTATGAACCTATGAACCTATGCATTTCCAACACACTCATATATATCAGTGGAAGTTTACCCATTGCTAAGCAGGTTTGCTTTTAGCTGAGATTTTTTTAAAAACCAGCCAATCACAAATAAGTGCGGGAAGTGAGGCATATTTAAGCTCCATAGGTGGGAATAATTGCCATAACTGGTTGTAGCTCCTATCTGCAGACAGTATGGCCGGTGTTGGAGAGGGCTGTCATTTTCAAGCGCAATGGTTAGGCATTGAGGAGTCAAAAATAATGGTTTGGCTCCTCATTCATCATCATGATGCAAGACTCCTGCAGGGCCAGTTTCAGGGCACTGAATACAAAGCAGAAGCCTGGAACTGTCTAGCACATGATCTCACCAGTGCCACAGGCATCTCTCAGACTGGTGAGCAGGTCAGGCACCACTTCTCAGACCTGAAGAGACGCAAGGAGGACCGACTGAACCAGTGGATACAGGAGGCCTGTCAAATGGAAAATGCCCCACTACTGAGTATGTAGCTATGGAATGAAGTATGTAAGAATTGCTATAGTAGTCCATGTTATGGATTGGTATGTCTCAATATCCCTTCATTTTCTTCACAGCTGCAGGTGTCCGTGCTGCAAATCAGCAAGCCTATGCAGATAGGCTGCTAAGGCTGCACCACCAGGCAGGTTAGTAATTATTCTGCATGTGTTGTCATATAAAAGAAGTGAGAGAGCCTGAAAAAGAGTGTTGTAACCCATTAATAAAGGTATAATGAGTGTTGAATAACTTCTCTGCATGTACTGTTATATAAAATAAGTGAGACAGCATGAAAAGGTGTTGTAACCCATTAATAAAGGTATAATATGTCTTGAATAAAAGACCTCTGCATGCACTGATATATCAAATAAATGAGAGAGCCACTAGAAAAGTGTGTAATGTAATTAATAAAGGTATAATTCCTGGAGTGTGTCCATATCACTTTCTTCAATATGTTGTTGTACCCTTGCATTATAGAAATAGTACTGTTGTAGTAAGCGCAGTCAACCCACACATGGGTAGGCCCATATAAAGTGAATGAAGGGAGGGCCAGTAGCTGTTAAGCATATATACAGTCCTCAACTGTCGGTTCATGGCCGGCATGTACAGGTTAATCTGGCACATGAGTAGCTTGTTATTCTGTTCCCCAGAAATATCAGTATGCTGCTAGAAATGTAGGGGGCTGTCAACATATACCTGATAATGTCACCTGAACACATACAGACATGTAGATATTTAAATATAAATGAAATATATAAATATGTAGCAGTAACATCTGCACCCAGGAGAGTTTGTATGTCAGATACAGGTCAAGTATATCAAGAACCAGCAAAACCCATTTTACAATTTAACAGACATTGCCCAGTGTAATAATACATGTAGGGGATATATAACTGCAGTCAATAGGAATGTAGTGTAAACTACAAGTATATATAAGTTGTTAATGGAGGTATCTTTTTACACCCTACTGTATGTGCCTAAATAATGCAATTCCACACCTCAATGGGTATGTCTAATCTCATAACATTTGTTGGGACACATGTCCTATTGGTTTATAAATATCTGCATTTACTTTGATCTATGTACCCTGTTCACATACCACAATCTTGGTGGCCTGTTGCCACCAATCAATCCTGCATGCTGTTGGAATGTCCACTGTTGTTCTATATATGCATGTGTTATGCTTGCTGTTCAACTGTTGGAACTCTAGTGTGTTGGGTTAATGGGAATACTACTGTATGCTGTTACAACTAAATTGGAATGCTGTTGGCTATTACTAACCCATATTGTCATTAAATCCTCCTAAACATAGAACATATGAGAAGGCCGGTCCCAGCGGACCCACATGTCCCACCTCAGCTGGCGATGGCACCTGGCACCAGCAGGTCTGGTGCCCAGCCCGGGACCTCCTCCTCCATTGGTCCTGTGCCACCTTCAGGTGGAAGCACTGCAGGGGATGGGGCTCATCCCCCCGTGCAAGCGTGGCTGGAGAAGGGAGACCTATCACCCTCCGAACGGTCTGGGCTGTGGTGCGTAGAGAGATCGAGCGTTCAGTCGCTGATTCTCTATGCCAGCTCGAGGCAAGAGTGGTGCGACTCACAGGTGAGCCTGCCCCTCCTAGGCAGCCCCCAACACAGCCACCCTCTGGGCTGTGAAGGTGCAGTGGTGACTGCCCATGGGTGGGGAGCTCAGTTCCACTGTTGCCATCTGTGGGCTCATGGGCTTGTGATTTCCAAACACCCTTCCCCATCAATGGTGTTCACCCACCCCATGTGTCATATTCTGCCCCTGTATGCATCTTGTTTATCTTGTCTGTTTACCTCCCCAACCTACCTCCCCAAATATAGCTACTTCTCCTACCCCACATTCCACTCTCACCTGAAAAAAAAATGGGCAAGCTGCTCCCACAAAAAAATTATGCCCCATACATAGCTGCCCATTTTGCACACATGTCCGCTGGACACATAAACTGAAATTTAATTGGCAGTGCAACATACTCCGTTGTCCTCACCCCTCTCTCAGGGGTGGAAGGTTTCAAATTTCCATCCAAATTATTAGTATATGCACAGCTGTTGCTGTTAAAGAAATGGGCAGCTATGGACCTTCCCTACACCCGTCCTGCACATCCCGAGCTGTTTTCCCTACTGTCTTTCCCTCTTTGTGCCTATCTCCCCATTTTCTTTTCTTTCAAAGAAATTAGCTTGGGGGTAAGCGGGAGTAAGCACTTTTAAGCAGTAGTTAGCGGGTTTGCGCGAGCGTGCTCTTGTGTGCGCTTAGCTAAGTATTGCTAAGCATCGCGCAAATCCACGCAAACCCACTTACAACTGCTTAAAAGTGCCTTAGTCACTCTGTATGTCAGGGCCCTTGTTCTGCTCAGCAGCAAAATAAAATAGCTATGTCAGTCTCGAACCCCGGACCTTATACACACTAGACTGCATGAAGTACCACTGAGCCATGGTAAACATACAACAAATTGGTGCTGCAATCAATATATCATGCATCAGAATGAGTGAATGTAAAGGACAAATAGGAATGCCATAACACAAATCCTGTTCTGTGGATACTTACCAGCAGTTCTTGTGGAATTGCATTACATGACTGTGAAAAGAGAATCAGCCATACTAGCAGGAAATAATGTTACAGCAGCACTTTACAACCCCCACACAGTATCATAGTAAGACAAATACTAGCATATCTTATTAGGGCAGAGGCCATACTTCACAACTGTGACTACATTTCAGGCATGTCCCTGACTTTGAGACAGGTTTTAGCTGTGTCACTCTGAATCCCTCTGAAAGCTACTGACGTTGGGCAGAAAGGTGGTGAATTACACTTAATGAATAATGATAATAAGTAAGAGTTGGACACGTTGGGCAGAAAGGTGGTGAATTACACTTAATGAATAATGATAATAAGTAAGAGTTGGACATGTTGGGCAGAAAGGTGGTGAATTACACTTAATGAATAATGATAATAAGTACGAGTTGGACATGTTGGGCAGAAAGGTGGTGAATTACACTTAATGGATAATGATAATAAGTAAGAGTTGGACACGTTGGGCAGAAAGGTGGTGAATTACACTTAATGAATAATGATAATAAGTAAGAGTTGGACACGTTGGGCAGAAAGGTGGTGAATTACACTTAATGAATAATGATAATAAGTAAGAGTTGGACATTGGGCAGAAAGGTGGTGAATTACACTTAATGAATAATGATAATAAGTAAGAGTTGGACACGTTGGGCAGAAAGGTGGTGAATTACACTTAATGAATAATGATAATAAGTAAGAGTTGGACACGTTGGGCAGAAAGGTGGTGAATTACACTTAATGAATAATGATAATAAGTAAGAGTTGGACATGTTGGGCAGAAAGGTGGTGAATTACACTTAATGAATAATGATAATAAGTACGAGTTGGACATGGGCAGAAAGGTGGTGAATTACACTTAATGGATAATGATAATAAGTAAGAGTTGGACACGCTGCAGAAAGGTGGTGAATTACACTTAATGAATAATGATAATAAGTAAGAGTTGGACACGTTGGGCAGAAAGGTGGTGAATTACACTTAATGAATAATGATAATAAGTAAGAGTTGGACACGTTGGGCAGAAAGGTGGTGAATTACACTTAATGAATAATGATAATAAGTAAGAGTTGGACACGTTGGGCAGAAAGGTGGTGAATTACACTTAATGAATAATGATAATAAGTAAGAGTTGGACATTGGGCAGAAAGGTGGTGAATTACACTTAATGAATAATGATAATAAGTAAGAGTTGGACACGTTGGGCAGAAAGGTGGTGAATTGCACTTAATGAATAATGATAATAAGTAAGAGTTGGACACGTTGGGCAGAAAGGTGGTGAATTACACTTAATGAATAATGATAATAAGTAAGAGTTGGACACGTTGGGCAGAAAGGTGGTGAATTACACTTAATGAATAATGATAATAAGTAAGAGTTGGACACGTTGGGCAGAAAGGTGGTGAATTACGCTTAATGAATAATGATAATAAGTAAGAGTTGGACACGTTGGGCAGGAAGGTGGTGAATTACACTTAATGAATAATGATAATAAGTAAGAGTTGGACACCGCTTGTACTTGAGGAAATGTGTATTAATCCATATGCTCTGTTTCTCTCAAAGTCCCAACTTAAAGTCTCTAATATTGTAAAGGTGGACCTCACTTCTACCTACTTTTCCCTGAGTCTGTTCAAATATGTACCTGAGTGTTTGAGAGGCCTGGCAGAGGCAGAAACACCCAGGCATCTCAGCTATTCTGCTGTTACACACTGTGCAAATAGCTTTGGAAGGAGTTCCAGAAGCATACCCTTATGTAGGAGTACAACAGTGAAATACCAAGGGACGTAGCCATGTACTGGTAGCAACCAACTGTGAACACACACAAAGTTCACTCCGGAGACCAAATAAGGGTATGAGACCCAAACAATACAGTCCTGGATTTAGTTCAGTACACCAAACTCGAGGTAACCGGGGTTACCTCAAGTTTGATGTACTGAACTAAATCCATGACTGTATTGTTTGGGTCTCATACCCTTATTTGGTCTCCGGAGTGAACTTTGTGTGTGTTTTTAGTGACGGTAGTTCACTTTCTTCATCTCTCTTTACTTGGTTTGAGCAACCAACTGTGACAATGCCATTGTTCCAGTGCTGAAAAGACTGGTGTGGTGCACAGACAAAGAATAACAGGCTAACCTCTGGCTACCATCTGGATAGGTCCACATTTGGGAGCTACGCAGACAGACTACTTGCCTTGGTAAACTAACAGGTACACAGCAACCCTTTAAGTCCAGCAAGATAAAGTTCACACATTAATACATAATGCTCTCTGTCCTTCTGCACCCCTACCCAAACGTACAATAAACCTGTGTGTTCAGGGTCTGCCCAGGATGTAGGTAGGCATACTCAGTACTGAAAGTTGTCCAGTTTTCTTGAGCAGCCTGTGCTAATGTCAACACTAAAAAAGCAGAAACTGTTCAAAAGTGGGTAAATTAATATTCACAGTATAGCAGTTCACAAACAGTTCATGTGCCAAATGAATACATCTCAATAACTACTTTTGTATGGCAGTTAATTGCATAAGCAGAAAAGAAACTGCATGTACCCATGTATCTTGCATTAGTATTTGTAGGGGTGATTACAAATCTACACTGACAACTGTGTAGTGGAAGTGGCAACATTCAGGTCTGAGTACAACATTTAAATCTCTGGCTACATCCCTAGCTTCACATATAAGAAGTATACCAACCTTCTGACTTACACAACGGTCTCCACAGCAAGCAAGAATGGACCCCACTTTAGAAATCTGAAAGGGCTATGCCTACCTGACATAGCAATTTATAGCATTGGGTTGCTATGACAGTGAGTACTGCAACTACCGCACAGCAGGCTGCATGCAATTACCAAATGGTGGCCACCAATTGGTGCAGAGGCCATCACATGCACATGTGCAGATACCTATAAAAGCAGGCTGTACCTGCTGGCCACACATGCAATCATCCCATTGCAGATGCTGAGAGAGAGAGAGACAGAGACAGAGAGAGAGAGAGAGAGAGAGAACCCCCACCCCACCCACACCAGTGGAAAAAAATAAAAAAATAAAAAAATAAAAACAATAAAATCTAAAATAAAGACAAAGATATAGCAAAGTGAAAACTACAAACACATACAAAGGAAAGGTATGTAACAGATATGTATTTACTGGCATGTAGTAGATGTATTTGAAGACTACTTTACATACTTTGAAACATCAATATGTGGCAGCAGTACGTATCTATGCACAGATGCCCTGCATAACTACTGCCATGGACAAATCAGTGTGTAGCTGTGTGCAGTGGGACATAACTGTGATATATGTAGCTCAGCATTAAATGTCAAACATCTGAACCATGTCATCTGTGTTCTGTACAGTAGTGTGGACAATGGCTGTTTGCTGGTATATGACATGTGGTGGTTAAACTCTGTGGGTGTGATTTGTTAGTTTTGCAGTGTCGCAGCCATTGAGGCCTGCTAAAGCCACATGGGCTGAGAACACCTTCAATGCATTTCGCACACGACTGTGCAATATCATTACATAACTGTATACTTCCCATACCTCACATAATTGATATTCCCACCATGAAAGGTGGACTGCATATGTGCCTATATGTATATCTATATATACACCAATGGATGTTTATATGTATGTGTATATATATATATATATATATATATATATATATATATATATATATATATATTTATAGGCAGGGAGAGACAAAGTCACATTTACTGCGACAGATGCCTGGTGACAAAGCCATGGCCTCAATCTCAATGTCTGAAATACATTCGCATACCTTTTGCTAAAAAGTCTGTACCCATGGACTACCACATAGGTGGTAGTCAACTTAACACTGACAGTGTGATAAGAGACCATGTGACACAGGTGGACAGTAGTCTCACCCTTGATAATCACAGTGCCACACCAGTCATGTAATCTGTCTACATGGCGCACCTCATCACAAAAGCTGTGTCATCCAGGGAAAAAGAGGTCAGTGTTCCCCTCAACTCATCACTCACAAAACCCATTATAAAGTACAATGCTCCTTCTGGTATGTACCTCACAAGACATCTACAGCAATTAGAAAGGCCACAGACATATCTCACAAAGAGTAATACTGTCCTCAAACAGGTGCCCTATGCATACCGTCTCACCAAACCACAGCTACACTGTGTTGCATACCGGCAACCCAGAGGTGAACCCTGCCTAATATACAAAACTATATCAAACCCAGAGCTGTTGGACATGCTCCACTTAAACAGATCACTATCCCTATGAGCTACATGCTCTAGGGACCTAAACCTTGCCACCATGATAGGCAGAACATGCTGGAGGGATAGATTCCTATCTCAGAGACATCCCATACTGTGGAGCAAACTACCTAGCAATAGCAAACAAAGCTCCTCAGTAGCACCCATTGTGAATAGTCTTGATCATTGGATGTGAGATAGGAATTACACCCCGGGAATCACCTCTGTGGCTTTGCTTGACAGGAACACATGGAACTAAATTACTTGGGTGTCAGGCCAGGGTACTGTCTGGCTAATCTTTTATAGGCCCTAGGGCCAATAGCCTATAACCTACCTATGAACCAATACACATCCACATGTACTTGTTGCAATAATTGCTATGTGAGGTTGACTGAGTGTGATGGTGAATGTGATGGTGAATGTGTCACAGTTGCGTATATGTGGGATAGCTTAGTGGGAAATTGTTTCTGTCATGGTATAATGTGTCCTAGCTCTGATCCCAGCAAAAGATGTGTATGCTATTGCTAGCCAGAAAAAGCAGTATGGTATATGGTCCGATGTAGTCCCTTCGTGTTAACTGGGGTGTGCCATTGGAGGATAAAGCAGTACATGTATGCTCATTGATTGGTACTACTGGTGAATCAAACCCCTGTATGAACTGTAGTACTACCTGAAGCTGTAGGCCTAAACAGCACAGTATGGTGTATGTCCACATTGCTTGGAAACACTGTTCTGTGTGTTCCCTGTAGTCCTCACAGATTACATACCGCAGGCATAAGGATTTGTAAGTACTGACACACAGTACTGTATGGTACACACGTAAAGCTCATCTGGGTTGCCATACCTCTGTGTCCTGTATGTATGTCTGATGTGTGTATGGGTATGCCTGTAACATGCCCCGGTCATATGTGTGTTACAGGATATAAGTGGGTATCTAGGAACATGTATAGTCTAGTACAGCAGTATGCCTTCTATATTCACGAATGTGCACATATTGTAGGCAGGTGTTTTCCATCAGCAACTAGTGTGGTATACTGGTAACACTGTAGCTGGACTTTACAATCATTGCAATGGATTACACATTTTGTCATGCATTAGCTGGATATATACCTACTGTAGCTATGTGGTGCATTGTGTCACATACAGTGTGCCATGTACTGTTGCATAGTCTTACATTGTGGTTTATGTTTGTTGCTGTGCAGAAAATGTTTTAATATATAGAGCATGTCAGGCAGTGTCAGTCAGTTGTGGGTTGAGCACTGATATGTGGTATTGAAAGTGTGTATCCTCTGACAGACAATAGTTTGCTATATATGGCAGTTCAGTGATATCTGTACTGTAGAATGTTAAGTGTGCCACATGACTTGCTCACACATATTGTTTTCTTGTCTTCCAGGGCCATGTCCCACCATCGCAATCCTGCATACAGCAGTGCAGAGGATGAAATACTTACCAACTGTCTCATTGAACAGTACAACCTGCTATTTTCAAGAACCAGCCAGGACCAACATGAGCAGACTGCGCTGTGGCAAGAGGTTGTCTGTAGGATAAATGACATAGGCATGCATAACCGGACTTATGAGCAGGTACAACATCACTGCAATGATTTACTTAGACATGTCTGGCAGTGTGTATCTGATGTCTGTAGGCAATAGCTTGCCACAGGTGGTGGGGTTGCCACCCACCCCCCCTCACCAGAGTGGAGGAGCTGCTCCTGAGCCTGGGGGCTCCCAGCCAACAACAACAACAGCACACATGCATCATCATGGAGGCCGGAGCCCCCCAGCAAGTTCACATGGAGCGTGCAGGTAAGTTGGCATATCTGTAGACTACTGTTACTTCTATTGTTAGATCATGCATATGTGAGATGTGCACTGTGTAGTTAGAAGATGTGGAGCCTGGTGTTGTTCAATACTGATAATTTGGAACATGATGTGTAGGCCTGTGACCATCAACCATTGTGCTACTGTAAGATTGCAAAGCCACAGTAGCAATGCCACAGTTGTTGCCACTGACAAACTGTTTCATATCCTTGTAGGCCCCTCTGGTGTGACAGCAGGGCAGCAGACCCATGCTGGTGAGTGTGTTCTACATTTAATATTGCTAATAAAATGTGCATGTCATAGGTGAGGTGTAGGCCATGTACACATGTAACACACCTACGCATAATGCATGCTGTGCATGTTTGCTGTGAGACTATGCACATCTCAGTAACGTGAGTGGCTGCCTCAAACACATGCAATACACAGAGCATCCCAAACAATTGTGGCTACACTATAGTGGACACTGGATAGGCAGTCGATACACATACACACGACATACACAACTCCGTCATACTCAGTACATGTTAATATGCTACACATGATATATTCAGACACACGCTGTAAGGTCACACTCCAGTATCCCAAATGTCATCCACACAGCACACATAATATACCTGAGGGGTAGAGGCCTATCATGTGGCAGTGCGACACTCTCCAACACGCAACACATTCATGTTAGGCAATGCTCCCTATTGGGCACCTTACAAACCCATGTAACAAGTGGCTGTGAAATGGTGAATGTAGCCATGGTACTGCAGTTCCGGTACAGCATGGTATGTGCCAGTCTGGCATACATTAGTAGCCTTGAGTGACCACATGATGCTGCATGATGATGGCTCATGGTACTACACCCCATCCAGTTACAGTGACCACAGTACCACACATAGCATTAACTGCTATGCACCTCAGTGTTGTGTCTGTGCAAACATATGCACCAATACACATTATACATAGCAATCACCATTTGTACAAAGTGACACATATATGTCATGTAATGCTATTGAGTGTATATGTCACAGGACACACACTGTGTATGTGTGAAGTTTAACATTGCAGTTGTAACATGTCATGTCATGGCTGGCACTGGCATGTCCACAATATGTCCTACACTCACCATAACCACTGTACGATGGCTATGTTGAGCAATGGTATTCCATCAGGTATATATGCACCACTCATCCTGTGTGTATACATAGCATGCATGTGCTAAATCTGTGTCCACAATCATCTGCTAAAGACACAGACGCACTAATCAGAAATGGATATCTATGTGCAACACAGATACACATCCAGCCATGGTATGTATACCTGTGAGGGATGGTGCACAAGACATTGCAGAGCTTCTAAGACTTGCACAGCAATGCTGTGTCCATGTACACATTGCATTCCAGGGAGAGGCCAATCACTGAACAACAACACACATGCATCAAAGCCATGTATACCATTATTAGCAAGGGCTGTCTACACCCGCACTGCATGCTGTTGAGCAACACATGTCCTGCATGCTGACACGTGTGATATAACTGTTTGCCTTGTGATACTGTACCCCACCATCACCCGCTATTGAGTATGTTCTGGATTGCTGGTGATGTGTGTGTGTGTGTGTGTGTGTGTGTGTGTGTGTGTGTGTGTGTCTGTTTTAGTGAGGAGTGCATTTGTGTGCATGTGTTCATGTGTGCATGAGTGCATGTGTTCATGTGTGCATGTGTTCATATGTGCATGTGTGCATGTGTTCATGTGTGCATGTGTTCATGTGTGCATGTGTGCATGTGTTCATGTGTGCATGTGTTCATGTGTGCCAACATCATGTACAGGTCGTAAAGTGTGTTTCCTGTCTTCCTCTCACAGGTGCTGACCTTGGGCTGGTTCAATGCAGCGGGGAACCAATGTCACTGAGCAAAATAGTGATGATGATAGGTGTGTTGAGGCACAGGCATGTTTGCCAGGGTCTGTCATTGGGCCACCAATCGACAGTACACAAGTGTCCACCCCATCCATGCACACAGTCATACTGCTAATACATCCATCACTAATGCCCTTAGCTGAGGCACAGCATACAGTCAGCATTGGCCAGGACAGTGTAGTATCCATGGCACATGCATCCCAACACATCAGCCATACCCAGATGTCTGGAAGGGTACCAAATAGGCAGATGTCCAGGGGTTCTTGCCAGAGCACTGCTGCTCATCATGCCACTGGCAGACATGCCACAGGTCTGACAATGTCACGCATGTTCCAGGCTGTCATGGAGGCACAGGCACGTATGGAGCAGTACACCAGACAGGGACTAAGGGCACATAGGGCACATAACACTGCCGTAATTGATAGTATCCATGACCTAGCAGGTGCCATCTGTCATTACACTGAGGTCACAGATAGATGCTGGGGAGAGACATTAGATGTCCTCTGCATTGTCATGTCCATGTGTCAGGACAGTGCGGGATGGTTGAGTCATTGACGTGGATGTATGCCAGCAACATCAGCAGCTGGCAGTCGCCATGGATGTTGCACAAGTCACAGCTGCTCCTGTAGTGCCAGTACCAGCCCCAGCAATGTTGGGGGTGGGCTGTCAATAGAACGTCCTAGAAGACCATGGGCACATGGCTCTGGACAGTCCCAGCAGAGACCTGGGTCCAGTGTACATCCATCTACCTATGGGGATAGTACCCAGTCTGGCTTAGTAGCTGATAGTGTCAGTAGCACCCCTGCCAGGCATAGGTACCGTATCCGTGGCCAGAGACGGTGATTTGTAAAGTCTGGCAGGTACAGTCTGTGGCTGTCCCACAAATACCCATATATGGCAGCCACATGGTGGAACTGTGTGCATGCAGACACACACACACAGGAACCAGACACCTAGGGCTAACACATACCCAGACACATTACATCAACATTGGCCCATAGCAGTACTCTTGCCCCCCCCCCCCACACACACACACACACACACACACATACATGTCGATTGGATGACTTACTGTAGGCCTCTGGCAAACCAACAACACACCCTGTGCATATGATGAAACCTGTGCCACCTCCTGTCATCTGTAACATCGATGCAGGAACAGGCTACCATGTGCTGATGCACAGGGTGACTTTACAGCAGTACAGCAATGTTACCATGTTGTCAGCAGTAGAGTGTAATGATATGCTTGAAGGTGTAGCTGAGCAGGCATGATGCATTAAAGCTATGATTGTCACTGTAGTATTGTGTACACCAGTGTTAGTTAAAATAGTGTATTGTCCGCCCACGTGCCACTTGGCTGATGTGTGTAGTATTGGCAGTATGTGTTAGAGAGTGGACAGTATGTTTGGGATGTGTGTAGCACAGATTTGCAGGTGTACATCTGTGAACATGGTGGAGGTGCACTGTCTGCATGTACACTACATAGTTTCTATTGGTGGCCAGTATGCATTGTACTACACACATTTCAGAACCTGACTACACGTGTGTATGACATGGTTTGACACTGTGCTGTGGGTGTTACTGTTAATATCTGTCATTGTTCTGCATTCTGGTAGTATACATAACTTCAATAGCCTGACCATAACCAATTGTTAGATGATGCAACTCAAAAAGCCAAATGCAGTGCTGCTATCAGTTGAGGCAGGAGACTCACGTAAACATAAAAGAGAGCAATCCAAATCCAAGTGTGTGACCCTCCAGTGGCAATGAAACGAAAAGCAGAGATTCAAAGGAACTTCAAATAAGATGCATTCATAAAAAATAATAAAGTTTATTCCAATGAGTGAGCGCTTTCGCCAAAGGCTTCTTCAGACTCTTAAAACAATGAATAAAACTGTTTGAATCATTTTTAAACCATCCTTAAGCTTCCTATTGGACATTACAAATTGATATGTCACATGTTATCTTGTCTTAAAGGAACAGATACTCAAAAAAGTTAACATAGTTAAATGCAACAATATTTAGAAGGAATACTTCCAAATATACAATTAATGATCAGAATGTCCATGCAAATAAGTAAAAAATATGCATATACCCTGATACATTCTAAAAATAAAAGGAGCATTGTGCTTGGTCCTATGTCATTCTACAATCATTAAAAAAACTGTTGCTACATTCATTAAAAACCCTGAACATTCTCTCTCCTCATGGTGTTAAAAACATTAAAATCCTTAGATAAACAGCAAGTTTTATCGTTTCAATATCTAGCATCTCTACTAAGATAGTGGTGTGTCGAATGCTACTTTGCATATATCAGGTTAAAAACTAATATAGCGAGAACTCTGTACTAAAATGTAAGCGTACCTTTACCACAAAACAACATAGCGAATGTAATGTATTTGATGTGCCTCATCAAGGAGTCAGACCTCATCATATCGGTGAAAGGCTGTTGTCCAAGATTAAAAATTCCACAAATAGGAACCTCTTAGATTCCACGTAAAACAAACTGTTTACAAGTTGTAAAGTGCCGTGTGCTATAGGAACTCTGAATGCAATTGAGTACAACATAACTTCATGCTATGGTAACTCAACGCGGCGGTGAGCACGTTCTAAGCATCTAAGTACTGAACAACAGAAACAATGTTTAAATTTCTAAGAAAAAAGGTGAGCCTATATTCGTGCTGTCCTGTGCCTAAAATAGACAGTATTTGTAAGCGATTATGCCCTAGAAGCATATATTGATCACAAAGTGTCACTATTTAAAACAATGAAACGTGTACATATTAATGAGTACACTTATTAAAGTGTTCGCTGAACATGGCAGAGATGGCATTAACTAATACAAAATAAAAAGATAAAAACAGATAAATAGTGGAATGCTAGGCGTAACACATAAAAATTGACACAATAAAGCTTGAAATTGGCACAAAGCACACATATAATAATACCTAAGTATAAAGCTCCATAGATGATAGGGTCCCTAACTAGTAAAAAAGCAACTACTTCCATGTACATCGTTGGTGCTAAATATAACAACATTCTAAGTTAAAAAGGTCAAATGAAAAATAAGAAGAGATAAACAATCCGCAACAATACTAAGCCTGTACCTAATGATAAAACAAAACTATCTATTGATGTATGGGGTACCTAGCTCAGTCGTAAAATAAATACCAGCTACAGTGAACAAATATATAGACGTATATATTGTTTTAGCCTTACTTCTGAGCCCATACCTCACATACTAGTATGTTTTTCATCCCCTCCTTTCACCACCTAAATATATTAGTGGTTATTGGGCATAGTTTACACATGCATGTGTGTAAATATATACACATGTATATACAAGCATGCATATACGTCTATATATTTGTTCACTGTAGCTGGAATTTATTTTACGACTGAGCTAGGTACCCCATACATCAATAGATAGTTTTGTTTTATCATTAGGTACAGGCTTAGTATTGTTGCGGATTGTTTATCTCTTCTTATTTTTCATTTGACCTTTTTAACTTAGAATGTTGTTATATTTAGCACCAACGATGTACATGGAAGTAGTTGCTTTTTACTAGTTAGGACCCTATCATCTATGGAGCTTTATACTTAGGTATTATTATATGTGTGCTTTGTGCTAATTTCAAGCTTTATTGTGTCAATTTTATGTGTTACGCCTAGCATTCCACTATTTATCTGTTTTATCTTTTATTTTGTATTAGTTAATGCCATCTCTGCCATGTTCAGCTTAACACTTTAATAAGTGTACTCATTAATATGTACACGTTTCATTGTTTTAAATAGTGACACTTTGTGATCAATATATGCTTCTAGGGCATAATCGTGCTTACAAATACTGTCTATTTTAGGCACAGGACAGCACCTAATATAGGCTCACCTTTTTCTTAGAAATTTAAACATTGTTTCTGTTGTTCAGTACTTAGATGCTTAGAACGTGCTCACCGCACGCTGAGTTACCATAGCGCATGAAGTTATGTTGTACTCAATTGCATTCAGAGTTCCTATAGCACACGGCACTTTACAACTTGTAAACAGTTTGTTTTACGTGGAATCTAAGAGGTTCCTATTTGTGGAATTTTTAATCTTGGACAACAGCCTTTCACCGATATGATGAGGTCTGACTCCTTGATGAGGCACATCGTAAATACATTACATTCGCTATGTTGTTTTGTGGTAAAGGTACGCTTACATTTTTAGTACAGAGTTCTCGCTATATTAGTTTTTTAACCTGATATATGCAAAGTAGCATTCGACACACCACTATCTTAGTAGAGATGCTAGATATTGAAACGCGATAAAACTTGCTGTTTATCTAAGGATTTTAATGTTTTAACACCATGAGGAGAGAGAATGTTCAGGGTTTTTAATGAATGTAGCAACAGTTTTTAATGATTGTAGAATGATATAGACCAAGCACAATGCTCCTTTTATTTTTTAGAATGTATCAGGGTATATGCATATTTTTACTTATTTGCATGGACATTCTGATCATTAATTGTATATTTGGAAGTATTCCTTCTAAATATTGTTGCATTTAACTATGTTAACTTTTTTGAGTATCTGTTCCTTTAAGACAAGATAACATGTGACATATCAATTTGTAATGTCCAATAGGAAGCTTAAGGATGGTTTAAAAATGATTCAAACAGTTTTATTCATTGTTTTATGAGTCTGAGGAAGCCTTTAAAGCGCCACTCATTGGAATAAACTTTATTATTTTTTATGAATGCATCTTATTTGAAGTTCCTTTGAATCTCTGCTTTTCGTTTCATTGCCACTGGAGGGTCACACACTTGGATTTGAATTGTTAGATGATGTCTTCATGACTGACACACAGCTGTAGGACACACAGCAAAATTTGCATCCTTCAGGTACTATACTATGCCAGTAACCAGTGGTATTCACCTGCACCCATTACTGAGACCACTCATGTTTGGCATATAGCTCTCTTAGGTACAATAAATCACAGTAGGGATTTGTCCATCCACATCTGGTAATGCAAACTGTGGCCTATAATGCATTCTCCAGATGACACACACATCCTCCACAAGGGTACCATACAGACAGATAACTGTTGTCAAACCCATGCTGTAAAGCTATTATCCAAACTAAGCATAGTCATCCACCTTTATGGAACATAGTATCCCCACAGTACCACATAGGTAGTAGCCACCAACATGATGAACAGGTACCAATGTGTACATGCAACCAAGTGTTACGTCATCTCTCCTTTGAAAATCACATTTCCTAAGGTATTTTGAAATACCTCGGTGGATCACATAAGCAACAAGGGGCTTGCATGCATATCCACAATGGTTGTTGTACACCTATAATGAATAGTCATCATTGACCGACTTTGCTGCGTTTGAACAGGTCTGACATATACCTCGGCCATAAACCCTCACTCACACAATTCAATAGTAACCATAATGAGTGTGTGCAACACAGATGACCTAAGCCAGGGATCACTGCAGTGGCTGGCCTTGTCACAAGCATACAGATGTGACCTAAGGTCTGGGAAGCAGCAGCACAGTCTGGCAAGGATGACAGCTGTGTTCTTGGAGAAAGCAGGGTTCACACACATGCAATAATTTAGGTAACATGTATGTATATGTATTTGCCACACAGCTACCTCACATGTGCAATGCATACTGACATGTCATACAGTAGTAAAAGCAAAACCCACTATACATTGCCCAACACATAGAGCATACACACTCACCGAGTGCAGGATTCAAGCCCCTACCTAACTACTTTGTGATACTAGAGCAGTACGCATTAACATGGCATGCTATACACGTTACTGTGATGGCTCTTTTCCACAGGTATATTTGTAAGATGGTGACATAATCAAACCTGACAAAGATAAGTATACCACTTGTAAGGTGTTCTACTACTCTACAAAAAGGTTTCTCTTCTCCAAGGTTATTACATACAAACAGGTGTCACGTGCAGTATTCAAACCCCTACTTAACTGGTTTATGATACTACAGAGGTATGCATTTACACGACGGGCTACACACATTAATATGAGTTATCATTTCCACAGGTATGTTTGAAGGATGGTGGCATCATCAGACCTGACAAAGATTAGTATACCACTTTTAAGGTGTATGAGTACTCTCCAAAAAGGTTGCTCTTCTTCAAGGAGATCACACACCAACAGACACACACTTGTTAAGTGCAGGATTCAAACCCCAACCTAACTGGTTTATGATACTACAGGAGTACACATTTACACGACGCACTGTACACATTACTGTGAGCTCTCTTTTCCACAGGTATATTTGAAGGATGGTGACATCATCAGACCCTGACAAAGATTAGTATATCCCTTTTAAGGTGTATGAGCATGCTCCAAAAAGGTTGCTCCTCTCCCAGGCGGTCACACACAAACAGACACACACTTGTCAAATGCAGGATTCAAATCCTTACCTAACTGGTTTATGATACTACAGGACTATGCATTTTCACGACACACTATACACATTACTGTGAGTTCTCTTTTCCACAGGTGTATGAGTACTCTCCAAAAAGGTTGCTCTTCTCCAAGGTGATCACACACACTTGTCAAGTGCAAGATTCAAATCCTTACCTAACTGGTTTATGATACTACAGGACTATGCATTTTCACGACACGCTATACACATTACTGTGAGTTCTCTTTTCCACAGGTATATTTGAAGGATGGTGACATCATCAGACCTGACAAAGATTAGTATACCACTTTTAAGGTGTATGAGTACTCTCCAAAAAGGTTGCTCCTCTCCAAAGAGATCACACACAGATAGACACACACACACACACACACACACACACACACACACACACACACACACTTGTCAAGTGCAGAATTCAAACCCCTACCTAACTGGTTTATGATACTACAGGAGTACGCATTTACACGACTCGCTATACACATTACTGTGAGTTCAATTTTTCACAGGTATATTTTAGGTTGGTGACATCACCAGACTAGACAAAGTGGGTTACATTAGGTGACATTGGGTGGGCTACATAGAAGGAATGTCTAAACACTTTGGCCATGTGATAATCAGAGAAGAGTGTACTATCTAACTGTGTCCCCAGGGTCTTCATGACTTTCTCCATACATACTGGAGTACCACCTATGTGGTAATTTGTTTGCACTTTGTTTTAGCCAAAGGGTATGACTATGCATTCTTTGCCATTCTTCTTGGGGCATTGTTTTGACACCAGGTATCTGTCTCTGTCAGCCCCTTCTGGAGGATGTGTGTGTCAGCCATAGAGTCGATTATGGACCACAGTTAGCAGTCATCTGCAAACCTGTTCAACCATACTCCTCCCATGCTTGCCTGTACCTCTGAGCAGTGTCTACTGAACAGGTGGGGTCCCAGGGCCAGGACCTGTGGGATGCCATTTGTGACTGCCTTAGAGTCGGACATGGCACTCACAACTCTGAACATGTGTGTTTGATCTGTGAGCCAGTTGGCCACACATCCTGTGACATAGCTGTTGATGTTCAGGCTGGTAAGTGTGTCCATGATGACAGAGTGGTGAATGGTGTAAAATGTCCTTAGTGAGGTCCAGGTGGGCTGTGTGGACTACTTTCACCTCCATCTGTGTCCTTGGTAACTGCTTGTAGTAAGTCAACTATGTTTAGGAGGCAGGGTCTGCCTTTACCAAGGTGGGGTTGTGTAGAGTATAGTGTCTGGAGGTCCCCACTGTCACTGTTTATGGGTTCCATGGCAATTTGCTCAATAGCTTTGTAGACCAGGCTGAGTAGATGTATAGGGCAATGGTTTCCAGGTTCTGTTGTGGCACCCCCTTTGTGGGGCTGGATGACTGTTGGTGTATGCCATTCTTTGGGTACATACCCTGTGGTACGATTGAGTCTGGCCAGTGAATGTAGGTGAGGGTGTGTTTCCTTTTGGGCCTAGTGTATGACGCAGCCTGGGACACCATCCAGTCCCATTGATGCTGTGTTCTTGGCTTTGGAGAGGCCTGTCATTACCTGCATGTCCATGATGTCTGGGGCTCTGCATCCTTCTGTGATGAACACAGGCCCTTTTAGGGGTGATGGGGGGAAATTTGCACTGAACTTGTCCCCCAGGATGTGGGCAATGAAAGTTGGTTCAGTGTATTCCTTGCCATTTGTCAGTAGCTGACAGCATATAGCTACCGCAGGCTTTGTGGTTGTCATTCTTACAGTCCTTGGCAATTTGTCTTTTGAAGGTGTCCTTGAATTATTTTATGAGCGATCATTGCTTCTTCGTTATAATGATAAGTGATGCCTTTCCTTTAGTGAAGTTGGCTCTATCAGGTGTTAGTTTCCTCCTTCTGTTGTCTAGCTTATTTATGGGCAACAACCACCAGATTGTTTTCTTATTTTTGGAGAAGTGCATCTTGGTTTTATTTGTGATGTCTCAATCCATGCATCCCTGTAGATGCTCATAGGATTCACTTGTAACTGATTCGGCAGATTGTATACCATTATCCTACAGCAAGAGGTCTTTTGAACTTTCCACTTTTGTCTTGGGACGTGTGCAGTTTGCTTTTGAAAATGTCTTCACGGTGGTTTCATTGACTGTGTGAGGGGGCGGGATGTGGATGCCTAGTGTGATTACTTTATGATCTGATATTACCAGCAAGGGCTTTATCTCTGTTGTGGAACACTGGTACCCCATGTTGGTGATGATCATGTCCAGTATGGTGTCACCTCTAGTGGGCATGGTGACCAGCTGTTCCAGGGCATTAGAGCTTTTAAACTCTAGGAAACATTGGGCAAAGGATGTTGTACACAAGTAATTCTCCCACTCAATGTTTGGGTAGTTGTAATCTCCTCCTATAATGGCGTTTGATAGGACCTTTATATTTTCCGCTGTTCTCAGGAATACTGAGTGAGGTTCCTGAGACAAGGTAGGTGATCTGTAGCAGGCTACAATCTGATGAGCAGCTTTACCCAATGTTAGTTGCACTTGCATGATCTCCAAGGCCTCATGCTGTGCCACTAACCTGAAGTTGTGGGTATCCATAGGGTAAATGGGTACACCCCTTCCTTTTGTATTTCACTTGTGGTTTTGGGTCCGAAGGTCAGAGGGATTGTGAGTGTTTTATGTGGAGCATGTCCAACAGCTCTGCATTTGACATAGCTTTGTATGTTAGGCAGTTAACACATCTGAGTATGTGATATGCAAGGGAGTACAGATGGAGCATTTTGAGATGGTCTGTGTATGGCATGTATTTCAGGCTGCTAATGCTCTTTGTGAGGTATTGCTGCAGGCTTTACAGTTGTTGTAGTTGTCTTGTGAGGTACATAGCAAAAGTGGTGCTGTACTCTATTATAGTTCTAGTGAGTGATGAGTAGTGGGGAACAATGTCCTCTTCTATCCTGCATGAGACACATTTTGTGATGTGGTGTGCCACATAGCAGGGTTTCCTGACTACTGTGGGGATGTGATTATCACACTTGTGTCCAGTGTACACCTGTGACCCAAGGTCCCTTGTCACACTGTCAGTGTTAAGTATACTATCGCCTATGTTGTAGTTCTTGGCTACAGAGGTTTTAACAAAGGGGATGACAATGCACCTTTTGCCATTCAGCTAGAGCCCATGGCTTTGACAACAGCCATCTGTCTCAGTGAGGCCCTTTTGTAGGATGTCCACATCTTTAGTGTTTACAATTATGGCTCCTAGTTTGCAGTCCTCTGGTAACTTCTGTAGCCACAGACCTTCCATGTTAAAGTTTACTTCAGGGAAGTAGATACTAAACAGGACAAGACACAGGACTGGACCTTGTGGTACTGCATTCATCACTGGTCCAAAGTCATACTTGGAGTCTGCTACTTTCACAGTGTGTGTTCTGTCAGTAAGCCTGTTGGCAACCCATCTTGTGACATAGCAATTTATACCTAGTTTAGTGGGTTTATCTATAGTTCCAGAGTGTGGGGTGGTGTTGTAAGCCATGGCAGGATCAACATAGGCTGTGTGAACCACCTTACACTTGTCAACAGCTCTGTTGACTGCTTCAATGTCATCTATCAGGTTTAGGTGACATGATCTGCATTTTACAAACCCAACATGGTTGTGGTCCAGGGTTTGGGGATTACAAATGTAATTGTTTATATGTTGTATGATGATACATTCCATGGCCTTGAAGAGCGAGCTCGTCAGGCTAACGGGGCACTAGTTCCTGGGGTCCATGGTGTCTCCACCCTTGTGTAGTGGGATAACCATCATTGTGCACCATTCAACAGGCACAAAGCATGAGGTGAGGCTATAACTGCACATGGTACATCAGTGTGGTGCCTGTTCGTTCTGTGGTTTGTATGGAACACAGCCTGTGAAGTTATCTGGTCCCATGGCTGCTGTGATACTGGCTTTGGAGAGTGTTTTTTACCTGTACAGCCATGATGACAGCAACTTTGCAGTTTTCCATTATAGAGGTGTGCTTGTTCATGGGTGAGACGTGGGTACAGTTAACAGTGATCCTATCTGCCAGGATGTTGGCAATATCAGTTGGGTCTGTATATTTAGTGCCATTGAGCTGTAACTCAGTACAGCTCTGAGTGTAGCCATGACACGGACCTGTCTGTTGGGCAGAGATCTTCTGAGTAGACAGTATGCAACAGAGTACAGATTGGGTTACATTCAGTCTTGTTGCATGGGGCAACTGTTTGAGGCCAGTAATCCTTTTGTTAAGGTACTTCAGTGGTCTTTCTGGCTGTTGAACGTGCCTAGTCTGATTCATCGCAAGTGTGTTGTGGTACTCTCTGATGGGTCTGATGACTGATGAGTACTGGGAACCTCCTTTGACCTACATGCACAGACCTTGGCAGTTTATGTGAACACATAGCATGATTTTCTGACAACTTTGTGAATGTGTTTCTGGAAGTAGAGATGTCTATCCACATTTGTCCATAGAGCTCTTATTATCACCTCCGTATTTGGCATAAGTGTGTGAGCATGCCCAGTATGACCTTTCAGTATGTTGTTGCCTGACATTTGCTTCGTTTTCTAAGTGTGTGAGCATGCCCAGTATAGACATTTATACTATATGTGTATGGAAAGTCAAGCTGTATCTTTACAGCAGGGCTCACCTTTGTGTCATAGATCAATAGGGATCATGCTGTGCCTGCAGGGCTTCCATGAGACACTTTGCATAGACTTATCAACATTTCTACATACGGGGGGGGCAGCTATTCTTTGTACTTTTCTACCCAGGGGCACACTTGATTGTTACTGTAGGTGTACATAGGATGAGGGTTTCACCTGACACTTATACACATTTGCTATGCCTGCACTGCTATGTACCGTACACCATTTCAGTCTGTACTGTTGCCTATCATACTGGCTTGAGGCATACTACTGTGCTACAGATCCTAGCGTCCAGTGTCACGTATATTAGATTGCGACTTCATAGCCTACACTACCCACATCACACCACCTGGCCTGATGTTCTCTGTCTGCATAGGCCTGTAGGGGAGGTTACCCATATACCTCCTTAGGGACATGATACAGCATTTCTTTGTGTTTGCATTACTGTACAATTGTCCTGCTGTGTCGGTGCTACTGAAATGCTATTAGGGCTTAGTGGTTCAGTACTGTGACTATAGTGCACAGTATCCTGGGTTCAAGCCCTGTTACTGCTTTTTATTTTTACGCTGGGCAGAGCAGACTGCTTAAGGAACAGTAAAGCAAATATGAGCATGTTTACCTGACTTTGCTCAACTTTGCCCAACCTTGCCCAACATTGCTCAACGTTCCCCAACATTGTGCTAGTTAGCACGGACAATTTTGTTTACATATACTAAATATTGATAAATGCTGCTTAGCACTGCTTTATATTACTTAAAACATGGCAATCATGCCTCTGGAGGTGCTGCAGGGCTGCCTATGTCGGATGCACATACTACACTCCCTATACATGTTTGGAAATAGGTAGTGTCAAGTTAGGCATCCCTTTTATTTTATGTGCGAGTCAGAGAGAGGTATCATTTCCAGGGTTCCTACTGAGCCAGTGTATGTGCTATGCATTGCCTCTTTGAGAAGGCCAAGGCATACTGGGCACGCCTCCTTCTGCTTACTGGGGCAAGCTCAGGTTGTTCCTCCTCCGAGTCACGCTGTGCCTGTGCAGGCCTTGGCAATGGTGGGGGGCTGTTTGGCCCTGCCCCATGCTGTTCCTGCTGCAGCTGTTTTTGCAGGATCATATTGTGTAGCATGGCACATACCATCACAATTTGGGTGCATGTAGTTGGTGAGTACTGCAAGGCTCCACCGGATGTGTCCAGGCACTGGAACTGTGACTTGAGCATCCCAAACACATGCTCGATTACATTTCATGTTTGTGCGTGTGCCTTATTATGGAGTTCTTGTTCAGGTGTGTGTGCATTTCTGATGGGTGTCATCAGCCACGGCTCCAGTGCGTACCCAGCATCTCCCACTAGGTGACCGTCAGGGATATCCCCATTGGAAAATGTCTGGTACAGCTGTGTCAGATGCCAGATATGGGAATCGGGATAGCTTCCAGGGCAGCCTGCACACACATTCAGTATTATGCCCTGGGCATCGCACAGGACCTGGCAGTTGATGGAGTGGAAGCCCTTGCGGTTGATGTAGGCCCTACCCCACTCACCGGCTGGTGCTTTGATGTGTATGTGCGTGCAGTCAATTGCACCCACTACCTCAGGGTATTCCGCTATTTGCTGAAAGAGATGCATATTGCTGGCCAATACCTCATGGGAATTGGGGAAATATACATGATGACCGACATGTGCTGACATGGCATTCAGGAACTAGTGCAGTACCCTGGATGCTGATGCCTGTGAAATCCCCATCATATCACCAGTTGGTCTCTGGAAGGTATCTGTTGCTAGTATTCTTAGGCCAACACATACCTTGGTTTCAACTGGGATGGGTTCCCCTCTGTTGGTTCTGTGTGTGAGGTGTGGCCTGCACAGCTCAACAATTTGCTGCAGGAGCTCTCTGTCCACTCTATAGTACTCCACAATCTCCAGCTCATGTAGCCCCTGGTAGGTTACCCTGGGTCTGTACACTCTTCTCCGTCTCCTCACTGTGGGTTTCTCAGCAACATCCGCAATGGCATCACCCTCAGCATCTTGCAAATGTTGCCTTATAATAGCAATGGCAGCCCCTAACATTTGTTTTTCTCAGTTAAGCTTTTTAAGTTTTCACTTCTCTTTGTATTCTGCAGTGTTGCAGTGTTTCTGAGTAAAACATGGGGGAATGTCGTTTGCAGAGTTTTAAGTGCTGGGCTGGGCTGGGCTAGGGTACTGCCTGTGTAATTGGCTGATTCTGATTGATTTCACCTGGCAGCTCTGCTAGTTCTCCTTGGTTAATTTCCTACTACTACTTTTCCTTTCTTTTCCCTTTTCTGTTTCCACAGGGGGTGACGCCGCTCAAACAAACGCAAACATGTGCACACGAGCGCACATGCACACACACAGCCTTACACAGGCTTACATAGGCTTAGGTGGGTGCACATCCGCACACAGGCTTTCACAGCCTTATGCAGGTTTACACGGGCACACACATGCGCACACAGGCTTACACGAGTTTACAGGTGTGCACACACGTGCACACAGTGTAAGCATCTTTGCAAGTAACTTTGGTTGTAGCCACAGCATACACCTTTGGTTTCTGGGTTTCAGTTCAGACAACTGTAGACAAGCCTCTTCCAGTCCTGAGTAACTCACAGCAAACACATGCCACTCTGCTCCAATAAGCTTACAGTCTTTGATGCATAACCCCCTCATGATGTCACCTATCTACTACTCTGATACTCCCCTAACCCTACTCTTACACTCTAGGGACATGGTTCACATGGCAGGGGAAATTGGGATTCACTATCCTTATACTCATTTGCATAGGATTGCCTACTAATGCTTGGCTACATCTCTCACACTGAGCTTTCCCCCTTAGCAACCACTACTCAGTAGCCATGATGTCTTCAGCCTGCCATTCACTTGCATGGCAGATGAATATTTGTGATAAAATGCCTATTTTGGGCTGTTATTTATTTATTTATTTTTTGTGGTTTTTAGAGTGCTGCACATTTGTGCGATGCTGCGCTACACTTAAACATCGGGGATCGGGGAAAAAAATTTTAATTTTTTATTATTTTGCAACACATATAAATGTCAATTGTCTTATATTTGGCCATTGGCATGCTTCCTCAACTGGATGCATCCTTTATTTGGAGTTGTCATTGCTCCATTTTGCTATTTGCAGAACGGTACTCAGTTACCAACCGAGTACATTTCTACGAATAACACTACTCTTACTTGGACAGGTTAGTGTTTCCTGGATTGCAAATTTACCTCATTTGCATAGCTTTTAGCAGCAAATGAGGTAATTTGCATAACCTAACACTGTCCGTGCAAGATTCGTTTTAGGAGCTCTCATGCACACCCCTGCCGGCTGTTCCTGGATCGCTCGGCAGACATATTGGCTGTCTGGAGTCTTACACTACTCTTAGACTCCGTGCAAGCCTTCATGAATCTGGCCCATTGTGAATAATTTCCTTACTAAAATTGTTGGATCAATATTATTCCAGTCTGTTTTTGGTAAATTTAAGTCCCCAGCTAATATTATTCTTCCCTCCTGTGTTTCATGTAAGAAATGTATGAATTACTCAAGGTCATCTGGACTTGACTTTGTTGGTCTATACACTCCAAAAATTGTTATATGTTCCAGGGTTCTCTTTACTGTCACAGTTATACAGTCTATAGTACTGGTGTTATCACTGACCATGTAATAATCATAGGTCTCATAACTATCTTTAATACATTTCATAACACCTCCACCTGACTTTTTGTTAGAATGTCTGCTACAGTAAAAACATTTATACCCTGACAGAACTGGTTTCCAGTCATTTTTCTTTAACCATGTTTTACAAACAATAACATCAGTCTTATGGGAATGTATCAAATTTTTCCAATAAAAATACTTTATTAATACTCCTAGCATTAACAACCATCAGAGATGCATTCAATGTTGCTATCTGTAAACTGTTACATTTTTGACCTGGCAAAAATCCTGCCTAGTGTTTGTCAAATATTGCAAAATATCTGCTGCAAAAATTATCTTCCCTGATCATGACAAATGCATGCCATCCTGCCTGAACACTTGCGCCCAGATCTAGGCTTGGATGCTCTACACACTTCCATTTTTTTAAACCAGGACATTTTTCCCATGTAGGTATTTACCCAAAAAATCTTTTCATTCACAGTGACCTGACTATCCTTTCTGTAGGTGATTTGTGAAAAATACATCCTAACACCAGTACAACCTATACTATCTAAAATGGCTGTCAGTTCCATGCTAACAGTCAGAGAATCCTTGTGGATGACATCATTTGTACCGACATGAATAAAAAGTGATCCGTACTTCCTTACATTAAGGCATTCCAAGGCTTGTCTCACATCTTCTATTTTTGCTCCTGCCAAGCATAACACTATTTGATGTTCATTATCTTTTCTGCAGATGTAAGTATCAGTTCCTCTAATAATTGTATCTCCAATTACAAGAACATCTTTGCTGGCCAGCTCTGAAGAATCTTCAGCTTCTTTTTTTTGTTGCGTTGTGTCTTTCGGCTTTTCCCGGTTAGGGGTCGCCACAGCGGAACTCCGGTCCGCTAATGATTGGCAGTAGATTTTTATGTGGCAAGTTGACGCACAACCTTCAACGAAGGTACGCCCATTCACGCATGTCTCTGCACAGAAGACGCTCTAGCTGAAAATCGAACAGGACAACGTCATACTGTGCGGCGACGCTACCACAGCACCACCACTGCAGTGCTGAAGAATCTTCAGCTTCTAATATAATAATATCTGCTCTATCAATTGTTACAAAGGATAGATCTTCATCACTATTAGTCTTATTAATTCCACTGTTTTCATTGCATATTAAATTCTCATCCAGCTGGCATTGTAAATCCACAGCTTGAGCCATGTAGTCAACATCTGTCTTTCTCTTCTTTTTTCTTACAGTAATGTTCTTCAATCCTTTCTCGTTCAGTTTTGATTTCTTCCTTTTCATCTGCTCTTGCATCTTTTTTCTACCTTTTCCATTGCAAAGGTGATGCCTTTTTTTGTAGACTGAAGGTTTTCTGACAGACAGATATCTTCATTCCCTGTCACCAGTGTGTTACATAACAAAGCAGAATCCTTTTTACTACGTATTCTCTTTCCTTTACAGTCATTAGCCAGTTTCTTTTTCTTCCTTGTTATTTGTTGAGAACTTCTTCCTTTCTTTCTTTTCTTGTTTCCTTCTAAACAAACCGGATCCTCAGATTGCTGAGTACTTGCATCCACAATTCCAAAGGTGTCATGTCTTGTTTCATAGGGGTTGAATGATCTTTGCAGAAAATAGATGCATCATTTTGTAAATGTGTTCTATTTTTCTTTGCCAAAGATTATTTATCTCACTAGTCCCGTCATTAATATATGAAGCAATAGTTCTCGAAGCCATGCCAATTGCACAGGTGCAATCATCATCATTAAGTTGCTATTTACTTCTGACATTGGTAAGCAAATCATTCAACATTCGACACGAGGAACACAGATCACCAGTGTTATTAGCTGTTACCTTTAAATATGCATAGCATTTATTACACTGTACAAGATATTTGTGCATTAGCAAATCATTGATAGCATACTCATTTATAAAATCCATTTTCAACTTCAAATAAAATATTGTAAAAGAAAAAATAATCAAAATCAGTAACCAGAGAATTCAAAGAGAACTTAAATCAACTTCTATGACAAAAAAATCACGCTAGCAATATACAACTAAATACTAAAGTAAGTACAGTAAAGATGTTTTGATCATACAAGTTCTGCAAGCCAGACAAAAGCTGTAATTCCTTTACGTCACTCACTATCGCTCACAGTCACACTTCTTTTTAACAATAAAGATCAATAAATCACAAACCAAGGTAGCATTGTTTTGATATGCTCAAGATTTTACCTATTCTTATATATCTGTTTCTTTCTTTAATTTATATCCATATGGCCAGGTGATCTGAAAATCCTGTATAATTTGTTCCGTCTTGCATTATCTTTAAACATTCAGAGATTATAAAGTAGTATACCTCAGTTCTCAGATTACCTCTTCTGTATGTCCATTGTTTGTTTTCTCAAATACATAATTTCCATGCCTCATCACTTCTAACATTGTTTTCACATCCCTACCCCCTTTTTTTCTTTTTCTCAGATCACAATTGAAATCACCCACAAATATTAAATCCATACACTTATGCAATGTAAAATTTTGTTAAACCTACTTTCTCTTTCTTTCATTCATTGTCACCTATGCATAAATAGCTATAATTCTATAAACATGACGTTTCCATCTCTAATCTACTATTGTTACTCTGCCCATTATTATGAATGGAATGTCCAAACTTTTTATTGACTCCTTCCTTACACAGTATTCCTATACCTGAACATCTTTCTTTTCCTATATTCCAAGTGATCTCATTCTCCCTAATTTTCTGTCTGAAATCTCTTTCTGTTAATATTCTTATATTCTTTAATATAATCACATCCATATCAAGTGTCGCACACCATTCTAGAATACCTGTCCTTCATGTCACATTCTTTATACTGATTACATTTATTGCTAGTAGTCTCATATCTTCACTGATTTATTTTATCATTTTTACTTTTAATCCCTTCTTATCTGTTACCTTTTATATCTTCTTTCATATCTGCAGCTATCATTTTCTTTTCCTGTCTTTTTCCAGTTTTCCAGTGGTATTTTTTCCTTTTACTGCTTTCCAATTCACCTTTTCTTCTTCACTTTATTCCCGACATTCTTTCATTTCCTTTTTCTTTATTTCTTTTTATTTGTCTCTGCACTTTCTATCTGTTGATGTTGTTCTTCTTCCTGTACATGTTCTATTTCTCCTTCTAGTTCTATCTCTTGTTCAATGTCTAGTTCTTTATTTTCTTTACCATCCATAACTGCCACATTTTCTTTTCTTGTTTAAGATAGTTCAATTGACATTTTTTGCATCATGACCTAACATTTCCTTCTGTCACAAATATTAATTAAATGATCACTTTTCCCATAGGAAAAACATGTTTTTTGTTGTCCCTAATGTTTCACTGTACCCTTGTTTCTGTCTTCATTAATTATACTTGGAATATGTACATATTTTTCTTTTTCCATTTTAACACAATATTACATTCCCATCCCCAGTTAATAAACCTCTATTATCATAAAGTTTGTAATGTCCATCACTTTACACATAGTCTTAAGGTATTCTTCTAGTCTTTCTTTATCCACTTCAGTTCATAACTGTACATAGATTGTCTTGTTTGTTTCTCAGTTAAATACCTGTAACATATATAAATTCCATGGGTTACATTTTTTCTCATAATGACCCCAAAACTTCTCCATACATTATTTCAATTCAAATATAATTTCACAAAATGTGTCCTTATAGATATGAAAAAATGCTTGTACCTCTTGTGAAGAAGTGCCCAATGATATTATAATATTATCCCAGGTATCATACCTAGCCAGTCCCTCTCATACCTCTTGTGAAGAAGTGTAGGCAAAACGAGCAAGCAAATTAAAACAAACCAGTAGAAAAGGATGTCCAATAGCCACAAGCAATGTTCTTTAACATAAGACAGTTTATTGTAAAAACTCCACGTTTTTGTCACCCTTGTAGAGTAACTTCCTCAGAAGTAACACAAAACAACTACAATGTTGCAACTTATTTTTTAAAAAGGCCAGCACCTGATATCATGTGATTGCATCGGCCAATCAGTATAAATAGAATTAAAACATTTTTTTAAAGAAACAAACTCTAAATGAATCACAGAAACTGGATAAATCACAGAAAATGCCAACAGTACATTAAAGTAATTAATTCATAGTAAGCTTATTACATATCAACACAGACAATAATGTACGAAACATAATACAGTTTAAAGATGAAAGTAAATAAAAACCGCTATGATGCAAATAACTCATGCATAAAAACCCATATGGATAAGTGTGTAAGTGGTAATGCATTATACACTGACTCAAAAAGTTAGGTATATACCAGACCAGATTTTTAAATTCGCACATATAAAACTCACCCGTATAAAAAAGTCATCAACAACCAAATGTAGTGAATGAACGTCAAAAGTACCCACCTAAATTTATATAAACTAACCATAATATGTTTTTAAGTATAGTTTAGTTAAAGATAAATAAGAAAACCACATCAAAAACCAGACATTATGGACATACCAGCTTTTTTAAGCATGCTTTCCCAGCGTATCGACAATATTGCTGCTCAACTCGAATTGGTCAATAAACGACAGAGCGAAGTGTCAACAGGTAACAACTTCTCAATGGGTTTGAATAATCAAAATTTACGTACCCAAAACCTTCCTGGGACTACTGCAACTTTTGATGATAGAGCTGAACCGAGCTTGGCTTCGATACCACCAGGTCAACGTACCTGTTTAAATGTAAGTTCTATAGTAATAGCCGCTGAAAACAACTTAGGTGTCACAGAGCTTATTAGTGCTCCTTCATTTTCCGACTGGGTGAATGACACAGAAAAACTTTCTTTGGGTTTCACCCATAATCAGGAACGACCGGCCGTGAACACCATTCCAGCACTAGTGAGTACACATCTAATTTCTGAAAAATTGAAACTGTTTGACTTAAAACTTCTCAAACTAAAAAAACTCCAACTTGAATTAGTTTATTTCAAACAATGCTTGGTAGAGAAACTAGTCCCTAAGGGACTTCGTTACCATCAGTTTCCTACTGGATTGATGCCAGATGCTGTGTTCCACAAAGAACTTATAACACTTTTTGACCAGCTAGGTTTCCAATTAATGGAACTGATGGTCAAACATTACTCATTGCAAATTGAAAGCATTTAAAGGAGGTTGATGACTTGGATAAAAACATTAAAGCAGATCTAGACTTTTCTAGATATAGATATGATTATAGCAGAGTTTTTACTAGTATAGAACAACTACTGGGCAAACTTAAAAATAACAAAATTAAAAAAAATGAACCGGGATCGTTTGGCTTATAGCAATGGTTCAGCTTACCCTAAACCACAGTTAACACAAATGTGGCCGGCTAACAATACAGTGAATTCTTCAAGTGATTCCAGTTCAGCTGATAACCTTGACCATTCTCCAATAAATAACAACAGTAATGAAGCAAATAATTTGCACACAAATGATACTGTGAGACGCAGTGTAAGACTGCAATCTAATAACAACAAATCTAATTGGCAAGCCAACAATAATTTTCAGTCTGAATTGATTTTTCAGGAGGACGTGAACTCCAGGACAACATCACGTTCACATCGACCTCAAACCAAAGGAACAAAGGTTGGAACAATCGTCGGAAGAGATAGTAGAAGTGGACCTACTTCATGCGACCAAACTTGATATTCTTACAAACACACGTGGTGACTTTAATATTTACAACTTTTTGTCCATTACTATTGAGCCTTCTTTGATTGACTTATTGGCAAAGGGCAACACCTTTGTTCTGAGTAAGAACATCAACATTGCTAAAACTTTAATTGATTTGAAGTGGTTTGTCAGGAAACTGAACTTAACTCTTCTTTTGGGTAACACAGATTATTCCCACTGTACTTTCAAACCAACGAGTACGTTTAACCCTCCATTACACCCTTTACTTAACCTCTTTGAGAATGTATGTGAACTTAACATCAGGCACATACCACATGCACTGACATATACATGTTCTCATAGACAATACAATACCAGTTATAAGCAAACACAAGCTTTAAAACTTTTGAGGACTTTAAAGGTACGAATTATTAAACCAGACAAGGGAGGAGGTTTAGTAATATTCAACGTTACTGATTATAATAATAAAATGGACTTAGTGTTAAATAACATCGCTTATTCTAAGTAATCATTGAATGAATTGAATGTAGCACAGTCAAGAATTAGAAGTTATTTTAGAGACTTGTTTATTGAAGCAAAAATAGATCTTGACACATTCAGTTACATTAATATTCCTTTTCCTAAAACTCCAATTATGTTTGGTATTCCCAAAATACAAGGATAAGCTTAATCCACCCATGAGGCCCCTCATTGATGGTAAAGCCTCTTTAACTTATCCTTGTGTGAAACCGGTTGATTCCATATTACAAAAATATTTCAAATCTGTCCCACAGGTATGTAAAGACTCCTGGTCTTTTTTACAGAAGTTAAACAGCTTAGACTTTAATCAGGAAAATTATGTTCTTACTATCGACGTGGTTGATTTATATACTTCCATTCCCCATCTAGAAGCAGTAGAATGGATTGCTCTACTGCTGAAAGACAAAAATGCACCATTAAAGGACATTGACTTAGTTACAGAGTTCATTGACATACTGCCGAACAACTTTTTCTTGTTTAATGGAGAATATTACTTACAAAAACACGGGGCCAGTTTAGCAAACCTCTTTATGGCTTATTGGGAAAAGTTATTCATATTTGATAAACCTGAAATTACAACTTCTCTTGTTTATTATATGATATTTTTAGATGACATCTTTATTATTTTCAGAGGTGATGTGAATAAAGCTTCATCACTTGTTGATTATTTTAATTCTACTACTACGTTTTTTTAAGTTTACTTATAAATTTGACACTGTTTCAATAGACTATTTGGATGTCAAACTTATTAAAGATCTAGCCAACAAGAGGTTTTGTTCCACCATTTACAGGAAACCGTCTTATTGTAATTCTTTTTTACACTATACAGTGCCCATCCTTATAGACAGAAACGATCTATAATTAAAGGTCAACTTATTAGGGCTGCAAGAATGTGCTCACTTGACTGTAATTTTACAGCTGAATGTTATTTATTGAAAGACATGTTCTCCAACCGGGGTTTACCCTACTCCCCTAATAGAAGAATTAATTGAGGGAATAAAATATAAACGTAATAGTGGAATTTTTACTCCACTTCTAACCTAGACAGACGTTAGCCAGATTGTACCATTTGAGATCCCCTTAGCTTTTTTAGTAAACAATGACTTACAGATAACCATCACTAATAATGACATGATGACTTGTGGAAAAACAAAGGTACGGATACCCAGATCAACCAGTGCCATTCTTATAATGTGTGTTTCATTACTACTTTCAATAATGACAGTGATCAGGTTAAACTAATCTTATATAAGAACTAGTACTTTTTACATAAGGACAACTTGCTAGAGGACAGAATTGGACACTACCCTAAAGCTGTCTATAGAAGAGGTGCTAACCTGAAAAGTCTACTTGAAAGTAAAAATAATAGACCTAATACGAGATTAAATGGCACCTTTACATGTGGAGCTTGTAAAATGTGCAAGTTTATTAGAACAGGGAGTTCATTCGAGGTAGGAAGAAACTGTAGGCACTCTATTAAACACAAATTAAATTGTGAATCTAAGGGCATCATTTATTTAGCAAGCTGTAATAACTGTCCGGCGTTTTACATAGGTAAAACTGACCATCAGTTTTGTGAAAGAATTTATGAGCACATTTACACTATAGCTAAAAATAGGAGACAATACCAGGAGACAATATACCAATTCTCTAAGAAATCCTCTCCTGGCTCTCAGCTAACATTAAAAATGAAACTATAATCATGGGAGGTACCAATATTAACTGGTCCTCCATTCAGTCCCCCTCTCACTCCCTTAACATCAGCCTATATAACTACTGTCAACTCATCAACTCCATTACTAGACCATACAAAGACTTTGCCAGTGGCAACACCCTAGATTCGATTCTAGTCTCCCACCCTCACTACTACCCAGATAGCGGAACATTACCTGACTCCCTCAGTGACCACCTACCTATCTTCACTAGACGTCTTCCTTCTCCCTTACAAGTCACTCACAATTACATTACTTCCCGATGCCACAAAACCTTTAACCCAGAAGCCTTCTGCAATTCCCTAAAATCACTTAACTGGTACCCCTTAAAATCTCTACCCCTTGATGATGCAATCATTCACTTTAATACTACATTCCTAAACCTTCTAGATACTCATGCTCCTTCAAAAACCAAAAGAATAAAAAAACAATCCACCCCCTGGTTAACTACAAATACCCTAACCACCATGCGACTTAGAGACAAAGCCTGGACACAATATCAAAAGAACAAATCTACATCTTCCCTCAACGAATACAAAACTCTTCGTAACTCAGTTAAAAAACTTATCTCTACAGACCATCATAACTACTTCACCCGACTCCAAACAAACCACAAAACTAACCCTCAAAAATTCTGGCAGGGTATAACTATGCTCCTAAAACCCGGTACCACAGAAAACCCTATCCCCTGCTCAAATGCAGATGACACAGATCTTGCTACCCAATTCAATTCCTTCTTCATAGACTCTATCACCAAACTTACCTCCTCTTTCTCAAACAACATTCCTTCTCCTACCTCCACTTCTCCTCACTCTTCTCCCACCTCTCCTCTTGCTTCTCCCCCTCCAACTTCTCCCACTTCTCTTCAGACTTCTCCCCTTCCAACTTCTCCCACCCCTCTTCATGCTTCTCCCCTCCAACTTCCCCCACTCACACCACACCCCCACATTTTTCCATAAATCCTATTCCTACATCCACCATATATAAACTCCTGAAACAACTAAAACCATGCACCAATGCCCCAGATAACATTCCCTCATATTACCTTAGCATAGCTGCATAAGCCATTGCCCTCCCTATCAGCATACTAATTAACCACTCTATCCAAGAAAGTATTGTTCCTCAAATCTGGAAAAAAGCTTACATCATTCCCCTACACAAAGGTGGTAACAATACTAACATTACCAATTTCCATCCCATAGCCATCCTGTCTCCCCTTTCAAAAGTCCTAGAAAAATGTATCCATCTACAGCTCCTTCCCCATCTTCTGGACAACAATCTATTAACTCCCACACAGCACGGATTCAGTCCCCATCATAGCACCATGACCGCTCTCCTATCCTTCCTTGAAACAGTGAATAAAGCAAGAGATTCTGGCTTCACTGTATCTACCATCCTACTCGATCTCTCTAAAGCCTTTGACACTATCTCTCATAACCTACTACTTACTAAGCTATCTAACTTAAACCTTAACCCCTATTCCCTACATTGGTTTACTAGCTATCTCTCTAATAGGCAACAAGCCGTCAAATGGAAAAAAGCCACCTCCTTCTTCCTCAATACCCCTACAGGTGTTCCACAAGGTTCTATTTTAGGTCCACTCCTCTTCAATATCTTTATTAATGACTTCTACCATTCTATCCCCCTTGCAAACATTATTCAATATGCAGACGACTCCATAATCATTTGTGCTTCCTCCTCTATCCCAACTCTTCTAAAACTCACCCAAGACTCTTTCACCACCACAGAACAATGGATGAAAGACAACCATCTTGCACTCAATGCTGCTAATACTAAACTTATGATATTTACCCCCTCCAAAACAAATTACTTTGATAGATCTCTATTCACTATCACCAGCCAAAACAACACATCTCTTGATCTGGTATCTGAAGCCAAACTACTGGGTATCCAAATTGATGACAAGCTCAAATTCAACTCCCATCTGCTACTAAATATAAAAAAATCTCACCAAAAATTGGGCATGCTCTACCGTCACAATCGGTTCCTCACCTCAACTACCAAAATTACTCTCTCTACCACATTTCTCCTTCCTTCCCTTCTCTATGGTGCCCCTCTTCTTACAAACCTACAATCTTCTCTGAAAACCAAGATGTCCTCTTGTTACAATAAAATAGCCAGATTCGCCACCAGTTTCAAATTATCCACCCATCACTGCGAACCTCTCCTCCAACTCAACTGGCTAGAGCTTCCTAACTACCTCTCCTACACTCAGCTCACCTATGCACATAAACTCATTTTCCAGCCATCCCTCTGTCCCTCTCTCTCATCTACCTTCAAAATGCAAACAACTCAAAGACTTCTAAGATCTAATAATCAAAACTTCATAGAAGTTTACAGACCCTTACACCCTCCTGGACAAAGCCTCCTGTCCTTCTCACTAGCATGCCCATGGAACTCCCTTCCCCCCTGCATTCGAACCATTACCAACCTACCATCCTTTAAAAAATCCCTACACTCTCATCTAAAATCCTCTTGGGAATGCTCCTGTACACATCCGTCATAACCTACTCGCTACTCCCAACACTTCTCCTCTTTTACTTTTTCTCAAAACCTAACCAGCAAATTCATGCTGGCTTCTAGCATATAACTCCTTATTTGTACCCTGCAATCTTAAAAAAATGTTTTTTTTGGTCTACTTATACCCAGAATTTCTACAATGTTTTTCTTTAATTTCTCATGTAAACTATGTGTGTAACATAACCTTTGTATAATCTGCATGTGGAGCTTTTCTCCCCAGGACTCCATTGAAAACGGGTTCTTTAGGCCCAATGGACTATCCTGGTTAAACAACTGCAAATAAATAAATAAATAAATAAATAAATAAACATGAAAATGCTCTTGCTAAACATATCCATCTAAATAACAGCCATACATTTTATTTCCAAGCAATAGACCAATTATTGCCTGATATCAGGGGGTTCCTAATTCCTTACTCCTTGAGGTCCATGAACTAGAATGGCAGCTAGCTTTGGGTGCCTTTACTCATCCTGGTTTGAATGATAATTGCAACATTGCTTGCCTATTGAAACTAAAAGGTCTTATGAGATGAATCAACAGATCATGCTGTTGATGTGGTTTTCTTATTTATCTTTAACTAAACTATACTTAAAAACATATTATGGTTAGTTTATATAAATTTAGGTGGGTACTTTTGATGTTCATTCACTACATTTGGTTGTTGATTACTTTTTTATACGGGTGAGTTTTATATGTGCGAATTTAAAAATTTGGTCTGGTATATATATACTTACTTTCTTGAGTCAGTGTATGATGCATTACCACTTACACACGGGTTACCCATATGGGTTTTTATGCATGAGTTATTTGCATCATAGCGTTTTTTATTTACTTTCATCTTTAAACTGTATTATGTTTCGTACATTATTGTCTGTGTTGATATTTAATAAGCTTACTATGAATTAATTACTTTAATGTACTGTTGGCATTTTCTGTGATTTATCCAGTTTCTGTGATTCATTTAGAGTTTGATTCTTTAAAAATTTTTATTTCTATTTATACTGATTGGCCGATGCAATCACATGACATCAGGTGCCGGCCTTTTTAAAAAATAAGTTGCAACATTGTAGTTGTTCTGTATTACTTCTTTGGAAGTTACTCTACAAGGGTGATGAAAACATGTAGAGTTTTTACAATAAACTGTCTTACGTTAAAGAACCTTGCTTGTGGCTGTTGCACATCCTTTTCTTGTGAAGAAGTGCCCAATGATGTTATAATATTATCCCAGGTATCATACCTAGACAGTCCCTCTCATACCTCTTGTGAAAAAATGCCCAATGATGTTATAATATTATCCCAGGTATCATACCTAGCCAGTCCCTCTTGTGCCTCTTGTGAAGTGCCCAATGATGTTATAATATTATCCCAGGAAACATACCTAGCCAGTCCCTCTCGTACCTCTTGTGAAGAAGTGCCCAATGATGTTATAATATTATCCCAAGTATCATACCTAGCCAGTCCCTCTTGTACCTCTTGTGAAGAAGTGCCCAATGATGTTATAATATTATCCCAGGTATCATACCTAGCCAGTCCCTCTCATACCTCTTGTGAAGAAGTGCCCAATGATGTTATAATATTATCCCAGGTAACATACCTAGCCAGTCCCTCTCGTACCTCTTGTGAAGAAGTGCCCAATGATGTTATAATATTATCCCAGGTATCATACTTAGCCGGTCGGTCTTGTACCTCTTGTGAAGAAGTGCCCAATGATGTTATAATATTATCCCAGGTATCATACCTAGCCAGTCCCTCTCGTACCTCTTGTGAAGAAGTGCCCAATGATGTTATAATATTATCCCAGGTGTCATAGCTAGCCAGTCCCTCTCGTACCTCTTGTGAAGAAGTGCCCAATGATGTTATAATATTATCCCAGGTAACATACCTAGCCAGTCCCTCTCGTACCTCTTGTGAGGAAGTGCCCAATGATGTTATAATATTATCCCAGGTATCATGACTCAGCCAATGAGTGTACAACTCCACTTGAACTGTTTAAAAGCGGAACATGTTTAATACAATAAAAATAAAACAAAATTGAATTTAAAATACACCTGGATGTTAAGCACTTTCACTCATTACATAGAGCTTCATCAGAACATCCTTTCGCTAACAGATACATTGTTTAAATGCAAAAATTGGCACCAAAAAATGTATATATTATGGAGTGGCATTGATGAAGAATTGAATATGTTTATTGAATATATAAACAATAGTAGTAATTTTTTGAAATTTATACACAACAAGAGTAACGTGAGAATAGCTTATTTGGATACTTATATTTATGCATACAACGATGTTTTAAGATCTAGGATATACAGAAAAAAGACATTTTCCAATGATTACTTGGCATACGACAGTTTTCATCCCACTAAACTAAAACAAAATATATTCAAAAGACAATGTATCCGTACTACTCGCATGAATTCGCATCATTTGACTATGCAGGAAGAGATTAATTTTATCACAAAATTGTTCAAGGATAGAGGTTACCCTCCCTCAATGTTGTACAACATAGGGACGTATGTGATAAATGAATGGGGTTTGAAATACAAACCCCTACTAGGAACGGGAGATATCACTAATAAAGAATTATTTTCTAGGAAAAACAGGAATGATATTGAGAGAATGATACATCAGAGATCTTTCATCTTGACATATTGTCCCAAGTCTGATAAAATTGTGGAATTATAAACAAGTTTTGGTTTTTATTAGATTCTGAACCTAACTTGGAGAAAATAGTAGGTAAGAGACCAGGTGTGGTATATAAAATGGGAGATAATATTAAGAAGTTACTTGAATATCAGTCAAATAGTAATAAAAAAAAACAAAAAATTCCAAATTTGAAGGTACCAGGAAGTGTGGTACATGCAACCAGTGTAGACACATCTTAGAAACACATAGATTAAGCATTTTTAACAATTATCAAACAGTTATAAAGTTGAAAAAGGGAAATTGAAACACTAGAATGGTGATTTATATCGCCAAATGCGGAGCATGCCCTAGCTATTATGTTGGAAAAACAGAAAGGAATTTTAAGAAGAGAATTTATGATCATATTTATAGCATATCTAGAAAAGATGGTACTAATGCCCTATCAAGACATGTGGAAAAAATGGGGGCAGGACATGAGTTTAAATTTGGCATTTTGGATATCATTTATAACAATCCCAAAGGAGGGGATCTGAAGAAATTATTAAGCTTCAAGGAAGTTTGGTGGCAACTCTATCTTAATGCCGCAAACCTGCCAGGTTTAAATGAATTCATTTCATGTAAACCTATTCTTGAAGTGGATTCTAGATAAATTATAAATGTATATTTTTATTTATATTTATATTCATATTTCATCAATTGCAACTATTTTTAGTGTATATCATAATTTCTATCACACATAATTTTTATATATATTTTAATTATTTATTTATTCAACTTATTAAATATTCACTGATGTGTATTCTAATACAATACTCATACATACTAACAGTTGTTTACACACACTTAGTGCAGTATCAAATATATATTTTTACTTTTATAGTTCATTTTCCTTAATTCATTTTGCATGCATAGTCCTAAATATGTTATCAGGAATTCCTCTATGAATTTTAACTCATTAGCCCAATAAGTATTATTAATGTATCTAACTGTTTTTAAATTATCTAAGTGTTTCTTTATGATGATCAGATATGTATGGTTTATATAGATACATCATGTATATCGGTCCTTGGCATAGCAATACAATATTTTATTCATTCATGTATATTTATTTATTCAAATGTATTCAAAATACTTTTATAGCAAGTTTTTTTATTAAGAAGTACAATATTAATATAAAAGTAATAAGATGAAGTCAAACAGAGTTATGTAGCAGTACCTCTTTAAGGAAGGAGCAACAGATTTTTTGGTGCCAATTTTTGCATTTAAACAATGTATCTGTTAGCGAAAGAATGTTCTGATGAAGCTCTATGTAATGAGTGAAAGCGCTTAACATCCAGGTGTATTTTAAATTCAATTTTGTTTTATTTTTATTGTATTAAGCATGTTCCGCTTTTAAACAGTTCAAGTGGAGTTGTACACTCATTGGCCGAGTCGTAGTTTTCGTTTTGGATTTTGTTGTGACATTATTTTTTGATTCAGGTATCATACCGAGCAAGTCCCTCTCGTACCTCTTGTAAAGAAGTGCCCAATGAGGTTATAATATTATCCCAGGTATCATACCTAGCCAGTACCTCTCATACTTCTTGTGAAGAAGTGCACGATGAGGTTATAATATTATCCCAGGTATCATACCTAGCCAGTCCCTCTCGTACCTCTTGTGAAGAAGTGCCCAATGATGTTATAATATTATCCCAGGTATCATACCTAGCCAGTCCCTCTCATACCTCTTGTGAAGAAGTGCCCAATGATGTTATAATATTATCCCAGGTAACATACCTAGCCAGTCCCTCTCGTACCTCTTGTGAAGAAGTGCCCAATGATGTTATAATATTATCCCAGGTAACATACCTAGCCAGTCCCTCTCGTACCTCTCGTGAATAAGTGCCCAATGATTTTATAATATTATCCCAGATACCATACCTAGCCAGTCCCTCTTGTACCTCTTGTGAAGAAGTGCCCAATGAGGTTATAATATTATCCCAGGTATCATACCTAGCTGGTCCCTTTTCTTCCTTACTACTATTTCTTACTAAATGTTTCTTTTCTTACTTTATTTCTCCCTCTTTCCTTGTCTCCACATACTTTTTATTTTTGTCTCCCATTACTTTTTCCATATCTTCTTTTTGCATTTTGTCCATAATTTCTCCCTAGGAAGCTGCTCTTTCACTCTCTGGTTCATTCTGCACCAAACGTTTCTGTTATAAAACATCCTGCTCCTTCCCATCCAGAGGGTTGTTATAGTACATACCTCCTGGCATTTGCAAACTTCTTCAAACAATTTTTCTTGGAAAATATCCTATGCGCCTTTGGACGGTTCAAACCTTACCCCATTCTCTTCACCTTCCATCATCTCTGTGTCTTCTTCTTATTTACTCTACAAACTTCTTTGTTCCATGAAGGCTTGACTGCCTTTTTAACATATAACACATCCTGATGCTCCATATCTCTCATATTTTTACTTTCTCTTCTATCTGAAGAGAACAACTCATCACTGGCTCCTCACACACTCACCACCTTCTTCTTTGCTTCTCTTAGTAAGGAATACTTTAGAAGATGTAAATTAATTCTGGAAATAGCACAGACATCTAATAACAAAATCCAGGCTATAAACCAATTTGCTCTTCCTGTCCTAACTTACAGTTTTGGAGTGATTAACTGGTCCCAAAATGTGTTGGATAGATTAGATAGGAAAACAAGAAAGATGCTTCATCCTCATCAAATGATTTATAAAAATCAGTGTATACCAAGATCATATATTCCTCATTTTGAAGGAGATATGGGCCTCCTTGATATTGATTACATGTATAGATCTGCAATTGTGGGACTCCACACATATCTGCTGATCTCACAAGACCCAAACATAGTGAAAGTTTTGAAACATGAGGAGAATAAATCTAAGATGACTTCTCTGCTTAATTTAGCAGAAACATATCGACGTCAAGCAGTAATGGAAATAAAACCAGAAGCAGATAAAAACCAGGCAGCAAATGAATGTGCCAAAAAAGCAAAAGAAGGAATATAAGGTAAAGTACCAGACGAGAAGGCAAGAAATGTGGAAAAACCATAAATATAGTTACAAGTATAGAAAACTTCTGGAAGAACCTCATGCTGATCAGGAACGAACACAGGAATGGTTGACGAGAAGCAAATTCAAATCAGGAGATGAAAAGTTAATACTGGCGGCCCAAGATAGTGGGCTACATACACGTTGGTTTACAAAGTCCATTGAACATGTAGGCGAAACAGACAAATGTAGGTTTTGTAAAACCGAACTGGAAATAGTCACACACCTCATTGCTGGCTACAATATACTAATAGCAGAAGGACTGTACACTGAAAAGCATAATAATGTGGCAAGGCTGTCGCACTGGAGATTGTGCAAACATTATGGTACTGAAGTGGCTGAAAAACACTGGAAACATGAGCCACAAAGAATCATATAAAATGAAGAAGTTACATCACAATGGGATCATCCGTTACCAACAGTTCAAAAGATAGACGGTAGTAAACCAGATATAGTGGTCCAAGAAAAGAAGACAAAAGTAGCATTGATCATTGAAATTGCTGCACCCTGTGACTACAGTGTCTTGTGTACAGAGAGACATAAAGTCATAAAATATCAGGATTTGCAGGTCGAAATGAGAGCAATGTGGAAGGAAGATTCCCAGGCAGTTCCAATAGTAGTAGGAGCAATGGGTCTTATAAAAAAGAATCTGAAATCATATTTAGATATATTACCAATATCTGTAACCCCCATATGAATTGCAGAAGGAGTCATTACTGGGCACATTGCGGGTGCTACAAAGAGCACTTTTGGCTGACATCAAAGATTGAAACATTGCTAATTTCATTAACTTTAATTGTACTTTGACTTAGGAATGTGGTCCATTCCCATCATGGTATTAGAAACCCAAAACACTTGGAGAAATTAAAAAAAGAGTGAAACGCCCAGCTTTAGTATAAACTACTGAGGGCAGGAAGGATATAAAATAAATACAACATGCATTGTGGCAGTTATTTTAAATATTCTGTTGGAAGAAGCATTGAAATACAGTAATATAGTCTCATTCTGATCAGGAGTAGGAATGAACCATGCCCAAATGTCCTGTTTTTGTATCCAGGAACACTACAAATATAGATCTGAGCAAATGAAACTTGTTAATTTTGACATGGGTGCCAGAACCATAGAGCCAGGGGGAGGGGGAGCCTGCCACCTTTACAGCTGCAAGACCTGTCGGGAAAAATTAATGAAGTGGAGTTTGCACACTAATGTGGATTCACGCAGGGAAGTTAAACTAACTAAACTAGCTGTTTCTGTTGTCTTATTGCTCTGTGTTACAGGAGTTATGCTGCCGCTATTCTGTTCATGCTGCCAAAGCCAGAGTCATGCTGGTAAGGAGAGTTTTGTTCTTTTATTTGCAGTAGTTATGCTGCTCCTGTGTGTGTGTGTGTGTGTGTGTGTGTGTGTGTGTGTGTGTGTGTGTGTGTGTGTGTGTGTGTGTGTGTGTGTGTGTGCGGCGTGTGCGTGTGTGTGTGTGTGTGTGTGTGTGTGTGTGCGTGTGTGTGTGTGTGTGTGTGTGTGTGTGTGTGTGTGTGTGTGTGTGTGAAATGCCTTCATTAGATATACCTGGTGGTTAGTGTTACTCAGGCTCAAACAAGAGACTGAATTCTCTACCCTTACCACCACTTGTGATTCAGGGAGTTGAGTCCATAGCTCTCCACTGTTCAGATTTTCAGAGAATATTTGGCTCATAATTTTGGTCTGCTCCTCTTAAAATTTGTGGTTTTCTGGCAAATCAGTGAGAACTGAATTCACTAAATAATAATTTTGCCTTTTTCCAGACGTTTTTTACTACGAAGCTGAGAGATTTAGTTGAGTGTCAAGGGGATTTTAGAAGGAGCAGAAAGCTTCAGGGGAAGAGAAGTTTAGTGCTACTTACATGATGCTGCTTGCATTGTTAGTAGCACAACAGGTAGTATCTTTGCTTTTGATGCAGAAGGCTGTGGGTTCTACTCCCACAGCATGCAGATGGATTTCTGATACTCTACTGTGTTGTACTTTAAAGACAGTGGATGCTGCAATCATATGAATGTCCTCCTTTGGAGGAGTTACCTAGTAACAATGTTTCTGTTATCAGTTTGCCATCCATTCCCCATTGCAAAATTACTAGCTTATCATTTTTTTTAATGTAGCATAAGCAATGTATTCTTCAAGGGCAACAGACACTTTTTGATCCAACCCAGTTTGGCTTTGTCAAAGGCAGATCCTGCCTCTTAAACTTGGTTGACTTTTTCGAGACAGTCACAAAGGCCATTGATGAGGGAAAGGCAGTCCATACAGCCTACCTCGACCTGGCAAAGGCCTTCGACACAATACCTCACTCAGGTATCATCGAAAAACTCATCAGCTTGAATGTAAACCCATACATCACAAGATGGGTTGCAAACTGGCTAAGTGACAGAACCCACAGGGTCAGAGTTGCTGGAGCCATGTCAGACTCAAAGCCTGTCACAAGTGGTGTCCCACAGGGCTCAGTCCTGGGTCCACTCTTGTTCGGCATCTACTTTTCTGAAGTACAAGCAAACACAGGAGGTTATGGCTGACAAAGTTTGCAGATGATTGCAAACTGGCCATAGTCGAAAACACATCTGACACAGATATCCTCCAGAAGGGCCTCACAGAAACGGATAACTGGTGCCAGAGCCATGGCCTGAAGTTAAACACCAAAAATGCATAGTCATACCCTTGGGAAAAACACGGTTACCCTAGCTACCATATAGGTGGCAATCCACTGAGCACAGAAAAGTCATCAGGGATCTGGGGACCCAGGTTGACAGTAGCCTTGCGTTTGCCACTCATGTTGCTAAAGTAGTTAGGAGAACCTTCTATATCACCCACCTGGTCATGAAGGGATTCACATCTAGATCAAGGGAGGTCATCGTCCCCCTGTACTCATCACTCATTAGACCTATGATTGAGTACAATGCCCGTTCGAATGTATCTGACCAGACACCTGCTGCAGCTTGAAAGGCCCCAAAGTTCCTCACCAAAAGGATAAAGGGTCTCAAAATATGTCTTATGCTGCCCGACTGAAAGAACTCCAGCTCTATTCAGTCTCATACCGCTTGCTCAGAGGTGACCTGTGCCTGACATATAAGGCCATGTCAAACCCAGATTTGATGAATATGCTTCACCTCAAAAAATCTAGATCCCTCAGAACCACAAGGGCAGGAGACTTAAACCTTGACACGGTTATAAATAGAATGTGCTGGAGGGACAGATTCATCACCCAGACACTCCCTATGCTGTGGAACAAAATCCCGGTACATGTGAGGCAGAGCACCTCGCTGGCCTTGTTCAAGAGGAATCTTGACCAATGGATGGGAGATCGCAGATATACCCCAGGGATTACTTCAGTGTCACTGCTTGACAGAGGCACAGCAAAATGATAGGCATAGTTTTTATTCAAACTAAAGGGGTGGCGAAAGCCACATAACTATGGGCTAGGCTTATAAATGCCCTTGGGCAGATAGCCTAGTATGAACCTATGAACCTATGAACCTATGAACAATGAAATATAAAGTTGTTTGCTAGCAGCAACCTGTTCATTAGTTACAGATCCCTTTAATGTAGAATTATTTAGATGACTTACTTCTGCATAGACTTTGCATATTTACTGATATTGGTGGATTGTAATGACAGACGTTTGAGTGGTCTTTTATGGTTGAAATTTTCTGAAATGGGTAGTTTTGTCATTATTGGTTCATGCATTTTGTTTCATTGCTTACTAGAAGACTGTTCCAAACTACAAGTTTAAAACACATTCTAACAAGTGGTGCTGTATTATACAAGCAATATAATTTAATAAAATTGGGTTAATACAATCAGGAAGGTGAATCAAAGAATGCATACATGTATACTTGCTCACAGGATGCAGGAGATCAAAATAGGGGAAGAAACCAGTCACCAACGGAGTCCCCCAGGGTTCAGTGCTGAGACTTTTTCTGTTTGGCATATACATCTTAAAAGTAAAAGGAAATACCAAAGGGCTTTGGCCAAATAAGTTTGAGATGACTGCAAGCTAGGAGCAGTTATTGAATCCCCAAATGACTTAACCATCATGCAGGATGGTTTGTCCCAAACAATAACTGGTGCCAGAATCATGAATTGAAACTAAACTCCAAGAAATACATTATCATATCCTTTAGGAAGTCATCTTCTCCAGGAAACTGCCAAATTGACAATGCCCCCTCTGAAATGACCCAGTTGTTTGGCATTTGGGAACTTGTGTGTACAATGATCTAACATTTGACCAACATGTACTCAGAGTCATAAGAAAGACTTTCTATATTGCACAGTTTATAAACAAATTGATTGTGACTAGATCTAGAGATGTTATTGTCCCCCTTTACAAAGCCCTCATTAGGTCAATCATTTTGTATAATGCCCACTTTGGCATGTATCTGTCCAGACCCATGCAACAATTGGAATACCCACAGAGATACCTTACTAAAAGGATACAAGTCCTATACAATAGGTCTTGGATGGACCACCTCAAAAATTTATCACTGCACTCGGTATCCTATGGACTGTTTAGAGGTGACATGTCTGGCACACAAGGCGTCCTCTGACCTAATACAGATGGACCTACTGAACATCAGCAGGTCAAATGGCATCAGAAATACTCAGTCCAGGTATCTAAACTGAATGTTGTGGAGAGATGGATATATATCACAGAGGCTACCACTGTTCTAGAACAGACTATCCATTCAAGTAAAACAAAGCTCATCCCTGTCCATATTCAAATGTAACTTGGACCTAAGGATAGGTAATAGAAAATGTATTCCAGGATTGCTCCTCATGCCACTAATAGATAGAGGCAGTTCCTAAATGCCGCATCCCTTACATGGGTCTCCTAAAATTATCTATAGTATGATCACATTTATTCTCACTAGGGCTAATATACATTTATCAGCCCTGGGATAGGTAAGACCAATCAGAAAACGTTAACTCAAGCACCAAAAGGGAAATTAGCTATGTTTAAAATGTCCTCTAAGTGAACCTATGTTTTGGTAGTAAATAGTTTTATAAAATTGCCCTTTTTAGATGACTAAGTGCCCCTCTTACCCTCTGCCCCCCCCCCCCCAGTCTTCAACAGCTTCCGGCGCCTCTGAAGTTTGATGTTCTTAGACATGAACAATGTCTAATATACTTTACAAGACACTTCAGCAAATGTTTTCTGTAAGGCAAAATTAAGTTTTCCAGGAAGATTAAAAATAAACTGTACAGTCTGATTAAACAGCCATCAAAACATCTACTGGATGTCACACTCCTATGAGGGTGATTATAATAAAGCAGGCTTTGACAAATTTAATTGTACCTTATCCAGCCGGGCCTGACATACTGAGTTTGTTATCTAAAAAGCTACAAGAAAATTAAAAAAATGTTAGTACAGAATTTCAAGAGCTTTAGTTAATCCTTTTATCCTTTGTTAAAAGAAAGCTCTTTGTAAACATTGTTCAGCTACTGTCTAGTTAAATTCTAATATCTGAAAGCGTATTCACCTAAAAAGAAAACTTTTTCATTTATATTAACTAAGCAAGAGTTTCTTTCTTCATCTTTTGTCTTCTTTGTGCAAGAGACAAAGAGGTTTGCAGCAATGCACAGGAAACCATTACTTGTTTTAAAGACATGTTTTCAACAATATTAAACTATCCATGTTTAGGTCAGCTCAGGTTATGGGTACATTAATTACAATTTATGAATACTCCATGCTTCACAGATTTATGGATAAATGATAACTTGAGATTAGAAGCATTTTGGTCATTATGGTCATAGAAAAACATAACATGTCTGAAATTCTCAGCTGGTTTTTCCTGAATGCCCAACCTAAAACCAATCCTACTTAGCATCTGAAAACAGATTAGATTTGTGATCAGTGAATCATTTGGGGGTGCCACTGATTTGCAGTTGTTATTGTTGCTAGGATGCCTTGTGTGCATCGTTTACTTGTCAACCATGCATTCATGTGCACTTTTGCAATGGATCGACAGTTTTATTCCATATCCCAAATAGCTGCTGGATTCATTATGCCAAAATAACACCTAGGTATTTGTAAGTATGTGAGTGTGTGTGTGTGTGTGTGTGTGTGTGTGTGTGTGTGTGTGTGTGTGTGTGTGTGTGTGTGTGTGTGTGTGTGTGTGTGTGTGTGTGTGTGTGTGTGTGTGTGTGTGTGTGTGTGTGTGTGTGTGTGTGTGTGTGTGTGTGCCTGTGCCTGTATCAGGTTCAGTCTGTCTGTCTCTCTCCCTGCCTGTCTATATATTGTGAAAAGCTGGCATCCCATCCAGCTCTGAACTTGTACCCCTGCTTGGTTTGCCTCTCGGGTGAGTCTGTATCTCCCCCCATGACACTGAATTGTATATAGTGCTATAAAAATGGGACAAATGGGTAGAGAGATCCATACAGAAGCCATACATCAATAATCAAAATCCTTGTTAGAACATAGAGCAAATCATCTCAAATTGTAACTATTACTTTTTATAAAAGCAATTTCAAAATATTGTACCTTTTTGCAATATATAGTATATATATGTATATAAATAATATTCGTATATATATATATATATATATATATATATATATATATATATATATATATATATATATGCAGCAGATTGGAGTTCCGCTGTGGCGACCCCTAACCGGGAAAAGCCGAAAGAAAAACAACATGTGGTTTAAAATATATCTCTCTTGGACAATTTTGTCATTACCAGTTTGATGTTCATCATCTCTTTCAAACATGTCAAGCAATATGCTACCAAAGGTGTTTATCAGCATAACATTTACTTTATTTGTATGACAGTCGTAGGACAGTAAGTCAACCACTCAAAGCTAAAAAATTATGTTTATAGATATTAGCAGCCAAATATTTATATAGTGCATGTCTGTTCCAGTTACCTTTTGTGGAAAATTATTAGAACTATTATAATTATTATGTAAAACGGGACTTGCTAGCAAAATAAACCACATTGAACAGTTTAAAACAAAAATGGCACATCCTAACATATACTCATATTTCTGTTGACCAGACCGTGCAATCCCTCCCATGCTAGTTAGCCATTAGAAAGAGCCTAGGCCATATTTTTCCATATTGTTTTCTACTCTTCATCTTGTCCTCCAAAAACTGGCCCATAACAGAAGTTTGTTTTCTTCATGAAGTTTGTTTTAGCATGCTGCACATTTTTTTCTTTTCTATTATTGAGCAGGATATATTAACAGTTTACTTTTAAAACGGCGATCTCAACATGATCGACCATGCTTCTGCGAACTCCGAAATGTGAACGTCCCAAATGCCGAAAACCATATATGCGAACGAATAAATCTCACACCCTTTTGACCCATGGTAGCACTGGTGTGGAGGTGTGGCGCGGCCAGAAACATCAAAATTCGATATTAATTTGATATTTAAGACGTGTTGCAGATTTGAATTTGTGGAAAACGTGTTGACAAAGTGGTAGTTCGATCATATTTGAACGATGATATAAAGGTAAACCTATATTACCCATACCCCTAGCAGTCTCTTTCCACCTCTGTTGCTTTCCAAACATAACAAATTTCTATACCAGGGAACTTTTTTTCTGAACAAGATCTTTTATTCCATTAAGTTTCTCAATCACAAGGCCCTGATTAAGTTTCAATACAAGAACACCTGGGCACTCCTGCTTGTTCAGTTCCATACCTCCTGTAACTATCATTTGCCCTCTGCTAAATTCTCTTTATTCAAAGTAGAAAACAGAGGTAATCCAGAGGGCTTGAGTGGAGTCTGGTATCCCACATGTGACCCAGAGAGTGACAGGACTAAGAAAAAACAGAGTGTAAATGTATAAAATCACTTTAGGTAGCAGATCTAGTAGACTCTCTGTGTTTGACAACAAGAACCCTCATGCATCTACCTGCTTAACTGAATAAACTACTGGAAACTTCAACAAGGTGTCTTTATTCCTCCTACAGGTAGGGTATCAGAGACAGACAGTTTCCTAGATCTGAGAGCTGTATTTAAAGTAAGGTATGAAATAATCTGTGAGCTGGTCTCATCTGTTAATCCCTGACTCTTCATAGAACTTTCAGATTCTTAAATACCAGCATATCTGTATTCATTGATGTTATTCCCAACATGTATATTCTTCCTGATTGCATCGTCCTTCAAGAGTTATGCTTCTATTTGTCTCTAATTTCTGATCAGGTTCCTTTAGACAAGAATATGCAAGCCTCTATCTCTAATCTTGCATACATTCATTGGGAGAATGATACATTGCACCTTTCCTATCTCACCTATCCTCCCCCCTCCATCCTCCTTATACATGCTCACCTGTGTCAGCTACCTACATCTCCCTACCTTCCTTATATCTGCTTATCTGCCTTGCCAAATCTCCCCTTTTCTGTCTATATGTGGTTACAGCTATTGTCTAGTATCTTTTCTCCAGCCTCCTAATATGTGCCTACATGTCTCACCTAATGTGCTCTCTATCAATCATCCCTATATGTATGCACCTATATCACCTAATATCATCTCCCAGATGTCTGTATACATGCTTGCCTTTCTCACCTAAAATCCTCTCCCCAATCTGCATGTATATGCTTTCCTGTGTCACCCCTGTCTTCTCCCCAGCATCCCTACACATGTTTATCTGTTTTGTTAATGTCCCACTAGTGATGGGTGATAAGCTTAGTAGATATTGCATAGCTTTAAATACCCAGCATTCACTACTGGGTCCCTCTCTGCCTTCAAATATCCCCTTAATGTGTCTGTCCTAATACAAATTCCCCTGTACTTCCTTGCACAACTATCACAAGCCCTTTGTTCAGATGTTTAAGAGTCTATAAACCACCTTTACTCAGCAGAATATGTCACAAAACATATATAAGTGAGATTATGGTCTGAAGTGTATTACTTCTGTAAACAAGGGTTCATACTTCCTTCTCATAGGTTCATCTGTTCTCAGTAAGGTTATTGCCAAAGGAGGCCATCAAGAAGCTCCGCCATCTCACCCATCACTAGTGGGAGCTATCAATGTCACCCAATAAATAGGTTTTCTCTGCACAACCCCACTGAACATTTGTGATCACCCATATCCTGTCATCCAGACTGTCTTTACAGGTTACTAAGGACAAACAGTACTTATTTGATAAGTGCAGTCGGTTCCAAAATGGCTAATACCTTCAGACAGATATCTGTCATGCCGTCTGGTGTTGCTAATGTGGTACTACGGGTTTAGGTTTCTGGAATGGATGACTGTTGTGCCGCTGGTTCTATTTAGGTGAAAGAGTTCAAGAAGTGCTAGTCATTCATTGCATGGACAGCATGGCAGAGATCTGGACAGCACGGCAGAGATCTGGACAGCACGGCGGAGATCTGGACAGCACAGCAGAGATCTGGACAGCACGGCGGAGATCTGGACAGCACAGCAGAGATCTGGACAGCATGGCAGAGATCTGGACAGCACGGCGGAGATCTGGACAGCATGGCAGAGATCTGGACAGCATGGCAGAGATCTGGACAGCACGGCGGAGATCTGGACAGCACGGCGGAGATCTGGACAGCATGGCAGAGATCTGGACAGCATGGCGGAGATCACCCCTCAGTAGCCTGCATGAGACTGAGTAGGAGGATAGAGATTTCAGTCTCTTAGAGTAAGACCCAAGATCTTTTTGGTGAGGAAATGTTGAGGTCTCTTAGTGTGGTACATAGATACCATGAAGGATAAAGAGGGGAAGGTAGAAGGATTTTCTATCCACCACAGAGACATAGTGATGAAAGGAGAGTCTGCTAACAACTTATGTGTCCAAGTCCTTGATGGCTGTAATGCATTCGACATGGTAAGCAGTAGTGATGCTAGATGTACAAAGTGAGACTACACTGCACTTCTTGTTGTTGGGATTAAGCCCATTATTATGACAGCACATATTTCTTTGGTCCAGCTCTTGCTGAATAATTTGAGTATCAGAACAGGATATGATAATTTCCCTCAGTTTACAGTCATCAGCAAACTTTCTTGACCATAATCCCATGGTTGTGGCTTTTATGTCACAAAAATATATACCAAAAAGAAGGGCACCCAGGACAGAGTATTGTGAGATTCCACTGGTAACCTTCATTGTCTAGAGAAAATACTACTGACCTTAATGATATGGGTCCTTTCAAGCAGCCAGTTACCGGTCCAGCAAACTATGAATGGGAAATGGTGAACTGGGAGAGGTTATCAGTAGTCCAGGCATGTGGGACAGTGCCCACGGCTTTAGCAAGATACACATTTATTTTATTTAACATTTGTTTTACCAGGAAAGTCTGACTGGGAAAGAGCCCATGCTCAGCAGAGGCCCAGGGAGAAATGTTCCAGGTGCATGTCTTTGCAATGTGGGCGGAAACAGAATCACAGGAGGAAACTCCTACAAATGTAGGGAGCCCATGATGACTCCACACAGAAGGCACCCCAGCCAAGAATTGAACCTCTTGCTGTGAGGTGACAATGCTAGCTGCTGCACCACAGTACCACTCAGTATAAGATAAGGTAAGCAGTGATAACTGTATATAATTTATCCATGGCCTCTGTGACCCTTTCAGAGAACCCGACCAGGCTAAGCACGCGTGATCTAACAAAGCCCGGATTTGTTTTTTATCAGCATCTTTATTAAATAACAGTTTTGGAAACAGCATCGATACACATTCATTAATAGAAAGGGAAACAAGCCATAGTGACAGTTTTATTATTTCCATGCAGTGTATGTTCAAGTTTTCTTTTTAATAATTATCATTCACTGCAACATTAACTAAACTGGTCAATTCCTACCTTCACTTCGATCACTCTCCACTTCATAAACATTATTCTGCATGTACTGCTCCCACAGATTCCATTTTGTTGCATATAATTTGCCTCCTTCCATTTTATAAAGATCCCACTTCCAGTTTATCTCCTTTGCAATATTCACTTCAATTACTGTTGGTCTAGATTTTGATTTTTGTGTTCTATGGGTAGCTTTTCTGGGAAACAATAGCATTCGTTTTAGTAAGGCCTTGGTATGTTTATTAAGTTCGGATCCTGTGTCCCAGCTAAAACAGATAATTTCCTTAGTTATAACCATTTTCTCCCAACATGTCTTACAGAGTATTTTGTGGGGATGTTTTAAAATCTGGCAAATCATTACATTCCCCAAAACATGTTCCCATTTAAATCAGTCTTTCCCAACATACCACCAGCATTTAAGCTCTTGAGTTTGTCAACGATGCCTGAGTGGGGTGTTGTGTCAAATGCCTTGGTCAGGTCAAGGTAGTCATTGTGAATCATTTGCCCTCATCCACTGCTTTGGTAACCTTCTCAAAGAAGTCCACCAGGTTGAGTAGGCATAACCTGCCCTTGTTGAAACCAGATTAGGTTGGATCCAGTGTCTGGAGGCTTCATATGCCATTATTGATCATTTCCCTGATAATATTTCCAATGTTTTGCATATAAATCTAGTGAGACTTATGGGCCTGTAGTTTCCAGAGTCTGTAGATGGCCTACCTTTGTGCAGAGGGATGATGGTTGCTGTTCTTCATTTGTTCGGCAGGAAGCCTGTTTGGAGACTATGGTTAAATACTGATTTCAGAGGACCTGGCAGATCTTGTTTCATGCTATTTAGAAGGCAGTCTGGGACATTTTCTGGGCCCGTCAATGCAGTGTTCTTGACCATAGAGAAAGCCTTTAGGACCTGTTCCATAATGATAGCAGGGGCAGTTATATTTGATTATATTTCCTAAGGGGAGAGTAAGGAGAGAAAGGTGTACAGTTAGAGCTGAAGCTATCTGCCAGTAGGTTGCTATATCTTCTCCCTCAGTAAAAATGGTTTTAATTAACAGTGAGTTCTGCACACCAAAGTGCATTGCCTTTGAGGTTGTGGACTTAGCTAAAGAATGCCTTGTGACTATCTTTGGCTTAAGAGCTCAACTTTGTCTCATATCTGGCTTTGGTTGACTTTATTTGTCCTCAGAGGTGTTTGTTTAGTTTGATGAGTGCACTTTTATCCTGCTGGGTGCTACACCTCCCAATTTTTGCCATGTTTTTCTTCATTCAATTACATAGCCTGTTGATATTGTGATGCACTAGGGGGTGTGCAGCACTCTCCCATATTAGTGAGGACCAGACCCAGTATGTTTGCGGACCCCTTGTTGGCATATTGACCATCTGGTCCAGGGAGTTTATGCTTGCAAAAATCCAGGACTCTCTATGCCTGTACATTTGGTGTTATGTGGGGGTGGTTTGAATTAGCTGTATTCCTATGTTCATAACTGGGCTAACATTTCCTAAAGTTAAGTTTGAGAGACTTAGAGAACAGTTTGAAATCTCCTTTACAATGATGAATGGGACATGTTTTAGTGATGGCTCAGAGTTTTTTATTTTAATAGAGTAAGTTGATGTGGCGTTAGTTCTAAATTTGCCATCAAATTTACACTGGCCTTGTATAGATACTTCAATGTATTCATCAAAGAAGGAGTAACATTCTGCACAGGATGCAGTAGCCATGGCTACAAGGTTTGCTGGAGGCTATAGCCTTATTTATTGATATTGTAGGACAACAGTCCTAATATATATACTTGTATCCCTGTTATTTATATAGAATTTACATGGGAAAAGAAAAAAAAACATTTTATTGTAGTAAGAGTTTAATGTAGCATAGTGCTGACTAAAATGTGTTTGATGGAATTTTATTAGAAAAGTAGACCTGTGTAAGCATCAGGATATTATAAATGAGACAGTAGAAAATAAAGATATTAGGACAGAAAATATGTCATATTAATACTATTATTTTAAGCAGTGAAATGTTATTTTTTTCTTAGGTAAATTTTCTACTATAAGTTGGCCAATGTCACATACGTGCATCCCATGAATAGTGCCACCTTAACATTATGTAGTTATCTTTTAGGTTGATTAAGAATTCTGAAGTGTTTGACTCTAAGCAAATTAATACCGCATGATAATTCCATGGTTTAGTCCCTAATAATAAGTACAGGTAATTGCTGCAATGGTTATTAGATTTTGCTATAAAGAATTGATTTTGGTTGTGCAATCATATCTGTCTGTGAGGAGTATAATTTTTAAATGAGTGATAATTGTAGTCATTTTATTTCTTTTTTTATATACATTAGTTAATAATCAAAAAAGCTCACTGGATACAAATGTCCCTTTTCAGATGCAACTCATGAGCATTGTTTAGTTAAGTGGCTTGTTTAGAGTCATACGCCACACAAATGAAGGTGGAAGGTATTTACCCTTGTACCCTCTGCTACAGGATGCAGCTCTTTAACATCTCAGAGCCTTAATCTCCAGCATTAATTGCCCAGCACAGCAGAGCATGAATTACATTCAAATTAATAAATGTTAGTGGACTCTGTAGTACTAACCACCCTATAATGCTAGTGTACGCTATAGTACTAACCACCCTATAATGCTAGTGTACGCTATAGTACTAACCACCCTATAATGCTAGTGTACGCTATAGTACTAACCACCCTATAATGCTAGTGTACGCTATAGTAATAACCACTCTATAATGCTAGTGTACGCTATAGTACTAACCACCCTATAATGCTAGTGTGCGGCTAGTATTAACCACCCTATAATGCTAGTGTACGCTATAGTACTAACCACCCTATAATGCTAGTGTACGCTATAGTACTAACCACCCTATAATGCTAGTGTACGCTATAGTACTAACCACTCTATAATGCTAGTGTACGCTATAGTACTAACCACTCTATAATGCTAGTGTACGCTATAGTACTAACCACTCTATAATGCTAGTGTACGCTATAGTACTAACCACCCTATAATGCTAGTGTACGCTATAGCACTAACCACCCTATAATGCTAGTGTACGCTATAGTAATAACCACTCTATAATGCTAGTGTACGCTATAGTAATAACCACTCTATAATGCTAGTGTACACTATAGTACTAACCACCCTATAATGCTAGTGTACGCTATAGCACTAACCACCCTATAATGCTAGTGTACGCTATAGCACTAACCACTCTATAATGCTAGTGTACGCTATAGTACTAACCACCCTATAATGCTAGTGTACGCTATAGCACTAACCACCCAATAATGCTAGTGTATGCTATAGCACTAACCACCCTATAATGCTAGTGTACACTATAGTCCTAACCACTCTATAATGCTAGTGTACGCTATAGCACTAACCACCCTATAATGCTAGTGTACGCTATAGCACTAACCACCCTATAATGCTAGTGTACGCTATAGTACTAACCACCCTATAATGCTAGTGTACGCTATAGCACTAACCACCCTATAATGCTAGTATACGCTATAGTACTAACCACCCTATAATGCTAGTGTACGCTATAGCACTAACCACCCTATAATGCTAGTGTACGCTATAGTACTAACCACCCTATAATGCTAGTGTACGCTATAGCACTAACCACCCTATAATGCTAGTGTACGCTATAGCACTAACCATCCTATAATGCTAGTGTACGCTATAGTACTAACCACCCTATAATGCTAGTGTACGCTATAGTACTAACCACCCTATAATGCTAGTGTACGCTATAGTACTAACCACTCTATAATGCTAGTGTACGTTATAGTACTAACCACCCTATAATGCTAGTGTACGCTATAGTACTAACCACTCTATAATGCTAGTGTACGCTATAGTACTAACCACCCTATAATGCTAGTGTACGCTATAGTACTAACCATCCTATAATGCTAGTGTACGCTATAGTACTAACCATCCTATAATGCTAGTGTACGCTATAGTACTAACCACCCTATAATGCTAGTGTACGCTATAGTACTAACGACCCTATAATGCTAGTACTAACCACCCTATAATGCTAGTGTGCGCTATAGTACTAACCACTCTATAATGCTAGTGTACGCTATAGTACTAACCACCCTATAATGCTAGTGTACGCTATAGTACTAACCACTCTATAATGCTAGTGTACACTATAGTACTAACCATCCTATAATGCTAGTGTACGCTATAGTACTAACCACCCTATAATGCTAGTGTACGCTATAGTACTAACCACCCTATAATGCTAGTGTACGCTATAGTACTAACCACTCTATAATGCTAGTGTACGCTATAGTACTAACCACCCTATAATGCTAGTGTACGCTATAGTACTAACCACCCTATAATGCTGGTGTACGCTATAGTACTAACCACTCTATAATGCTAGTGTACGCTATAGTACTAACCACCCTATAATGCTAGTGTACGCTATAGTACTAACCACCCTATAATGCTAGTGTACGCTATAGTACTAACCACCCTATAATGCTAGTGTACGCTATAGTACTAACCACTCTATAAAGCTAGTGTACGCTATAGTACTAAACACTCTATAATGCTAGTGTACGCTATAGTACTAACCACCCTATAATGCTAGTGTACGCTATAGTACTAACCACTCTATAATGCTAGTGTACGCTATAGTACTAACCACTCTATAATGCTAGTGTACACTATAGTACTAACCATTCTATAATGCTAGTGTACGCTATAGTACTAACCACTCTATAATGCTAGTGTACACTATAGTACTAACCACCCTATAACGCTAGTGTACGCTATAGTACTAACCACCCTATAATGCTAGTGTACGCTATAGTACTAACCACCCTATAATGCTAGTGTATGCTATAGTACTAACCACCCTATAATGCTAGTGTACGCTATAGTACTAACCACCCTATAATGCTAGTGTACGCTATAGTACTAACCACTCTATAATGCTAGTGTACGCTATAGTACTAACCAGGGACGTCGGGAGGCATACGCACTGTACTGATTTCAGTACAACGTATGTAGAAGGGGGGGGTATCATTTTAAATTTTCTTTGTTTTCGCGCTTTACTGCACGATGACGTCAGCGCACTTTAGGCAGTCAGTCGGAGCTCCAAATGCTTTCCGAGCGGGAGGAGGAGGTAGCGTAGCATTTCAAACTTTCTTTCTTGCACGTTGGGAGCTCCAAATGCTTTCCAAAGGATACGTTGGTCCAAGCAGGAGGAGGAGATTTCCGATCTGGTCTCACTTCATGGAGGGTTGGTGAGTACTATGAAGTGTGTGTGTGTGTGTGACTCATGACACATCACTTACAATCCATTGGCTAGTTCCTACTTCGTTATTAGGCAATACATACAAACTTACTCAAGAGTGCCTATTTTGTCTCTGTTTTCCATCATCCTGCTTTTGTCTACATTTACATTCCATCTAGCCTGTATTTGACACCTCTAAAGTTGCCTTCTTTTTTTGCAAGCCCGCTCTCTTATATATCTTCGTAAGGTTCTGTGCCTTTACATGTACTATTGTTTCTCGGTCTTGACGGTTTTCCTATCAGACACACTAGCTGCAGTGTTACCATGCAAATGCTGCTTTATAGTGAGAATTCTACAACACTGCAAGAACTAAGTGTAAATGTTCTCATCTCTCACTGAAAATTGCATAGTTCTGTATGTTTTTTATTGACAAAATTGTACTTTGTGCACTGTATGCACACTGCTATGGCTGTGAATTTTTAGGATTTCTAACTCGCATACTTGAATTTTAACAAATTTCATAAATATCAACCCGCCACACTCTGATCATGATTTCTTCAAGAAAGGTAGGACATGTGCATTTGCAGTTACCTCCTCATATTTCCTGTTTTAAAAATGAGGACTCTGAGGATAAAAGCAGCACTTCTACTGAAAACACAAAGTGGGTTACAGATGAAGTAGAGGTAGTTAGACTGTAGAGCATCTGGAGTACTCTGTAAATGCTTTAGTCATGCTGATCACATGATACCACTTCTGTCAGAGCTAATATTTCAATGGGGCATTTTCTATGGGTTTAATTGACTAGGCTTTTTAACTTATGCTTCATGTATGAAGTAAACTGACAGTGCTTTACTTATCATATTAACTTCCTACTCAGCAAGTGTAGCACTGGATGTGAGCAAATCTACTGGCTGAAGAGGAGTAGCAGCCCAGTTATCTGTTCTAGATATTACCTCTTGTTTTCTTGAATAAGGTGTGTGTGTGTGTGTAAATGCCCCAGGTGGGATGTACTGGTGTGATTACTCATGGTGGTGTGGTAGGGAATACCTCAGGCTTGAACCCTGTACCTTGTATGCAGGTGTTAAAGACCTGAATTCCCTACCCACCACCATTTGTAAAAAAATTGCAGATTTTTGCCTCATATTTGATCTGATCAATATCTGTATGTATCTGTGGGTTTTAAATATTGCAATGCTTAAAATTTGATGGTGCAGTGGTAGCAACGTATCATTGATGCCTCACAGCTGTAGGTTCTTGGGTTTGGTTCTTGGCTGGGGTGCCTTCTTTGTGTGTGTGTGGGGGGGTCTGTATCTTCTCCTTGTGTTTGTGTGGGTTTGCTTTTGTGTCCTCCCATGTTACAAAGACATGTCTGCATTATTTTTTCCTGGGCCTCTGCTGAGAATTGTGTTTTTTTTTTGTTCCAAGTCAGACTGTCCTGATTAACAAATTGACAGGCATTTAAATTTCAGACTTCAGGTTTCTGAATGTTTACTTCCTTACATATTTGAAGGTGCAGTGGCAGTATTGTTGCCTCACAGCTGTAGGTTTTCTGGTTTGATTCTTGGCTGGGGTGCCTTCTGTGTGGAGTCTGCATCTTATCCCTGTGTTTGTGACATAGTAAAACAACTTTTTATTCTAGCAATAAATATATACTAACACAACCTTTTTTATAGCAATTTTTTTAAGTTTATGACTTTGAAATTTGTCCTTATTTTTGGGACTGTAATACCCTGTTATTGGCTTTGTCCAGGTTTTTTGTGCTAAGGTTGACAGCTATGGCAAGAACTGAATTCACTGAATATGTTTGAGGGCTGTATTCCCTCATTACTGGGTTTGTCTAGGTGTTTTGTGCTAAGAGGTTGACAGCTATGGTGAGAACTGAATTCATTAAATGATAGCCATTTAAGTTTTAGTCTTCCTCTCTTTCACAAGGCAGGTGATTTGGCATAGTGGTATGTTATTCTGACTATTTTGCACAGTGACCTTGACAGTAAAATGTATGATGGTAATACAGCATTTTATTCTAGCAGCTTTCCAAGATTATACAAGCAATGTTTAATGTGTTCCTGTTTTTTTGCCCTTTTGACCCACCCCAATAAATTTGGCTTTTTCCAGATTTCTTGTGCTGCGAAGTTGAGATGTAGCTGAGTATTGCGTAGATTTTACAAGGAACTGAGAGCTGCAGGGGAAGAGAAGTTTAGTGCTGATTATGCTAAGTTGGCTCACATTGCTAGTAGCACAAAATGTTGTGTACTTGCTTTTAATGCAGAAGGTTGTTGGTTCTACTCCCATAAGGGGTGAATGCTGCTGTACTGAAAGTTAAGACACTAACTATGAGCCTGTTATCAGTTTGCCATCCATTTCCTATTGCAATATTACTAGCTTATTATTAATGTAATTTAGGCAATTTATTCCTCAGGGGCATCAGACACTATTTTTCGGTGAAGTCATAAAATATAAAGGTGATTGCTAGCAGCAACCTCTTCATTAGTTAGATTTATTTAACGTGGAATTATTTAGATGACTTTTTTTACTACTTCAGAGATTGTGCATATTATTTACTGATAATGGTGGACTGTAGAAGTGAAGTTTGACTAGACTTTTATGATGGAAATGTTCTGAATTGGGCAGTTTTGTTTCATTGTTTACTGGAAAAATGTTCAAAGCAATAGGAAGGTATATCAAAGAGCACATGTGTATTTCATATGCAAGGGGCCTATGATTTAAAAGCAGCCCAGAATTAATTTTTATCTGCCACGGGTAAAATGTATTTTTCTTTGAATGTGGGTTTTAATGTTGTTTCAATGAATGTGAGTTTCAAGGGCAGAGAAGTTTTAATGCCAAGTTTGTTTAGCAGATGTCTTAGTGTTTGTGCTGTAAAATGCAAAATAAAACTTTCAAATGAAGTTCAAATCCTCATAGAATTAAATCAGTATGCACATTAGTGTTTATGGTAAATGGAGTGAAATAGCAAAGTAATGGATCATTGGAATGGCTGCAGGGGGAGGCTCCATTCGACCATGGTTTTGTGAGGGAAGGGCGGCAAACTTAGACAGCCCCAGCTGAACTATACCTCCCAACTGTCCAGATTTTCAAAGAATTAATAGATTTTTTGCTTCTTATTTTTGGTTTGTTCCTCAATTTGTGGTTTTCTGGCAAATGATTTAGGAATTAAGTCACTAAATAATGACACACTAGTTTCAGACTTTATAACCTTCAGAAAAATGCATGCTAAAATAAGACCTGTTCTATCAACTGTCCCAGTTTATACAAGAGCAATTTTTAGTACTGTTTATATGTTCCCTCAATATATTTGGCCTTGTCCAGATTTATTGCATTAACAGGTTGAGAGGTACATGCAAATTGCTTTATAGAATTAGGCATAGCCAAACCTCAACTGTCCCTGATTTTGGCTCAAAATGTTGCTCTTCCCCTAATGATCCCTCCACAAAATATCAATTTTGGAAGAAAACATAGAGGGTTTACTTTACTTTTATAAATAACTGTAATGATCAGAGTTATACATTACTGTTATTTCAGAAATGCATGTAGATTCCCTAATTTTGTCAGCTGCTCTAAGTTAACTGTGCTCATATTAAAATGGTGTCCCTCCTTTGACAGGTTCCCAGCTGTATTGTCTGGCAATTTTATATTTTTGCATCACATTTTTGGTCCGTTTTTCATAAAATTGCAGTTTTCTGGCAAATTGTTAAAGAATGAAGTTAGAAAATAATGCAGACATTTCAGTTTCAGATTTCATACCTTTCAGAAAATTCGTACTGATGCAAGACCTACTACTATTCTATTATCTTTCTAAGTTTATAAGAGCAATATTTAAAAAAAAATTTCCTTATTTTTGGGCTTTTGCCTCAGTTTTATTTATGAGTTTGTTGCTGTAAGAGGTTGAGAGGTTGTGTGTGTGTGTGTGTGTGTGTGTGTGTGTGTGTGTGTGTGTGGTAGGTAGCATACCTCTCAACTGTCCAAATTTTGCAGAATGTCCAGATTTTTGCCCCATATTTTTTGTCTGTTCCTCATAAATTCTGTGATTTTCTAGAAAATCATTGAAGGCTGAAATTGCTAAATAATGACAGACATTTGAGCTTCAGACTTCATGTCCTTTAGAAAAATTCATACTAGCACAAATCCTGTTATTCTAGCAACTTTCTAAGTTCACAAGAACATTATTTAATATCTGTCCCTGTTTATTTTAGGCTTTCTCCATATTTCTTCCACTAAGAGGTAGGTAGGGGTGTGTGTGTGAATGAAACATCCTAGTTAGTGGTAGCAGGTGGTTAGTAATTTACTCAAGCTCAAAACCTGCACCTTAGTTACAGAAAACAAAAGCATAAAGTCTCTACCCCAACTACCATGCTGCATTTTTCAAAGAACTGACATTTCAGGTTAATTTTCAATTCAAGGAACCAAGTTTGAGTGAATTTATATTATATTACTGAAGAGGCAATACAGCGGATGCCTCTTCATCGACACTAAAAGAGCGAACTGTGAATTACGAGAATGGCTGTAGCTTGGCTGGGGAGGGGGGTAGCAGTTTGAGAGCTGTCAGTACAAATTTGAAAATCCTAGCTACACCCCTGGTACTAACCACCCTATAATGCTAGTGTACGCTATAGTACTAACCACTCTATAATGCTAGTGTACGCTATAGTACTAACCACCCTATAATGCTAGTGTACGCTATAGTACTAACCACCCTATAATGCTAGTGTACGCTATAGTACTAACCACCCTATAATGCTAGTGTACGCTATAGTACTAACCACCCTATAATGCTAGTGTACCGCTATAGTACTAACCACCCTATAATGCTAGTGTACGCTATAGTACTAACCACTCTATAATGCTAGTGTATGCTATACTACTAACCACCCTATAATGCTAGTGTACGCTATAGTACTAACCACCCTATAATGCTAGTGTACACTATAGTACTAACCATCCTATAATGCTAGTGTACGCTATAGTACTAACCACCCTATAATGCTAGTGTACCGCTATAGTACTAACCACCCTATAATGCTAGTGTACGCTATAGTACTAACCACCCTATAATGCTAGTGTATGCTATAGTACTAACCACCCTATAATGCTAGTGTACACTATAGTACTAACCACCCTATAATGCTAGTGTACGCTATAGTACTAACCACTCTATAATGCTAGTGTATGCTATACTACTAACCACCCTATAATGCTAGTGTACGCTATAGTACTAACCACCCTATAATGCTAGTGTACGCTATAGTACTAACCACCCTATAATGCTAGTGTACGCTATAGTACTAACCACCCTATAATGCTAGTGTATGCTATAGTACTAACCACCCTATAATGCTAGTGTACACTATAGTACTAACCACCCTATAATGCTAGTGTACACTATAGTACTAACCATCCTATAATGCTAGTGTACGCTATAGCACTAACCACTCAATAATGCTAGTGTACGCTATAGTACTAACCACCCTATAATGCTAGTGTACACTATAGTACTAACCACCCTATAATGCTAGTGTACGCTATAGTACTAACCACTCTATAATGCTAGTGTACGCTATAGTACTAACCACTCTATAATGCTAGTGTACGCTATAGTACTAACCACCCTATAATACTAGTGTACGCTATAGTACTAACCACCCTATAATGCTAGTGTAAGCTGTAGTACTAACTACCCCATTGTAGTCAATGCTATATGGTGGTGATCTTTCTTTAAGAGTCCTTGATTGATTGATTCATAGAGTTTACAAGTCAGAATCAGTCCATGGACCATAATCATGCTGCCAAAACTCACCCTCATGCACCAGCTTCTACCTAAGGGAAGCACTTATTCAAATTCCAAGGTTTATCTTAAATGAAATGATGGTATTACTCTTTTATATATTAGAAGAAGATTATTCCAAAATGGACGAAGTGATGAGTAATAAATATCTCACTCCAACTTGATTTCTTTATTTGTTGATGGACAACAGTATCTTCAGTTTGAGTTTTACTGGAGCCATTTGTTTTCTGTAGTTGTGTAGGAAATTAAGTACAGTTGCATCCTTAACAACACAGATTACTAGACAACTCATCATGTAGGGGTCTATGAGAGACAGAACATACAAAGTGAAATTCAAGCTTATCTTCATAACTGAGAGTCTTCAGTTCTGTTACTGTTTTAGTTGGAAAACTCTCAGGGCATTTTTACCATGTGGATGGGTACTTAGTATAATTTGTCTAATCAGAGCAGACTATACTGGAGTGACAGCTTATTTTGACTGGAATGAGAACAGCTTTAGATATTAATTAGACTAGAAAGAAAGACCTCCTGAATGATGTTATGCTGTGGTCAAAGACATGAAATTCTTTACAAAAGTGCTGAGATTTTGATGACCATATCAATCCGGAGTGGTGTGTTGTCTAAATGTGTTTGTCAATGGTGACAAAGCTACATTTCTTTGCATGTAAATTAAGCCTGGTTCAAATACACAATTATTTGTATAGTTTATTCCTTGCTATAATAACATAATATTGGAAGCTGGACAAATGACAGCATCCAATGTGCAATTATCAGCAAATGTAATTAGCCAAATGTCTGGATTAGTGGTTTGCAAATTTGAGAAATAGATGTCAAACAGAAGGAGGCCTAGTACTTAACCTAGAGGAATATCATCTGCCATCTTTTTTGCTTTCTGAGTGGCTACTTCAACTGCATGGGTACTGTCGGCCATTTTTTTCATCCATATTACAATGTAAGGATCAACATTTAGGCCTTTAAATTTGTTTACAATTCCAGTGTGGAGAACAGTCCTTGGCCAGATTCAGGTATGCTGTATGTACTGCATGGCTACTATCTACAGCTTTCTTGATGTCCCCAAACATGTTTATTAAGCTTAGCAGACATGATCTTCATTTGACAAAAACATATCGCTGTGGATCTAAAACAAAAAAAAATATCTGTGATTATAAAATCGGGCATAATGCATTCCACACTTTTGCAAATTAGGATTATTAGTCTGATGAATCCACAGATTGTAGGATTAGAAGTGGAGACCCCATTAAAGAGGAATATAAAGATAACCACTTTCCATACCTTAGGAAAACGCCCATTGGCTATGCTTAAGCTGGGCAGTTTTAGGAGTAATTCAGAAAGGGAGTTTTTGCTGCTATTTATGAAGCACCCAGGTGTATAGTCAGGGCCCATACAGGTGGTATTTTTGTATATAGAGAATATGGATATGTTTCATAATAATCTTGAAAAGAGGAAGAAAATTAATAAAAGGTTGAATTTTAATAACTGTTTCTGTTGTGAAGCTGACCATGAAATTCTTTGTGAGTATATTCACCTTGTCTTTAAGGTTAACAGTAACGATGCCATTGTGAACCAGTTTGGGGCATTGCAGAGTATGGTCTTACTCATCTGATGTAGTTAAATAAAGATTTATGATTATCTTTGATTTAATATGTTAATTCTAATTTGTGTTCTGCTTTGATCTTTCTTATGGTAACTTTCAGAAATTTGCTGTTCATGTTGATACAGTCTTTAATGTAAATCAATTATGATGTATTGTATGAATTAATTTATTTTCCTTTTGTTATAGAGCTTATAAATGGTAGCATTCCATCAAGGTAATTTATTTTATCTTCTCTCTATATATCTGGATCTGATGTGGACTGCTTGGTTTATGCTGTTTGTAAGATGGTAGAAACACTCATTGGCATAACTGACACATGAGGCTACATGAGGACTGGAAATCCTGCCTTTGAATGAAAAGACCACAATATGCACTTCTTGATTTGCCCTTTTCAAGTCCTTGAATTCAGAGGTGTTCATTGTGGTGGGTTTTGATGCCATAAACAAGACGTTTATTTCCTTGTAAGTACCTTTGACCAGAGATGAGGGCACTATAGGAGTAGTAAAAGTAGACAGAATGTTAATTATTCATCTCAAGAAGGTTTTGGTCTGCAGTAGGCTGGTTAACTATTTGTGCAAGGAAGTTAGCATTTGCTAAGTCTAGAAATCTTTGAGCATGCCCTGCCTTTGTGGAATACGCACTCTAGTTAGTTGATGCTTATCTGAAATCACCGATTACAATGGCATTCATATTATTTATTTATTTATTTATTTATTTATTTATTTATTTATTTATTTGAAGTTTAATATGCACATTTAGAAGAGGCATGGACTTTTACCTATAGCAAGGTATGAACTGACAAGTTGTCCCATTTAGTGGTCTAAAGCCAAACCCAAAAATATGGCCAGCAGTCCTATGAGAGGTACATCAAGTTATTTGAATAAGTGAATATATTAGTGTAAAATATACACTAAAATAAAAAAAGCAAACTGATTTTGGCCCATCCTGCGGTGGTGGTGCTGTGGTAGAGTTGTCGCCTCACAGTAAGACGTTCTCCTGTTCGATTCTCAGCTAGAGCGTCTTCTGTGTGGAGACATGCGTGAATGGGCGTACCTTCATTGAAGGTTGTGCATCAGAGCTGGCAACTCGGCACGTAAAAATCTACTGCCAATCATTAGTGGACCAGAGTTCTGCTGTGGTGACCCCAAACTGGGAAAAGCCGAAAGACGCAACAGCCTTCATCAGTGTATTATGTCATGAAAATCCCTTTAGCTGCAATATATACTTAATACAGAACATTAGGTCCACCCTACTCATTATATAATTAAGTTGCATTTGGTATCTAAAGGTGCTTATTCAAACCAGGGGGAAAACACCTAATCTAATAATCCAAGTTCTTCCTTTTTTATTCAAAATGTCATGCCATCCATGCTTTCATATTTCTATTTCTTAAACCTTTGTCAATAATAATAAATTTGAAACATGCTATGGGGCATCTAATATTGTGTTTATAGAAAGCATTGGACTGACATTTGTTTCTAATGTTACTTAAATGTTCCGATTTAAGGAATCTGAAGGGACATGATGTTTGACCTATGTAAAAGGCTGAAAATGTACATTCAGCAAGATATGGCTGTGTTCTACATGAACTACAGAGTGAAATGGCACCTCACCTGTGTGCCCTGTTCAATCACAGCCTCACCTCAAACTTTGTCCCTACCAAATGGCGCACTGCTACAGTCATTCCTCTCCACAAAGGAGGAGCAACTACAGACCCCGGGAACTGTTGCCCCATTTTCCTGACAAGTCTGATATGCAAAGCTATAGAACACATCATCATGGACCTAATAAACAAGGATATAGGGAATATCCCAACTCTAGATCCTACACAGTTTGATTTTGTGAAGGGTAGACCATGTCTGCTCAACTTGGTTGACTTCTTTGAGTCAGCCACCAGAGCTGTGGATGTAGATAAGGTGGTTCATACAGCCTACCTTGATCTGGCCAATGCCTTTGATACCATTCTCCACTCAGGAATCATAGAAAAACTAGGCATCAATCCCTATATCACAAGGTGGGTTGCAAACTGGCTCACAGATAGAACCCAGAGTGTGAAAGTAGCTGACTCCAAGTCGGACTGCCAACCAGTCACGAGTGGAGTCCCACAGGGTTCGGTCCTGGGTCCTCTCCTGTTTGGTATCTACTTCTCTGAAGTCCAGGCCAACACGAAGGGACTCTGGCTGACAAAGTTTGCAGATGATTGCAAGTTGGGAGCTAGTATTAACTCCCCAAGTGATGATGACATCTTACAGAAAGGCCTCAATGAGACCAACAACTAGTGTCAGAACCATGGCCTTAAACTCAATGCCAAAAAATGTCTTCATCCCCTTTGGGAAAAACCCAGTTCCCTTGAATTACCACATTGATGGTAGTCCACTGAACACAGAAGGCATTATAAGAGATCTGGGAACACAGGTTGACAGCAACCTCTCTTTTGACAACCACACTGCCACTGTGGTGAGAAAGTCCTATGTGGCACATCTCATTATTAAGGGTTTTGCATCCAGGAAGAAAGTTGTGTTGTACTTTGTTTATAATGATTAAAGAACCCACACAGTCTCCCTCTACCGTTCCCTCATTAGGCCAATCATTGAGTACAATGCCCCATTTGGTATGTACCTCACTAGACACCTGCAACAACTGGAGAGGCTGCAAAAGTACCTCACAAAGAGGATCCTAGGCCTTAAACACTTGTCCTATATGGACAGACTAAATAAACTCCAACTATTCTCTGTCTCATATCGCCTACTTTGAGGTGATCTCTGCTTGATTTACAAAACTATGTCTGACCCAGCTCTGTTAAAAATGCTACATCAAAAGAAATCCCAATCTATATGCACCACACTCTCCAGAGACCTCAACCTGATTACCACAATCAACAAAACATGCTGCAGGGACAGGTTCATAACCCAGAGACTGCCCATGCTATGGAATAGACTTCCCATACATGTCAAGCAGAGCACCTCTCTGGCACTCTTCAAGAGAAATCTTGATGAGTGGATGGGAAATAGAAAATTCATGATGGGGATCACTCCAGTGGCTCTACTCAACAGAGGCACTAGGAACTAAGGTTGAGTGGCATGATGCCAGGATAATTCTATGGGCTAGACTTGTAAAGGCTCCAGGGTCATTAGCTAGTACACACCTATGAACCTATATATAACCCAATCAGTGCTACAAATGGCAAAAATATTGATATTAAAGATTTTGGATGTGTTTTTGCTAGTGAATTCTTTGGTCTTAATGACATGTTTACAAAAAGAACAGTGACCACATGGGACACAACCCAACAAAACACCCCCTTCCAAAGTATCCTGAGATATATTTTTGTGTTGTACTTTGTTTATAATTATTAAAGAACCCACCCAGTATCTTACCTCTTGTAAATGAAAAAAGACATCTGTGACCCAAAATGACTGATAATCTCTCCTCAGTGATTAAAATATCCCAGTGTTTTTGAATCAAGTTCATAAATCCAGAGGTATTACGCCCATAAGTGGTAATAAATCTAATAATATTATTTTTGTTTGTTTTGTGCTGATATTGTAGCAAATCCAACCTATTATAAGTTTGAACTTCATTACTAGTATAAACCACTTGGGACTCTATTACAAAATCTAGTAATAAGGTCTTGTTGTTGTAAAGAAAAAGTATCATCAGAAGAACAAATCCTACAAATCCTTTGAAAACTGAGATTTGGGCATATTACGTATAATGTGTTGGGATGTAATGTAATGGGATGGCAACTTGATCCATATAATAAGGTCTGGTCTCCCACAAATACAGAGATGAATTTATCTGTTGTTGACCAGATTAGTCCCACTAGCTAGTGGCCTTTTTCAGGAGTGGCTTGAATTGGTATTTATACTCCTAGGGGATATTCAGCCCTGCATTGAATAGCTTTCCTACTCCCATGCTATGTGATCTTTTATATCCCCATGAGTTGTCACCAACTCAAGCAGACGGGACATCCATTTAATGTACCATCCAGATGGTGACACATTCCAGAGTGTAGTACCCCATTGTTCTACAGTGGAGTGTCAGGAATCCATTCACCTGGTGTGGACATAGAACCCACAGCACTCTGCAACAAAACCGAGTGTGTTACAAGTTGCACCACTTTCCTGCAGTTTACAGCAAGGCGGAATGTGTGATAGGTGCTGAACCTTAGAAAAAGGTGAATGGGGTCTTTATACTGGAATAGGAGTTTTATGGGACAACCAGCTGAGAGTTTGGTTATTTTTGGTATATGAAGATTCTGGTTTGTTTAGAACTATTTTGGAGTACTGGTGATGCATACAGAAGACTTAGGAAAAGACAAGTTTGAGCTGTTGAGAGTAATGTTATTTCTGTCATATATTATTTTACATTGTATAGTTTTCTTAATTTCTAACTTGTTTTGCTGTTGTGATGCTAGTATACTCATCAAAGTTTAAGCTTTGAGCTGCAACTATACAAAGTAATTTGATGTGACATATTTGCCCTTTAGTGGTATTACTTAAAGATGCTACACCGAATTGTGAGGTGAGCTCCTGATTTATATTTGAAGTGAACAGAATCAGTTTAGTTGTTTTGTTAGTTAAGGATAGCTAGGATTAATTGAAATGGATTTATTTATTTGTTGTATATAGGATAACTAGGACCATTAACCATTTCTCAAGAGAACTGAATGAGATTTGTGTAATTTTTTCAAATTCTTCTGGATATGTTTCTGAGGGTATCATTGTAGACTCATATGCATAGTGGAATAAAGCAGTGTTAAAGGTATTTTACACTCATCTTGTTGATGAATGTTAAATAGTTTTGGATCTAGTATGACACCCTGTGATATACCTGCTGCAATCAGATATTATCTACGTGATGTGAACTACAGCTCACAGATGGAGTTGGTTTCTGGTATATATATATATATATATATATATATATATATATATATATATATATATATATATATATATATATGGGCAACATATTCTTAGCATTGCCAGACTTACAAACATCTGATTAAGTATTCTTTGCTGCTTTTCCAAACTGTTGAATGAAATGCCTTGATTATATGGAAAATAGTAAGCTGATTCAGAACAGTAGTTATATCTAACTGTATTAGGAAGTGAGGTTTTAGCCTGTAGAATAAGCACAAGCACCCGTGAGTAATCCAAACAATGTGCTTTCATTCCTATCCATAGAATGGCACCAAATGCAATTACATTCACAAGAGGAGTAAACACCTGTCATCATCGGGTTTACACTCTAAGTGTCCTCATGGTCCATCCTGGTCAGAATGAAAAGGGATGATATGCCAACCTCTCAACTATGATTTGTGAATAGCTCTATGATTTCTGCCCTCATATTTAAGCTTGCACCTCCAATATTTATGGATGCCTCTCATAAATTTAAAACTACTTAAGGGAATGAATATTATTAGAAAATAAACTAAGCTTATAGATAGACTCTGTAGCATGGTGGGAAGTTCGCATAATGGTTAAGGTGGTTACTTTACAGACACAAGGTACAGGGTTTGATTCTCACATGGAGAAATTAGCTAGGTTTGAAATGGCCCTTCAGAGCAGTTAGCCTAGTACTAATCTATGAACTTATGAACATATAAGTGCATGAAGTCTAGTGCCTGAAAACCACTCCAGTATGAAAAATACTTAACTCTAACCATCTGTTATGATTTTTAAAGGCTGACGCTAGGATTTTAATGCTCAAAGGTTAACAAGTATGATGACATGTCTCTGTCTGTAATTCTGAACTGGCTGTTATCAATTTTCTAGAGTCTAGACACAATGAAACTTTCAGTTGTGCAGAGGGGCATTACCTTCCAAAACAATCAGTTAACAATTAAGAAACAGGCATCCACAATATTGGTCACAGCCGTGATAAAACCAGATGCAACATGCAAGGCTACTCAGAAGGAAAGTCATTGAATTAAACAAATTTCCCTTTCGCCAAAAATGTTGTAATTTGGAGTTAAAATCTTTATAATATACAGTAAGCGGATAGAGGAGGTCTCCCTAACACTGAAGTATCAGTAGGGCAAAGCACCAAAGAAAAGGATGATTTTTCTCTCTTCTCAGTTCATTGAGTACCATTTTGAACAGAGGAATGTGCAAAATGGTGCCATCACATTCGACTATAAACAATTTGCAGTAATCTTAGAAATGTCTGCCAAAGGTGTACTGTTTCTTTCTTACAACATTTTTTTTTCTTTTATCTTTTGCATGTGTTTTCCAGAAGTAATCATTTTTGCATTTGGCATATTTTTGCATTTGAGATGGCATTTTCCTTGAGTTAAGTGATAATCATTCTGCTCAATTGCTTTGGAAGTTGCCAGGTTGAAGAAAGTTCTTTAAAATGTCACAATGTTACTAACTGATTGTACAACAGAATTGATAACAGAGCTCATTTTATTGCCCACCCTTATGGCCACAGAGTACATCTATATACACTGGAAAATTTCCAGAACTCATAACTATACATTAAGACTTAACAGAGCGGAGAAGCTGTTCCTGTCATATGTAGGTGGTTAGATTTATTTGTAACCTATCAAGAAGCAGCAGATGAAAAGTTAAAATGGAAAAGCATGAATCCATTTTATAAATATGCGTATTTATCTTTGCCCTGTTTATCAGGATACTGGCCATCATGCCAACAGTTTTGAACAGTTTCTTTTCCTAACGTAACCTGCTTTGATCAGAAACAGAATTGCACTGTTGTCACCTTGCATTTATTGTCAACACTTCAATTCATACATCTTTTTTTGGAATTTTCCTGTCTTCCATCTCTGTCTTCTACAGGTCATAACATATGTTGCTCTACATCTCTATTAACCTTTGGACGTATTGGTCCATTTTAGAGATGCACAACGTTATGTAAGATTTTACTGATCTTTATGCAGCTCTGAACCTGGTGGGAGTCTAAATTTATCTTTTGATGCCGGACACCAAAGCTGAATTTGTAGTAACACTCCGGCTGTGCCATGTTTAAATGTAATTGATCAACAATAAGCTGTTATCCATAGATAAAGTACCAATTATAAGGTTATGTAGCTATTTCTTAGCATCGACAAGTGCTTCACATAATATTAAATGTTAAATATATTTCTCTATCCCTTGTGTAGACAAGGGCAAGGCAAAATAAGAATGTACAGTTGTCATTTTTATTTTTAGAAGATATTTTTAAAGCAGTATTCATGTTCAGTTTGACACATATACAGACACCCAAACATGGTCGCACACACGCATGCATGCACACACTCGCACACACGTACACACGCACATGCACGCACACTCGCACACACTCATGTACACACGCACGCGCGCACACACACACGCACACGCACAAACACACACACACACATACACACGCACACACACACGCACACACATACACACACACACAGGCACAGCTATCTCTGTGGAAAGCTAAAACTAACAGGAAAGCATTTATTTACACTCTGAACCTAAAATGAATATCTTGTTAAAGTAGTATTTATTCAGATGCTAAAAAATCTTTTGCTAACTAGCTGTCAGAATTATTATCAATTTTCCACTGAATTGCCTTGCTGTAACAGTAACAGCTGCACTTAGTAAATATGACATGTCACTTACATATGCTAATAAATATATACCTCCACTAAAGGTGTACAGCCTAGTGATTCACCTTCTTATCACACATGCATGGATTACTGTACTCCAAAAACAAAGGACAGACATACAGACATCCAGTGCCAGTCTAAGCAGATGTGGGGCCTAGTTTGGACCATTGTGGTAGGGCCTCTCAACTGATGACCCAATCAGCTGCTGCAAATCTCCCTGGGCTTCCTGGAGTTAAGATTGTTTCAGATCAAGTATGAGGAATATATATCGCTACTGTGTTAGTTTATATTTTGTCGTAAAACACGTTAAAATGGAAGTAATCTGTTGAGCTCCTAGATTACTCTGTGACACGACATCTCCTCTAGTTTCTCTTTCTCTTAATCGGCCTCACTAGCTCTGGGCCTGTATGATTAGACACTAAGGCCTTGTGTCTGCATGGTGCTTCATCCAGTGGGTGCCACTTGGGTTACCACTGAACATGTCCAAAACCTCCTGTACTACTGAGGGATCTCATAAACCTTGGAAGGAGAGGGCTGCACACTTCTCCCTTGCCTCTTCCCTGCACATTTCTTTTTTATATTTTCTCTTTTTTTCTGTCTCCTTTCTTTCTCTGCTTCCTTTCATTTGATTGATGCCTTACTCTCCTTCTCACCCCATACTTTGTTACCCCATACCCATCACCTGTCTATACTGTAAATATTGTTCTTTATAAGATATTTTCTCCATAGAAATATTATACTGAATAATGCTATGACAGTGTATTGGTGCTCTTCTTGCATATTTTGCTGGCTGAATTCTTGTATCATGTCTACTTATGATTGTGTTTGTTTATGCTATGTATTGTCCTGGCATATCACTCTGTATGCTTCCTCTTACATTATCATTGTTACTGTGATATTGATTAATATTTAATGTTCTTTGATTGGATTTCCACTTTGTTTAGCCTCAGAGGAGTCTACGAGGACATGTGCTCTACCATGGTTAATAAACATTAAATAAATAAATAAGAAATAAAATAAAAATATTTTTGTAAGTTATGTTTCCTCACTTCTCCTAAGCAAACTAATTTAAATTGGTCTCAATCCATATAGCACTCTGTAGTTTAAGAATGTCCTTACTGACAGACACTTCAGAGTTGAAGTAAGATCCTCCCAATCAGAATCTGTATCTATTATCCAAGGGGTCCCACAAGGGTCCATTCTTGCAGACTTCTCTTCTCTATAATCTTTCACAAACTTCCTTGTCATATCCCCCATCTTCAGTTCATCCTCTATGCAGATGACATGGTCATTTACCACTCAAGTCACGTTCACACCAAAATTTACTTACAGATGCAGTCAAGCTTTAATATGCTCTGTCAATGTCTCATAAAGCATTAACTACTATCTAACCCCTCCAAGATGAAAACTATGCTTTTAAGAACTCAATAAAAACCTCAGACACCCAACACTTTAAATACGTTTCACTTGCACAACCATACCAGAGACACAACATACACCTTCACTTGCTGTACCTAGGATTATGGCTTGATCAGTGTCTAAACTTCCATTTCCATACAGAGTGAGAGGAAAAATAATCTCCATCCTCTTCTGGGCCAAAAAGATCACCCCTTTTATATCTCAACCAGCCACTTCAGCCATTGACAAAGGAGTTCTCCTATCTCAGCTAGATTATGGACAGACAACCCATTTTAACATCTGCCTCCAAGGTAAAGCACTACTACAATCCAGACAATTTCCAACGATGTACGCCAGTTCATTACAGACTCGCTGTTTCAAGACCACCATGATATTTCCATAGAAAAAGCTAAATGGCTACCTATAAAACAAAGGTCTAACCTACTGTTTGCATCCCAGCTCAGTAAGCTACTCCAGCTTCAGTCATTGACTTCTTTTTCATCTTACTTCATTAACAAACACAAAAAAACAACTCCCCATACAACTAGAAAAACTACTCACAAGCTATACCAACTCTCACTTCACTGGAATCAAACTGCAGAGCACTACGCATGCATTCTCCTCTCAGGTACCTACTCTTTGGTAAGCTGTGCCTGTCAACACTTACTCTACAGTCAGACTGCAACTCAAAAAACCTCTTCATCCAAGCTAAATATTCCTGCTTCAACACAGGACATATCACCTAACACACTATCTGTGTCTTTTCCATTTCTGTTCTCCTCTTACAGAATTACTGAAGGTTGATCCAATTTAGAAACCAATGTAAATATTGTACGTTATGCTCTAACGTTTTTCACTATAATGCACATCTACCACTCTTATTTGTCACTAATCTGAACTACTCTTACCCCCAGATTCATCAATGCTCCATGTAAGAATAGAGTTATTCTTACATGGAGCATCCTGTGTCTGTAAAGAACAGCAGCGTGCCTTGCATATGCATGAAGGCGCGCTGCTGTATTCCTACACCGACACAGGTCTGTGTATGAGCACAGGGGGTGAGACTGAGAGCAGTGCTCTTACAATATACATGCCCCTGCGCTCTAGAGTTGTTGAACGGCAAAAAAATACCAAAAGTGTCCAATGACACCTATTAGTGTCTGTGGACATACCCTCAACCTCTTAGAGCAAAAAATATGGACAAAGCCTAAAATCATGGGGGACAAATAGGGACAGATTTTGAATATAGTTCTTACAAACTTAGAAAGTTGATAGAATAATAGGTTGTGCATTTGCATGACTTCAATCCTCAGCTATTTGCCAGGAAAGTACAGATTTCAGGAGGAACACACCAAAATATGAGGAAGAAATCTGGACACTCTGCAGAAATCTGTACAGTTGAAAGATATGTCTGTGGAGCTTACCTCTCAACTATTTTTGAAATGTGTACAGATAGTTGTCTCATATATTTTGGTGTATTCCTCCTAAATTGTGTATCTCCCTGACTCCATGGGACCAAAACATTAAGCTAATGCAAAATCTGTTTATTCTATCAACTTTCTAAGTTTGTAAGAGCAATACACAGATAATGATGCAGAAAGCAATGTGCAAGCCCCATACAATAAATAAAAATAAAGTATGTTCATAGGTTCCTAGGTTCATACTAGGCTATCTGCCCAAGGGCATTTATAAGCCTAGCCCAGAGTTTTGTGGCTTTCGCCACCCCTTTAGTTTGGAGGATACTATGCCCATTATTTTGCTGTGCCTCTGTCAAGCAGCGACACTGAGATAATCCCTGGGGTATATCTGCAGTCTCCCATCCATTGGTCAAGATTTCTCTTGAACAAAGCCAGCGAGGTGCTCTGCCTCACATGTACCGGGATTTTGTTCCACAGCATAGGGAGTCTCTTTTTATCCCCACCCTAAATTATGTAGTGCCGACCCAATAATGTGGTCAGAGGTGCCCAAACACCTGCGTCTGTAAAAACAGGTAGAATGTTAAACTCTGGACTAACTCTGTCCATGTGCTATGTCTGATCTTTGAACAGTGACAGGACAGTGCTAGTCACCAGTCGGCCAAGCCTAAACCCAGACCAGCATATGAACACCCTATGTATGTACTTTTTTCTTGTCTGCAATAAAGTTGAAGCATAGCTGAGTGGGAGTGCACATTGCACAGCTATTCTCAGCCTAGCTTACACATCCCAATGAGCTAAATACAAATATACAGCCAAAACAGTTAAAAATCAAATAGTGCAGTGGTTACAACTTTCACTAAACAAGCAAGCATTTGCAGTTCGAGACTCCATTCATTTTTATCTGTTAAAAAAGCATGAAAATATATTTTTTTATCAGTAGGTAGTGAATCATATATATATTTGTTAACCAGGGTAGTATAGCAGGTCCAAATGTGAGGTGTCAGTGTAGTACAGATGTGAAACCCCCATATAAACACAAGTGTCCCATACAGCATAGCCACAAATTAATGTATTGTAATGAAAACACATAAGGGGATGTTATGGAAGGTTAACATATCATAATATGTAATGTATGAGGAATCAAGCCCACAATGCTGGTAGTCTGTAAAAGGAAAGCTGAACAATGCTAACTTGTGCTCAGCTATGCTTATCCATAATAAGCATTGCTTGTACTTAAATTTTAAGCAAGAACTAGCATAGGTAAGTGAATTTGCACTTTGGTAAGCAGTGCGTAGCATCTACCCCTCTAAGCAATGCTTATATCAGCTTAGTGGGTTTGCCTCATGCTTAGCTTAGTTAGCATATTCAAAACCATCCAATCACAGCAAAAGGATGGAAATGAGCTGTATTTAAACCTCGTAGGCAGGAATACAGCTCATAACCAGTTGTAGCTCCCCACTGTAGGCACTATGGCTGGTGTTGGAGAGGGTGTGCACTTTCAGGCACAGTGCTGGGGCACACAGGAGTCTAGGGTCATGGTAGGACTCCTTGTAAAAAAACATGATATGAGACTGCTGCAGGACCAGTACCAGGGCTTCCAATACAAAGTGGAGGTCTGGGGAAGTCTCGCCCATGATCTCTCCAGTGCCACTGGCATCCCTGGGACTGATGAGCAGGTCTGGCACCACTTTGCCAACTTAAAGCAGAGGAAGAGGGAGCTTTTGGACCAGTGGGTCTATGATGCATGGCAGAGGAATGTCCCAGACATGTGTAAGTATTAATATCAATAACTGTTTACCAAAGTCCAGCCTGTGTATGTGATGGAAAGGTATGCATAAATGTTTTTCTATCTTCTTTACAGCTCCAGCTGAGCGGGCTGTGAATTAGGAAGCCCATACAAGCAGGCTGCTAAGGTTGCATCACGAGGCTGGTGAGTAACAATCTAGCTTGTAGTATTCATACCAAATAAATATAAAGGAGTAGAATGTTACCTGGCTGTATTAAAAATGGGTATGGTTTGTACTGAATAACGCAGACAATATTACAGTAATAGTCTCATATAGGTCATATATTAATAAAACTGTAACTGCCTGTCAATAAAATTCAAAACCCTGGACTGGTTGTGTTTACTTTGGTATTGTATGAATTGAAATGTGTACAGGTTATACACAGCAACTATAGCTCAGAATGCATTAAACAAGTCTCATCTGACAAAGTTAGTGCCTCTGTAAGACACGAGATTAACTGATATGAAATGTTTCATGTACCGAGATCTGATATCTGAATAGTAATGTTGTGTTAACCACTGGTTTCCACACTGTGCTATGTCAAAAGGTATGTATAGGAATGTATGTATAAGAATGTCATAATTACAAGGTCAGATAGTACAACAAAGAGAGAATTAGACAGAAAAAAATCATGGAATAGACAGCAGTTTCTCAATAGCTTGTTCTGATAAAACAGAAAACCTTTTGTTGTATTTTATGCACAGACACAGTTTGAATCCCAGGAGTGGGAGTAAGCTGTATGCATAATTTCACATAGGATTTAGTGAATATATATAAAAACAATCAGGTAGTGTTAGCAGAAATTTCCTCCACAGGTCTGCCAGGTAAGAAAAGGTATAGAGTAGCTATAAGAAAGCTGCAGTTATACTGTGTCCAAAATGCATGGTCCAACCTCAAGGCTGCAAATGACAGCAAGATAAGTATATACACCAAGTAGTCTCCCCCAAGAAATGTTCGTGTCATGCTGTAACAGCTACTCATCCCTGCTGCCAACAACCAGGGTGACCGATAGAAATCAAGGTAGTGTATGGCAGTAGCGCGCACGCGCGCACACACACACACACACACACACACACACACACACACACACACACACACACACACACACACACAGACACACGCACACACACATAGTATGAGTGCACATATGTAACCCTGACTATGTGAATATGGGTAGAAACAGTCAAGTAGTGTTAACAGAAATCACCTCTTCAGGTCTGCCTTGTAAGAAAAGGTATAAAGTAGCTATAAGAAGGCTTTAATTATATACTGTGTACAAGCATATCACTGCCCAACACAAGGCTTTAGATTGTTGTAATAATACCTGTAGAGTAATGATTAGAGCAATGATCATTAAAGCTGTGAGCACTGGAAGAATCTACATTTGTTAATTGATATTGCTTTCTCTCTGCCCCACCTTATCTTCACCAATAATCTAAACACATAAATGAATGGGTATGTTTTGCATCAAACCTACCATTGGGACATGTGTCTTATTGTTCGACAAATATTTAAATGTTTTCCAATTTATGTTCCCTGTTTAAATGCTATCACTGGTGGCCTGTTACTATCAATGTAACCTGCATGCCAGTGTAATGCCCACTGTGAATCCATATATGCATGTGTTATGTTTACTATGTAAATGTTCCAAATCTGTTGTTTTGGGTTAATGGGAATGCTCATGCATGCTGTTATAACTAATCCTGGAATGTCTTTTTCATGACTAACCAACATGTTCTAAAACTGCAACACCATAGCACATCTGGGAAGACCAATCCCAGCTGATCTGCTTCTCCCACCTCATCTGGCCATGGCACCGGGCCCCAGCACATTTGGGACCCACCCTTTGACCTCCTCATCTGCTGGTCCTGCATCATCTTTGGGAGTAACCTCCTTAGGGGATGGGGCTTATCTCACCCCTGGGCGCAGGTGGAGACAGGATCCTGTAACCCGAAGCCAGGTCAGTGGTCTGGTCATTAAGGAGCTCTGCAAAGAATTGAGAGATCTGCTACACCTGCTTGAGGGCTGCATGGTGCATTTAGAGGGTCAGCCTGCCCCTCCTACTCAGCCCCCAGCACAGCCACCTTTGGGGCCGTGATGGTGCAGTGCTGACTGCCCATGGATGGAGACCTCAGTCCTACTGTATCCATTTGGGGGCTTGTGGGCTTCCAATTACCAAAAACCTCTCCCCATCCAAGGTGTTTACCCCCCACATGTGTTATATACTGCCCCTGTATGCTGTCTTGTCTGTCTTGTCTGTGTTCCTACCCAACCTACCTCCCCAAATATGCATGCTACCCTTCCCAACATCCCACTCTCACCTTACAAAATAAAAAAAAGGGCAATCTGTTCCCAAAAAAAAATGTTTTCCCATACACAGTTGTCCATTTCACACGTGTCCACTGATATATATATATATATATATATATATATATATATATATATATATATATATATATATATATATATATATATAAAGTAAATAAATATATATATATATATATATATATATATATATATATATATATATATATATATATATATATATATATATATATCTATATATATATATATATATATATATATATATATATATATATATATATATATATAGTGCATATAGTGCAGTCGGACATCAGAGCCATACTCTGAACCTCTTACTGCAACAAATCTATTCAAAGGCTGTCAAAACAGGGGTCAATGGGCCCAAACTAGGGACCTCTTTTAATTATTGCCCTTATCCCTCCCTCCCTAGCAGCAGCTGTTCTGCCTTGCAACAAAATAATAAGTCCTGCCAAGTCTTGAACCCAGGGCTCTGTAAACAACAATCAAAGCAATGCACTACCACAGCATCTAAGTTCTATAAAATAGTGATGATTTTCCAAAAATATCAGTTAGTACAGCCATTCAACAGTAGGGAAAGGAGTCTGTAGAACCAGTCAGGTTCTGTATATATACATGCATATGTGTGTGGAGACGCATATATGTGGACAAATATACATGTTTTATATATATATATCTATATATATATATATATATATATATATATAGAGAGAGAGAGAGAGAGAGATACATCTAAATTTATATCTACGTATATACATACACAAACATATATATAGAAAGGTGAATACACACACACACACACACACACACACACACACACGTATATATATATATATATATATATATATATATATATATATATACATATATATATATATATATATATATATACATAAATATATAACAGCTGCAAACACATGCAATCTGTGGATCATGCTGCTGTACCCTAGAAGTCCAAATCTGAAAATGTACTCACTGGAAGTATTCCTTAAAATGGGGAACAATGTTATCTGTGCTGTAACAAAGACCTGGTTAAAGGCAGCAGGAAGGACCCCTGCACTACCAGCCTATAACTCATTCCACACCCTTTGGCTGCAGAACTTGGACTGAAGATACAAAGGTGGTGGTATTTCCATATTCATAAAGAATTCACGCACCTCTAGAGTGGTAGCCCAACATTATGCATCACAGATCCTGCAGGTGTAGCTAACATTGGGTAAGACAGTGGTTCTGGTTGTAGCCTGTTATAGGTCCCCAAACATGTCCCGATATTCACACTCCATGTCCCTAAACACCCTGGAGAATATTAGTGTCCAATCTAACACTCTCATACTGGTTGACTTCAACTACCCCACCATTAACTGGGAAAGCTACTTATGTACCGGCCAATGCACTTGCCCATCACATCAACCTAGTCCTTACTAACATGACCTACTGTTGCTGTGCACCAATAGTCAACTCATCCCTTGTTAGATCTCACTATAAAGTAATCACCTTTGGAAATCCACAGCCCTCCCACACCCCCTGCACAGGTAACCACCATGAGAAGCCTTTCCAAAGCTAACTTTGGCCTCCAAAAAACAGATGTGGCTAACCTCACAGCAGCCATGCAAATGGAGACTAGTTGCATGACTGCTGAATCAAACAACAATGCACTATAAACACATACACAAATGCCTGGATATCATCATACCCAATAGAACCAAGACCCTCACCTCCAAAAAAGGAAGCCAATCAGGTGGTCCACAGCCATAAAGAAACTGTACAACAGAAGGGGGAAACTGATACGGAATAAGGTGAAGTCCCAAGACTGAAAAGAAACCCTTATCAGCCTCAGTTAAAAGTTGAGATCCCTCATCAAATACTACAAAGGTAGCTGTGAAAACAGAATTGGAGCACATAGTAAAGCCAACTACAAGGCCTCATACAGATATGTAAAGAATTTCCATGGCAATACCAAGATGTGCCCTGAGCTACTAGACAATGGTACCTCCTCAACTGAGCCAACAAATATTGCCAATATATTGGCTGACATATTGAGTGCAAACTTTAATCCTCTCTCCCCCAAAGGACCAATCACAAGACCAGTACACTGCCAGGCACACATTATTACTGCTGCACAGTTTAGAACACCACTGTCCAAGACCAAGAATACAGCTTCTATGGGACCTAACAATATCCATGGCTGTGTTCTACATGAACTACAGAGTGACCTGGCACCTCACCTATGTGCCCTGTTCAATCACAGCCTCACTTCAGGCTTTGTCCCTACTGAACTGTACACTGCTACAGTCACCCCCCTCCACAAAGGAGAAGTGACTACAGAGCCTGGGAACTACTGCCCCAATAGCCTGACAGGTCTGTTATGCAAAGCTATGGAATGCATCATCATGCACCTAATAAACATGAATATGGGAATCTGCAGACTCAAGATCCCACACAGTTTACTTTTGTGAAGGGTATGTCATACCTGCTCAATAAACCTGGTCAACTTCTTGGAGTCAGTCACCTGAGCTGTGGGTGAAGGCAAGGTTCATAGGTTCATAGGTTCATAGGTAGGTATTAGGCTATCGGCCCAAGGGCCTACGTAAGCCTAGCCAACAAGGTTCCCTGGCTTACGCCACCTAAGAAAGTTATTTTCCTGTGCCACTGTTGAGCAGAGACACAGAAGTGATCCCCGGGGTGTATTTCCTATTTTCCATCCACTCATCAAGATTTTTCTTGAAGAGTGCTAATGAAGAACTTTGCTTGACATAGATGGGTAGCCTGTTCTAGAGTATGGGAAGTCTCTGGGACAGGAATCTATCCCTCCAGCATGTCCTGTTTGTTGTGGTGACAAGGTTTAGGTCCCTAGAGCGTGTAGCTTGGAGGGATTGGGATTTCTTTAGTTGTAGCATGTACAACAGCTCTGGATTTGACATAGCTTCATATGTTAGGGAGAGATCACCTTGGAGTAGGTGATATGTTATGGAGTAAAGCTGGAGTTTCTGAGGCAGTCAGTGTAGGGCATTTGTTTGAGGCCAGTAACTCTCTTTGTGAGGTACTTCTGTGGCCTTTCCAGCTGCTGCAGATGTCTTGTGAGGTACATTCCAAAAGGGGCATTGTATAATGGGTCTAATGAGTATCGAGTAGAGGGGAACAATGACCTCTTTTTTCCTGGATGAGAACCCTTTTATGATGTGTGCCACATAGATGGACTTCCTGACTATGGTGGTGATGTGACTATCAAAGGAGAGACTACTGTCCACCTAGGTCCCAAGGTCTCTTATCATGCATTCAGTGTTAAGTAGATTGCTGCCTATGTGGTAGTTCATGGGTACAGAGTTTTTACCAAAGGGGATGACACTGCACTTTTTGGCATTGAGCATGAGACCATGGGTCTGACACCAGGCATCTGTCTCAGCGAGGCCCTTCTGTAGGATGTCCACATCATTTGGGGACTTGACTATGGCTCCTAGTTTGCAGTCATTTGCAAACTTCGTTCACCAGAGGCCTTCTGTGTTAGCCTGTACTTCAGAGAAGTAGATACCAAACAGGAGAGGTCCCAGGATGGAACCCTGTGATAATCCACTTGTCATTGCTTTGAGGTCAGATTTGGAGTCTGCAACTTTTACAGTGTGGGTTTTGTCAGTGAGCCAGTTGGCAACCCATCTTGTGACGTAGAGATTTATACCTAGTTTAGTGAGTTTAACTATAATTCCAGAATGGGGGATGGTGTTGAAAGCCTTGGCAAGGTCAAGATAGGCTGTGTGAATCACCTTACCCTCATCTACGGCTTTGGTGACTGCCTCAAAGAAGTTGGTCAGGTTCAGGAGGCATGATCTGCCTTTCACAAACCTGAACTGGGTGGGATCCAGAGTTTGGAGGTTACCAATGTCTTTGTTTATGAGTTCCATGATGATACGTTCCATGGCCTTGCAGACCAGGCTTGTAAGGCTAATAGGTCGATAGTTCCCGGGATCAGTGGTGGCTCCCCCTTTGTGGAGTGGGATAACTGTTGCTGGCACATGCAGCCTATCCTTGATCTAGCCAAAGCCTTTGATAACATTACCCACTCAGGAATCATGCAAAAACTCACTCAGCTAGGAATAAACCCATATATCATTAGGTGGGTTGCAAACTGGGTCACAGGTAGATCTCACAGTGTAAAAATTGCTGACTCCAAGTCCGACTGCTGAACAGTCATAAGTGGAGTCCCACAGGGTTCTGTCCTGGCTCCTCTCATGTTTGGTTTCAACTTCTCTGAAGTCCATGCCAACATGAAGGGACTCTGGCTAACAAAGTTTGTAGACAATTGCAAGTTGGGAGCTATTATCAACTACTCGAGTGATATTGGCATCCTACAGAATGGCCTCACTGAGACCAATAACTGGTGCCAGAGCCATGGCCTTAAGCTCAGTGTCAGAAAATGTGTTGTCATCCCCTTTGGGAAAAAACCTGTTCTTATGCATTACCACATCAATGTTAGTTTCCTGAACAAAGAAGGTGTTATAAGTGATCTGGGTACACAGGTTAACAGCAATGTCTCTTCTGACCACCACATTGCCACTGTGGTCAGAAAGCCCTTCTATGTGGCACATCTCAGTACTAACACATTAGAAACCAGGAAGGAAGAGGTCACTGTCCCCCTGTACTCTTCTTGACAGAGTGACACAGTTTGTTTCTGCATACATATTCTGATGGATGTGAGGTGGGTAAATGAAATGTATGTCCTCATTTTCTGACAACAATCACAGTGATTTACCAGAGAAATGAGAATAATCTGTAAAACAGAGCAGAAATATGAGCAATAAACCTGGACATCCTGAAATAATCCAGCCAATTGAGAGGTAAGCTCAGACCCCTTACTGCAATGAATCTGGACCAAGGATGACAAAGTGGAGGGTGGAAGCCATGAAAATAGGGATGTACTTGAAGTACTGGCATAGATAAGCTAACACAGTTGCTGTAGTAACACCCTCCTGTATTTAATGAAATAGCACAAGTAATTGAAATAGGAAATCTGCTATGAGCAATTCATAGGTTCATAGGTTCATAGGTAGGCACACATGTAATTGCAAATATATCAGACACTACAGGGATGTAACAGCACTGACAGACACTAGTGTGAAAGTGCATACCCACAACCAATATCACCACAGTCACAGTCGCATACCGGTAAGTCAAGTGAACAGTACAGTATACAGACTGTGTGAACACATACATCATTGCTTGCCAATCACACACTAGCCCTACATATACAGCCCTAATTCTCAGTGTAGTCTGAATCATGACCTTGGTACAGGACATGTCCGAGTCTGCCCCTACAAACACATACAGCCAATAGATCAGCAGAAATTGGAGCAGTATCCACAGTCAGATAAAGAAGGAGCCATAACACGTACATCCACCCCCTCAATACACAGCCCAAATAACATGTACACATGACATGTGTGCACAATCCTAACAGTCTGTTAACAATGGCCAGACATACACATGCCTCTTAAATGAACAGTTCACCTCAGGATGTACAGGCTCAGGACTCATATCTAAGGCCTCTTCGCTGACATCTCTGTGGGTGTACTACATCACTGGGATGGTAGCAGGAATGAAGGCAAGAAATAATGATACTAAATACATCTGAGCCTCATTGACATCTGGACAAAGCTTAACATCATTTGGGGACAGAGGCACAAACACAGGGGTAAATTGGACATATTGCTGTCATACATTGAGACAGTTGCAGATGTTACTGGTTTTGTTGTAACATATCCTTTATGAGGAATATGAAGTCAGTAATATAAGTAGATGTGAGTATTTACTGACTGCATTCCCCAAAGACCATGACTGATTTACAAACGACACCAACTGTCTAGGGAACAGACAAAACATAACAGGCAAACATGTGGCCGGTCTGTGGACAGCATTCCAGTGGAGAGGTATGTCAGAGACATATCACTGTCAGTCATGAAGTCACTCACTAAATGCATGTCCACACAAATCCTGTCAAACTATCAATCTACCATGTGTATAACAGCACTGATGACATAGAATCTGTTCACAATCCTGGGGATATGTCCCCCATGTTGTTGGGCTGTCGCCACATGTCCTGTGACATATTGCCAGCTACTGTATGAGAATCTGTAGCCCACCACCTCTGCATTGTCCCTCACACAGGCAAGAAAAAGGGGCAAGGCCCACATTAAGGAATGCCCCATATGTTGCAGCTAGCAGCAGTGTCCAGGCTGACAGCACAATACAATGTGGGCACCTAAATAGTTGTATGGCTTTAGCAATACCTGCCATCTATACATCTGTAGAGAGGATAGACAGAAACTAGATAGCCAACAAGTTATGCATTAGGATGAATGTTTTAAAGAATAGAAGTCTGAAACTGAAAGGTATGCCATTACTACATGACAGCGGTCCTCAATGTAATGAGAAAACTAATAATCTCATGCTTATCAATACTAGCCCTAAGTGGAGACATCCACCCCAACCCTGGCCCTACCATCTCCAACCCCAATCTTCATAATCAGACTAGAAACCACAACTTCTCCCATATCACAGCCAATAGAAAGCCAAGTGACTTCCTTCTACTAAGCCTAAATATTAGAAGTAAACCCAACAAAGTCCATGAACTCCATGCCACCATAGACTTGTACTCCCAGATATAGTCATCCTGACAGAAACCTGGCTAAAACCTCACATTACAAGTGAGCAAATACTCCCTACAGATTACGGCATACTAAGAGTAGACCGGCTAAACAAAAAAGGAGGTGGTGTAGCTATAATATTTAAACAGCATCTAAACATCCAAATCTTAAAATCATCAGCTCCACAAATAGGCAATGAAGAAATAATATATACCAACCTCAAAATTAACCAAAACAAAACCATCAACATAATTGGATGCTACTTCCCACCTGGCCAAAACATCCCTCCCCTAGAAAACCTCCTCAGATGGTCTACCCACCATCTCCCCCAATAAACTATCATCTTAGGTGATTTCAATATTGACTGGCAATCCTGTTCTGGCAACAATCCAACCCATCATGTACACCTTCATGGCTTCACTCAACTAGTCAAGTCACCAACCAGGATAAATAAAAACTCCACCAAGCACACTACCCTGGACTGGATACTAGTCAGTAAGAGCCCTCAGTCATATATAACAGGCTGCTTATCAGAAAGCCTCAGTGATCACTCCCCAACATTCCTACTAAAAAAATACCTATACCAAGCTAAACCTGTCATCTACCGTCAAATACATAAAAAACTAAACTTTAACCCACTCACATTCATCTCATCCCTCAAAGAATGTAACTGGCATCCTCTAAAGTACCTCAGTCTAGATGATGCAGTTGAATTTTTTAATACTACCTTCCTGAACATCCTTAATTACCATGCCCCAATAAGATTCTCCAGAATCAAAGCACAACCCTCCCCATGGCTACAGAAAACCACTAAGTCAGAAATGAAAAACAGGGATAAAGCCTGGGAGCACTGGCACAAAACCAAAACCCCGAAATTCCTAGAACTATGCAATAGAGTCAACAAGCTAATAAAACAGGACAAATCCCAATACTACCATTCTGCCCTAGACTCCTCACAACACAGCCCCAAACAATTCTGATCCTCCATAAACTCCATCCTCCATCCAGGTAAAGTCAGTACCCCTCCTTCTAACATCCCTCACTCCTCAGAAAATATTTCTACCTCATTCAACACACACTTCACCCAAACCATACTATCATTAGCTAAACAACACAACCCCCTCCCCTCCAACCCACACCTTCAACTAGTAATCTCCCCACTGCCTTCTCTTTTTCTCCTGTACCTACCTCCAACATAAAAAAACTCTTAACTAAACTTAAACCCACCAAATTAACAGCAGACAGCCTCCCAAGTGAATACCTACAAATCGCAGCTGATGCTCTGGCCTTCCCAGTATCCATCTTGATTAACCGATCTCTGTCAGAAAGTTACATTCCCACACTGTGGAAAGTATCACATATAATTCCCCTCCACAAAGGCGGACCCTCCACAGAACTAACCAATTACCGCCCCATAGCTATTCTCTCTACACTCTCCAAAATACTAGAGAGATGCATACACTCTCAGGTCTCAGACTACCTCCTTACTAACCATCTCCTTTCAAGTACTCAGCATGGTTTCCGACCAAACCATAGCACCACCACTGCCTTACTCTCCTTTACTAACACTATCCTTCAGCATAAAAACAATGGCTATCTCTCCTCTGCTACTTTCCTAGACCTATCTAAAGCATTTGACATGGTCCCACACAAACAACTTATCTCTGTCCTCAATAACCTATCCTTCTCACAATCGGTCACCAACTGGTTTCAGAGTTACCTGTCTGACCGCCAACAATCTGTTGCAACTACCTGTCTCCGTAGGGGTTCCCCAAGGATCCATCCTTGGACCCCTACTCTTCTCTGTTTACACCAATAATCTAGCCTCTGCCACCAAACATGGGACACTCATACAATACGCAGATGACTCGACCATCATCTGCTCAGCCCAGTCCCTACCCAAACTGCAAAAAGTCACACAGGAAGCCTTTTCCTCTGTTGAAACATGGTTATCCAATGCCCGATTAATACTCAACCCAAACAAAACTAAACTACTCATCTTCCAACCCACCAAACATACTCAAAACAACTCTCACTTTAACATCACAACAAAAGACAACACCACTATATACCCAACTGAACACACCAAATTGCTAAGAGTGGAAATAGACAAACTAAAATTTGACATTCACATATCCATGACTATAAAAAAAGTCCACAAAAAAACAGGAGCGTTATACAGAAATAAGCAATTTCTCACCAAAGCAGCAAAGATTTCAATAGCAAATTCCCACCTTATCTCCACCCTACTTTATGCCTCTCCAATATATACCAACCTAAGGCAATGTGATCTAAACAAGTTAGAGACCTGTTTCAACAAAATCGCCAAATTCGCCACAGGGGCATCCTACTGTAGTCACCACTGTCTCTCACTTGCTGAACTGGGCTGGCTTGAACTCCCTCACCTCCTTCAGTGGTATCAACTCTCACTCGCCCACAAACTTTTAAACCATCCACTAAATGTCCCATCCCTCCAGAATCTATTCCAACCCTATCGCACCACCAGACCACTAAGATCCAGCAGCAAAAATCACTTGCAGATCACTAAAGCCAATAACTCTGCTGGTGAAGCACTATTCTCTTGAGCCATAGCCAAATTATGGAACTCACTCCCACCCACAATTACCTCCATACCATCATACACCCACTTCAAAACTTTACTAAAAGCGCAACTAAAACATGCTGGCTATGCCCTTGCAACTCCCACTCTAATATCATCCACCCCATCCAACCACTACCTTTCTTTCCACTCCACTAACTACCTTGATTATAGCAAGCTCAGATGCTCATAAGGCAGTACTTATTATACAGCAGAAACTTCTTCTTCTTGTAACATTTGTTAACGTCTAGTATGCACTTCACAGATAAAGATTCTAGTTGTCTACTGATGTACTATGTTCTTCATCTGTAAATATGTTGTAATTGCTATGTAAATTGTTATTCACTATGTAATCCAATGTATATACTGTCTGTTTATTTTAACTGTGGAGCTTTTCTCCCCAGGACTCAGTTGAAAATGGACCTACGTCCAGCCGGACACTCCCGGTCAACAAATTTAAATAAATAAATAAATAACTAAATAAATAACTAAATAAATAAATAAATAATGTCCAAAAAGAAATATTAGTCTACAGTTAGTATCATAAAATCATATCAATATCCAACAGGAGATACATAAAAACATACAGCTCAAACACCAAGAACAAGATAGTTAGTACTAAGAGTCCCAGCTTTGCATGCAGGGGTGTATGGTTCAAGTACTACAATCTGCAATCTACTTTTACTTGGAAAAGCACTGTTAAAAGTACTAACTTAATAATAAAATATGTGTTAAACAATTTTTGTCAACCAGTGCACTGTAGCTGGTGTAACATGCAAGTGTGACTGCATATAACCTGGGATACTACCCATGTATAAAACAAATAAAAATAAAAAAAGATTGTGGTGCTACCAATCTATACCCAAGTGTCCATACAGTATCATCACACCCCTTGCTACTGTAATGACAGCACATAGAAGCATGTTCGGTATAGGAAATTAAATACACTTATCAAAAATGTCATTACCATCCTAATTTATCAGACTGGAATGTGCTCAATGGTTACCAGGGCTGAGCTATGCTTAGCAGGTTTATGCATCACTTAAATGTAAATGATAAGCAGACTTGCAGACTGGTAAGCGAAGCTTATATGGTATAAGTGCCTATTTGTTTAACCATATGTTACCAATCCTTACCATTGTGCAAACCCATGCAAACATGCTTAAAGCTGCTCTAAACTGCCTTAATCGCTCTGTATCCAACAGTCCTACTCAAAAATACCTATACCAAGCTAAACCTGTCATCTGAAATACGTAAAACTAAACTCCCACAACACACCCGCACCTCAAAGTCCAGAGATGATACAGTTGATCCTCCAATTAAACCTGCCAAGTCCAGTCCACCCCCATGGCTAAAAACCGTCAGAAAAAACCCTCAGCTAGACAGAAATTCCTAGAACTACGCAATAGAGTCAAAAAGCTAATAAAACAGGACAAATCCCAATACTACCAGTCTGCCCTAGACTCCTCACAACACAGCCCCAAACAATTCTGATCCTCCATAAACTCCATCCTCCACCCAGGTAAAGTCAGTACCCATCCTTCTAACATCCCTCACTCCTCAGAAAATATTGCTACCTCATTCAACACACACTTCACCCAAACCATACTATCACTAGCTAAACAACACAACCCCTCCCTCAACCCACACCTTCAACTAGTAATCTACCCACTGCCTTCTCTTTTTCTCCTGTACCTACCTCCAACATAAAAAACTCTTAACTAAACTTAAACCCACCAAATTAGCAGCAGACAGCCTCCCAAGTGAATACCTACAAATCGCAGCTGATGCTCTGGCCTACCCAGTATCCATCTTGATTAACCGATCTCTGTCAGAAAGTTACGTTCCCACACTGTGGAAAGTATCACATATAATTCCTCTCCACAAAGGCGGACCCTCCACAGAACTAACCAATTACCGCCCCATAGCTATTCTCTCTCCACTCTCCAAAATATTAGAGAGATGCATACACTCTCAGGTCTCAGACTACCTCCTTACTAACCATCTCCTTTCCAGTACTCAGCATGGTTTCCGACCAAACCATAGCACCACCACTGCCTTACTCTCCTTTACTAACACTATCCTTCAGCATAAAAACAATGGCTATCTCTCCTCTGCTACTTTCCTAGACCTATCTAAAGCATTTGACATGGTCCCACACAAACAACTTATCTCTGTCCTCAATAACTTATCCTTCTCACAATCGGTCACCAACTGGTTTCAGAATTACCTGTCTGACCACCAACAATCTGTTGCAACTACCTGTCTCCATAGGGGTTCCTCAAGGATCCATCCTTGGACCCCTACTCTTCTCTGTTTACACCAATAATCTAGCCTCTGCCACCAAACATGGGACACTCATACAATACGCAGATGACTCGACCATCATTTGCTCAGCCCAGTCCCTACCCAAACTGCAAAAAGTCACACAGGAAGCCTTTTCCTCTGTTGAAACATGGTTATCTGATGCCCGATTAATACTCAACCCAAAAAAAACTAAACTATTCATCTTCCAACCCACCAAACATACTCAAAACAACTCTCACTTTAACATCACGACAAAAGACAACACCACTATATACCCAACTGAACACACCAAATTGCTAAGAGTGGAAATAGACAATAAACTAAAATGTGACATTCACATATCCATGACTATAAAAAAAGTCCACAAAAAACTAGGAGTGTTATACAGAAATAAGCAATTTCTCACCAAAGCAGCAAAGATTTCAATAGCAAATTCCCACCTTATCTCCACCCTACTTTATGCCTCTCCAATATATACCAACCTAAGGCAATGTGATCTAAACAAGCTAGAGACCTGTTACAACAAAATCGCCAAATTCGCCACAGGGGCATCCTACTGTAGTCACTACTGTCTCTCACTTGCTGAACTGGGCTGGCTTGAACTCCCTCACCTCCTTCAGTGGTATCAACTCTCACTCGCCCACAAACTAGTAAACCATCCACTAAATGTCCCATCCCTCCAGAATCTACTCCAACCCTATCACACCACCAGACCACTAAGATCCAGCAACAAAAATCACTTGCAGATCACTAAAGCCAATAACTCTGCTGGTGAAGCACTATTCTCTTGAGCCATAGCCAAATTATGGAACTCACTCCCACCCACAATTACCTCCATACCATCATGCACCCACTTCAAAACTTTACTAAAAGCGCAACTAAAACATGCTGGCTATGCCCTTGCAACTCCCACTCTAATATCATCCACCCCATCCAACCACTACCTTTCTTTCCACTCCACTAACTACCTTGATTATAGCAAGCTCAGATGCTCATAAGCCAGTACTTATTATACAGCACAAACTTTTTCTTCTTGTAACATTTGTTAACGTCTAGTATGCACTTCACAGATAAAGATTCTAGTTGTCTACTGATGTACTATGTTCTTCATCTGTAAATATGTTGTAATTGCTATGTAAATTGTTATTCACTATGTAATCCAATGTATATACTGTCTGTTTATTTTAACTGTGGAGCTTATCTCCCCGGGCATCCGTTGAAAATGGACCTACGTCCAGTCGGACACTCCCGGTCAACAAATTTAAATAAATAAATAAATACACAAATAAATAATGTCCAAAAAGAAATAGTAGTCTACAGTTAGTATCATAAAATCATATCAATATCCAACAGGAGATACATAAAAACATACAGCTCAAACACCAAGAACAAGATAGTTAGTACTAAGAGTCCCAGCTTTGCATGCAGGGGTGTATGGTTCAAGTACTACAATCTGCAATCTACTTTTACTTGGAAAAGCACTGTTAAAAGTACTAACTTAATAATAAAATATGTGTTAAACAATTTTTGTCAACCAGTGCACTGTAGCTGGTGTAACATGCAAGTGTGACTGCATATAACCTGGGATACTACCCATGTATAGAACAAATAAAAATAAAAAAAGATTGTGGTACTACCAATCTATACTCAAGTGTCCATACAGTATTGTCACACCCCTTGCTACTGTAATGACAGCACATAGAAGCATGTTCGGTATAGGAAATTAAATACACTTATTAAAAATGTCATTACCATCCTAATTTATCAGACTGGAATGTGCTCAATGGTTACCAGGGCTGAGCTATGCTTAGCAGGTTTATGCATCACTTAAATGTAAATGATAAGCAGACTTGCAGACTGGTAAGCGAAGCCTATATGGTATAAGTGCCTATTTGTTTAACCATATGTTACCAATCCTTACCATTGTGCAAACCCATGCAAACATGCTTAAAGCTGCTCTAAACTGCCTTAATCGCTCTGTATCCAACAGTCCTTGTTCTGCCTAGCAACAATATAAACAGCTCTTGCAGGTCTTGAACACAAGACCCTGCACACCATAGTCACAGCAATTGACCAGTAAGCCATCCAAGATGGATGGCTTTAGGATGTTTTCTCAAACATACCCAGCTTTACAGCCAGTTTACAGTAAGGAATAGACACTGTCAATTAGGATGGATGGTTATCTACAAATATATATATCTAAAAAGAAACACATACATAGAGAGAGAGAGAGAGGGAGAGAGAGAGACATAGATATGTATGGAGATACATATATGTGTATAACAATATATTACCAATAAATACTGAGGTGTGTATATATATATATATATATATATATATATATATATATATATATATATATATATATATATATATATATATATATATATATATATATATATATATATATATATATATATATATATATATATATATACATGTATAGAGTGCTGCTCCCCTGACATCTCAGATGCTCAGGTAAGAACCACCCTCTCCAAAGCAAAAAGCACAGCATCAATGGGACCAGATAGTGTCCCGAGCTGAATCCTACATGAACACCAAGAAGAACTAAACCCAAACATAAAACTACAGTTCAATCTCAGCCTTACTACAGGATATGTACCCAAAGAGTGGCGTACAGCAACAGTGGTCCCTCTCCACAAAGGTGGTGCCTCAACAGATCCTGGAAACTATCACTCCATAAGCTTGACTAGCTTGGTCTGCAAAGCTATGGAAAGGATCATCATGGACCTCATAAATAAAGATATTGGGGACCTACAGACACTGGATCCTACCCAATTCGGCTTTAAGGGCAGATCCTGCCTCTTAAACCTGGTCAATTTCTTTGAAACAGTCACCAAGGCCATTGACGAGGGGAAGGTGGTCCACACAGCCTACCTGGACCTTGCAAAATCCTTCAATACAATACCCCACTTGGGCATTATAGATAAGTTCACCAGCTTAAATATAAACCACTATGTCACTAGATGGGTTGCAAACTGGCTCAAGGACAGAACCCACATGGTTAGAATTGCTGGAACCATGTCAGACTCCAAACCAGTTGCAAGTGGCATCCCACAAGGCTCAGCCCTGGGACCTCTCTTTTTCAGTATATATTTCTCGGAGGTACAGGCTAACACAGAAGGGCTGTGGCTGACCAAGTTCGCAGATGACTGCAAATTGGGCGCCATAATAGACTCTCCAGCCAACACAAGCATCCTATAAAAGGGCCTCATAGAAACAGACAACTGGTGCCAGAGCCATGACCTCAAGCTAAATGCCAAAAAGTGTATAGTCATCCCCTTTGGCAAAATAAAAGTGCCCACAAATTACCACATAGGTGGTAATCCATTAAGTACGGAAGAAGTAATTAGGGACCTGGGGACCCAAGTTGATAGCAATCTCTCATTTGACAACCACGTGGCCAAAGTGGTTAGAAAAACATTTTATATAGCCCACCTAATCATGAAGGGATTCACATCTAGATCAGGGGAGGTCATCGTGCCTCTTTACTCATCCTCATCAGGCCCATAATTGAGTACAATGCCCCTTTTTGGATGTACCTTACCAGACACCTGCAGCAACTGGAAAGACCCCAAAAGTACCTCGCCAAGAGGATCAAAGGGCTCAAACAGATGCCATATGCTGCCCGGTTAAAGAAACTCCAGCTCTACTCAGTGGCATACCGCCTGCTCAGAGGCGATCTGTGCCTGACGTATAAAGCCATGTCCAACCCGGAATTAATGGACATGCTGCACCTCAGAAAATCCAAATCCCATCGAGCTACACGCTCGAGAGACTTGAACCTCAGCACTGAAATAAATCGGACATGCTGGAGGGACAGATTCATAACCCAGAGGCTCCCTTCACTCTGGAATAAAATCCCAGTCCAGGTTAGGCAGAGTCCCTCATTGACGGTCTTCAAGAGGAATCTTGATGAGTGGATGGGAGAAAGTAGGTTTTCCCCGGGTATCACTTCTGTGTCACTGTTAGACAGAGGCACAGTATACTAACCTCGAAAAAGGGCATAGCAAAATTCATTTAAAATGGGTGGCAAAAGCCAAACACACTCTGGCAAGGCTTATAAATGCCCTAGGGCAGATAGCCTAATATGAACCTATGTATATATATATATATATATCTGTATATATATATATATATATATATATATATATATATATATATATATTAGATATATATATATATATATATATATATATATATATATATATATATATATATATATATATATATATATATATATATATATATATATATATATATATGCGGACAGGTCTCAAAATGCCCATACAAAAATATGCTGCTGATTGAACACCCATAACCGGGGCAGTATGCACAGTTGGATACAAAAGGACCCGTGACACTCACATCTGCCCCCCCCCCGTCCAAATAAATAAGTGAACAGTACACTGCTATAAACTCCGGGTAGGCCGTATACAATGGCTAGACATATAACCTATTAGCAAAACAACTAAAATGACTGAACATAACAGAGAGAAATACAACCAGCCAGTAATTCACACATGTTTTTTTATACTCTGATGTCTTGGCCAAACCCTTCAAGGCGTAAAACATTACAAGAAATACTTGCCTTAATCACAAGAAGCAATTAGCACTTAATAACATAATTAAATACACAGCCTCCAATTACATATCTAGTAATAATTTGTTGGCTCACTACGTTGTTCCTTTATGAATGTTTCATCAAACTGAGGAACAGACTTTTTCCAAAACAGTACCTTGGAACCCACTACAGTTCCCATGGTGAGATTTATCTAAATGTACAGCTATAGAACTGACTTCTTTCCTATCAGTAATATGTCTCACATGCTCTAACAGCCCAGTTCTAAAACATGTGTTACTCTCCCCCACATAAAATATGTTACAAGGGCATCTAAGAGCATTCTCTATACACCAACCTCTTGAATGTATGTACAGACTTCAACATGTTTCCCAGCCATTCCCCTCAGCAGGAATAACAGCGCTAAATAATGATAGACCATTATACCTATCATTCTCCTACTGTATGACATCTGGACACAGTCTGACATAATTGGTAGAAAGAGGCCCAGATACATGGCCATACTTGAAATATTGCTGTTATACACTGAGAAAGTAGCTGGTGTTACAGGGTTTGTTGTAAAATATATTTTCTGATGACTATAAAGTCAGAAAAACAAATGAATGTTAGCATTTACTGATTGCAATCACCAGAGTATGTTACTGATTTTCCATGGACAACACCCTGTCTGGGGAACAGACCAAACATAATAGGCTAACCTCTGGCCATTATGTAGACAGCCCTACAGATGAGAGCTATGCAGAGACTGAACTTTGTCAGACTGAAACCCATGCAGAAGTAGCATTTTCAGACATGCCCTGTTAAACTAGCAGTATTACAAACATATAACAGTGATACTCACATTCTTACCCTAAGTCTTGAATCTTCTCCATTTATTTGGCTTGTCTCCACAAGTCTTGTTGTAAGAGGTATTAGCTCACGCACCTCTAGGATGTCTTCCTCACAGGTAAGGGAAAGGGCCAATGGACACATGGAGTACTCAATTATAGGAGTGCATTGCCATGACATTGGCTATTGGAAGAGCTACACAGCTGCTCTGCATGCATTTAGTAAGTGGGGAACATCACTTGGTGTACAGGCCATCACCTGGTGATAAGCATCGCCTACAAAAGCCATGCTGCCACCTATTCAAACCAGCTCTATCCCTGTAGTGTACAGAGAGAGAGAGAGAGAAAACAAATAAAAACAAAAAACAGAAAACAGAAAAGAGAAGAAAAAATAAAGGTATATGAAATGTAAGCATGTAATTGAATGTAGTACTTGGTCTGTAATAATGGGAAATATGATTTGGAAGAATATATGTCCCAACAAGACTAGATGTACTAATGTCCTGCTGAACTGCTGCTATGGCCATAGCATCTGGCCCTCTCTGCAGTGGGAGAGATCACAGACATACTTCTCAACTGTGCAGATCTTCACAGAATGTTCAGATTTCCCCATCATAGTTGTTTGTCTGTTCCTCCTGAAACCTGTACTTTTCTGGCAAATAGCTGAGGATTGAAGTTATTAAGTAATGACAAACACTTGAGTTTAAGACTCTACATCCTTAAAATATTCATGGTAATGCAAAATGTATTATTCTACAAACTTCCTAAGTTTGTAACACGAATATTTAAAATCTGTCCCTATTTATCCCCCCATCATTTTAGACTTTGTCCATATGTGATGCTTTAAGAATTTGCGAGGTGGGGGTCACTGCTCAGGAGCCTGACTCACCCTGGGAAATGACAGCTCACATATGACACCTGCCAGGGTGTCTGTCAAACAGTTCTGACTGTGCCACTGCTAGGCTAGTTAATGGGATGTTGTCCATATTCATATGTTACCTGTGAATATGTGTATGACACATGTTTACACTGTAGTTATATGGACTCAGCAGCACCTGACCTGTAAAACCAGCCTCCACCAAGGTAGAGTAATCCCCTATGATGGACAGCAGCAATACACAAACCACATAATAGGTTGCTATATTGGCTGTACAGGGACACATAGGTGCAGGCAACAACTTGGAAGCAAGCCCACCTCTACCTGAGCAAGCATGTAAGTTCACAGGTGATTTCCTGTAAGTCTGACTATGACTACAAATCAGACATATCCACACCGCCAAGGGCAGTTGCAACAGTGTCTAAACATATGTTGTCAGTCTCAGAGGCAACAACACAATTCACCCTGTACTGGGGGTAAAACACACCTCATACACACATGCCATGGATATAAGCAACCTGCATTAGATAGGTTAGGTGGGAACATCGCCACCCTGCCCACCCCATTTGTGTAGGGAGATATGTACATCAACCACACTCCTCCCCTCAGCAATGGCGAGCATATACATATTGCCTACTGATGGCAACAACAGCAAGTTCTTCATGGGGCATAATAACATCACTGTCTGCCTCCTACATGAACTCAGGCATGTACTCACAGCTACATCACACACTACAGTCAAACAAAGACTTGCCACCATCCACATGGAAGATGGCCACTGTCATCCCTCTACACAGAAATGAATGGAGAATAGAGGATTATGCAATTAAGTGCCCAACATTTGGGGGGATAAGAGAGCTCAGGGCCAGAAGTGTAGTGCAAGTTGCTATAGCTACGATAGATTAGAGGGTTATGGTGCAGTTTGGATTATTTGCAAGTAATAGCCACTGTTGATGTGCAATTTGACAACCATATGAAGTCCTGTGACCTTTTCTCCCTGTTTGTCTTCCAGGTAACATGCAGAGGCCTCACCTCCCAGGATTCTCTGTTGGTGAAAATGACATAATCACCCAATTTGTGATAGAACACTATGGACTATTATTTGGGTGAAGAGCACAAGATGTGCAGAAGAGGACCGCTGTATGGAACAATCTGGTCCACAGGGTTAATGATGTCAACCTGCACAGCAAAATTTATGAGCAGGTGCTACTTTGGGCTAGCGACCTCATCCACCATGCCCGTCAATGGGCTGCTGCTGTAGCAAGGGACTGGTTAGCCACAGGTGTGGGCCCAGCTATTCAGACCCCACTGACACCCAACAAGGAACTCCTCACCAGTATTGCAGCACCTACCCAATGCATAACCCATGAAGCTGAAGATAGCATTGAAGAGGTTGGTTGCACCCACACAATGGATGAGGATTGTGCAGGTAAGGCCCCAGTGCACATTACTAGAACACCATTGCTTATCCATTTCTATATGTATACTATCTACATGGATATGTCAGATGAGATAGTAGGTCTTGCTGGTGTTTAGTAATGCACAGAAGTGCACGTTTATGGTGATGGCCAGCATATTTTGTAGTATTGGGGGTTGTAATGTTAATGTGCTGATATGCTGCTTCCACCCTGTACCAAGGCCACATGAGTGGCTACTGATATTACCTCTCTCCCACAACTATTTAGGTCCCTCTGGTATACAACTGGGACAGCAGCCTGTAGCTGGTGAGTATGGAATTGTTTTATTGGGGTTTGCCAATACACTGGCCATGTTAAGGACATGTTATTTGCCATACAACATTTATCACACCTATCCATAATGCATGATGTACATGTTCAGGTTTGTTGGTGTTAACTGCACTGCATCCCAGTGGTCACCATGGTGTCATATCTGAAGAGTATGTAAGATTTCTGCAGTATAGCTCACAACCTGCCAGTGTAAGATGTGTAGACAGAGAAAAACAAAATGGTGGGACAAATGAGCTACAGTAGGGACATGTCTGAAAAATTACCCTTATACACTGGATACAGCAGTGTGCTCACACCTATTAAAATGTTAACTATTCCTGGTGTATACAATGACAGATCACAATAATACATTCCACACCTTTTACAACCTGTAATGTCATCCTAACATGAACAATTAATGGGCAACAAACATGAGGTATACAAACCTTACAAAACATTGGATGCATATGTGTGCACACACTCAAAATAACATATTGTGGAGGCAGCTTGTGATGTACTGACAGCATTCACTCTACTTGAGAACACACCTGCCATCAAGTACAGGGCCTTAATGTCACACCAAGTAATGGTCTGCTGTCCAAGAAGTATGTTCATGACATTTCCTCAGTTGCCTTCAACAGAAGCAGCCATGTTTTTCACACATCTTACAAAGCATCAAAGGGATCCCATATCTGAAATTTAGCAGTCAGGAGTAGGGAAAAAAAACATTACCTCACCATTGCATATACCATGGTAAACAGTGCAGACCGTGATCTAGGGGTGTATTAAATATGGGACAACACTGATGTTGAAAAGAACCAGATGCCTATCCAAAACAGATGAAAAACATGCATAGAACTGTTCAGGGAGGCTGCAAGGAGACATACAGCAACAATGAGGGTGTTGCAGGAAGGTCTAGCAAGTAATGCCTGTGTAGTACCTGTGGCAGCAATCACCTGGATTCTGCATAAGTGTGGCGTATGCAGTAGGGTAAGTAAATGGAAGATTTTGCCCACAAGAAACACAATCCAGGGCTGTGTACAGGTAACAAAAGCATAATATTAAGTCTCCCAAAGGCATGTGTTGCAATGTGCAATGGTATCATGACACCAAGGTTCAAACCTACAGACAGTATTCATAAAGATATGTGTGGTGCACAAGCAGCACCTCCCTTCACGTCAGTGTCACCACCATCCCCAACTTGAAGCTTGCTGGTGCCAGTGTACACCTTTGGGGTTGCTGTTCATTAGCTGGAACTAGGTCTGTAGACATGTTGGAGGGAATTTGGAACACTGCAAAACAACACTCACATGTGGCCCACAGTTGTCAAGCATCTGCAATAAGACTGAGGATGAGGAGGGGTTTCAGCTTCAAGCACAACAGTGAACTGAAGCATACATCCAAAGCTAGCTAAGAATGGCTGTCTCTGAACACATTCAAGGTTATCAATTGGGCCAGACATAACCCAGACTCAACAGCAATAGTAAAGCCCCTGTGTGGCCTCCAAGGGCTGTGCACATGAGCTGGCCTTGCAAGCTGGCAGAGCTGTTGGACCTTTGTAGGTTAGACAGACCAAATAATGCAAAGTCAAGATGTGCCATGCTAGTATACCCCTTTCTGGGAATAGTGACTGCTGTAGTTCACTTAACAGGTGCTTCAACTAGCTATTAGTTTAAGGGTGTTCACACTTATGCAACCCCCATATTGTGCACATCTCATTCAGTATCTTCATGACTAACACATTTTTTTGATTCTTGATTGGATTGCACAGATCATATGTCACATAGCAGGTGTGTGCAATGTTTTCATATGCCATAGGGTGGCCCCATTTCATATCGTAGAAGAGAATGGCATGTCAACAGGTGTGTGTACACTTCTCATAGCCACAGTAAGCTTAGAAGGTCGTTGGTGTAACCGGAGTTTATTGCGCATACATGCACTGCTGATGATGAGATCTGCAAATCAAATGTCAGTCATTAATTAATGACATCAGTTTTCATATCATCCTAGTTATGTGTCAAACACATAGGGGTTGTGAGGAACAGAGCAAAAATAACTGCCAGACATCAACACATTCAGCAATGATTTGCACAGTTGTGAGGTATGGTCTACAGTAGATACCAGTGTGCTATACAGGTGCACAGCAATAATGTGTACATGGGTGCAGTGTGTTCCAGGAGAAGAGAAATCACCTACTAACATGACTTATGCATCCCAGAGATGTATATTGTTAGTAACAGGGATTACAAATGACTGCAAAGCATGATGTTGAGTGCCATGTGTCATGCATATCAACTGTTGGGTAATGTGAGGTCTTTGTAATATCTTTGTGCCACCTCACCTGTAAGTGTGTGTGTGTGTGTGTGTGTGTGTGTGTGTGTGTGTGTGTGTGTGTGTGTAAGTAAACCATAATGTCCAGGTATTAATTTACATATATTGTCTTCCCTCACAAGTGGCAATGTGGGTCGGGGTTTCTCTCATGGGGAAACTGATATCAGTGGCTCTGCAAACTCTAACAATGATGATAGGCATAGTGAGGCACAGGCAAGGTTGTCAGGAACTGAATCTGTGCAATTGTTTAGCATCCCACTTAATTCCACCCCATCCCCACACACAGTCACAATGCCAAGACATACCCCATCACTAGTGGCCATAGATGAGGGACAGTTTGTGGGTGGTGGCATGGGACAGGAAAGTGTGGTGACTATAGCAAGTGTGTCTGTAGACACTAGCTATAACAGGATAACAGGTGAGGTCCCACACAGGCGGATGGACAGGGGTGCTCGTAGGAGGACTGCTGCCTATCATGCCCCTGCCACAAGTGCCACAGCAGGTGTCACTAGACGCATGTTTCAGGCCATCATGGAGGCACAGGCATGTATTGAACATTACACCAGAGATGGCCTGAGGCTCCAGAGGGCTACTCTTCCTGCTGTATGTGACAACATCCGTGATCTTGCAGATGCCCGCTGTTTTTAAGTGGAGGTCATGGATAGACGGTTGGGTGAGACGGTGGCAATCCTCTACCATGGGTTTTCTGTGCTAGAACATGTGGTGGGAGTAGAGCATTGGCCACATGGATGTGGGACAGCACCACGAACAGCTGGAGGTCTACGTGCCCATGCAACATCTCACTCCTACTCCCATAGTGGCAGTACCAGTAGCTACACTGCAGGGGAGATGCTGTCCACACCACAATGCAGCAGGCCATGGGCACGTGGTCCTGGATGGTCCCAGCAGGGATATGGATCCAGCAGACAATTGTCATCATCAGGGGAGAGTACCATATCTGGGCTTCTGCCTGGTGGTGCCCGAGCAGCCCCTGGCAGGCCCAGTTCCTATGTCTGTGGCCAGACACAGTGAACTGTACACCCTGCCATGTATGGTCCTCAGCTGTCCAACATACCCCTGTATAGGGCAGCCACATGGCAGAACTGTGTGCATCCATACACACACACACACACACACACACACACACACACACACACACACACACACACACACACACACACACACACACACACACACACACACACACACACACACACATCACCATCACAGCTAGGGCACCTCCATATTTACACACACCACCTCTGCATAGCCCATTTAATAAACAACCTCCTAACCCACACACATGATGTCAACCAAATGCCTCAGCCTAGGCCTTTGGCAAACCCACACCACACTGTGCATATTATGACACCTGTGCCACATCCCTGTTATCCATACCATCGATGCAGGGACATGCTAATATGGTTCTGATGCAGAGGCTGAATGTACTACAGTTTAGTAATTTAATGCTGTTTAACGTGTTGTCAGCTGGAATGTTTAATGCTTACACGTCTGGGTGGGTAGCTGTCCAGCCATGATGCATTATAGCTGTTATTAACACTGACTGAATGTGGTCACCATAATGTGTTCTGTTTGTGTTCTAGGTGTCTGTGTGTCTGGAGGATGTTGGCCAGCTGTCCTTTCCTACAAGGGGTGTGGCAGTGTTGTAACACATTGACTGTGTCATATCCAGGGTACAGCTGAACACAAGTAACAGGTCTGTATAACAGTTATTGCATGTACAACATGGCTGATAGGTCTGAGGAATGTATACAGTTAAGTGCATGGTGGCTGATGTAAGCAGCTCTTGTACAGTGGACAATGGTAAGTGTACTGGGTGGAACACACCAAATGTTTGTGAATAACACACACACACAGAGGCTTTTGTGTTGATGCAACACACAGAGAGTTCTCTTCATATGGATTTACTTCATTTTGCAGAGAACTCATTTTTGCAAATGTAATTCCACCAAGACTGAATTGCCAAAACCTCAAATCACTAAATAATCAGTCTGTCAAATTTAATTTCACTGAAAATAATAGTGGCAGGGTATATGTTCTTTTCTCCACTGTAGTACAATCCTGGAGTTGGTATAAATAATTGTGGTGGTTGGGGGGCACAGCCCCCCCACACTGGAGGGTGTGGGGTGGCATAGACACACCTAGATGCAAATTTGTAAATTAACCATAGTGCAATACTCTAAGGTCCATAGTGCAATCCTCTAATGTTCACAGTGCAATACTTAAATGTCTGTCTCTGTGCAAGGATCATTGCAATGTCTTAACCAAGTACCTGTGCGATACTAAAGTCTCATGCAAGTGTTCAGTACAAAAAGTGTTAAAATGTGTTTCTAATTATGTGCAATATTAGTATGTCTACCTGCATGTCCTTGATGTAATAGCTGGGTGTTACATGTGTAAATGTCTGTGAAATCAGTCTATATGTTGTCTGCACATTGACTCTGGAGATATGGAATTTTGTCCAGTTTTTGCACTTGTGTGATTTCTGAATGACAATAAAGTTTACATTGATTTTGACTTTGACTTTGAAATGCTCACAAACAATTGTATACACAGTAATGCATGCAAACACATATTTCTCTGTACTGACTGTCATGGATCCATGTGTTCATATATGTGTATCACACTAATGGCCATGGGGTCATTACAAGCCTAGCCCATGGAAGTACCCTGGCATCATGCCACCTGACATTTGTCAACAGTGCATCTATCAAATACCACCACATGAATGATTCCCAGGGTGACCATCCACTCATCTGAATTTCTCTTAAAGATGGCTAGTGAGGTGGTTTGATATGTATGTAACATATATTGCATAACGTGGTCAGTATCTGGGTTATGGACCTGTCTCTAGGCATGTTCTGTTGAATGTGGTAATGCGGTTGAGGTATCCATGACATGTGGTGCACACAGATTTGGGTTTCCTAGCTGTGGCATGTGTAACACCGCTGGCCAGACATGGCATTGCCAGTCAAGCAGGGCTTGCCTGTAAGTAGCCTAGATGTAATTGGGAGCACTTGGAGGTTTTGGCCTCTTTCCATATCAGACAATTGTTTCATGCCTCAGGTCCTACATGTGAGGTATATATATATATATATAAATATATATATATATATATATATATATATATATATATATATATATATATATATATATGGGTCTACTTTACATGTCCGAGACCATATGATTGACTTTCGAAAAGCCGACCACGTAAAATAAACACATAAAACACAACAAACACTTACCTTAAACTGTTAGCCCCCCCCATGAGGGCTCCATCTCCCACACCCCTCTATAACTTAAATATACCAACTCTGAGATCCCACTACAGTGCGGAAGAGGGAAATTTTCCCATTTCACACTGTACAGAGATAGCAGTTCCCCATGCTCAGCTTTTCGAAAGTCGATCATATGGTCTCGGCCATATGAAAGTCAACTTTCTGAAGAGTTGACCATGTGAAGGGGACCGATATATATTTTATATATATATATATATATATACATATTCATACATGTCTAAAAATATATATGCATACATGTCTCTAAATGCCTATAGAAACATATGCTGCTGATAGACCACCCATAACTGGGGCAACATGCACAGTTGGATACAAAAGGACCCACAGTCCATATAAATAAATGAACAGTACACTGCTACGAAATCATGATAGGCCATCCACAATAGACAGACATACAACCTCTTAGCAAAACAACTAAAATGACTGAACATAGCAAAAAGAAATGCAACCAGCCAGTAATTCACAAACTGTCATACAACTCTTCATTTTCCTCATCCTTAGGCTTTGCCACGTCTCTCTTTGCCATGCACCTCATCTCATCACACTCCTGTCTACTTTCCTCATCTCTCTGACCGTCTCACTCCTTCTTCCCCATCCTCTTTCTCTGCATGCTATCTTGTACTTCCTCAGTCCACCACTAGGTCTCCTTGTACTACTACTCCATCCACATCACACCAAGCACCTTTCTAGCTGTCTTCCTTAGTAGCTCTGTTGTACTTAACCAGGTATGTGGTATATTGACAGTGCCACCCAGTGTCTGTCTTAACTCTTCCTTGAACTCCACCTCAGGATCACTGTTTTCTGGTTCACACCATGTGATCCTTGCTGCTGAACACACACTCCCCCTCTTCTTAATCACCAACATCATCCTGCAGACCAACAATCTATGCTGCCTAAATACACTTTTCTCATCACCACTTTACAGTCTCCAATCTCCTTCAAACTGGTCCTCCTACATTGGATATATTCCAGCTGTGTTCATCTTACTACAGTCTTGTAACTCACCCTATGCTCCTCCCGCATGTTATAGTACATATTCACCACAGCCATGTCCATTTGTTATGCAAACCCCACTACCATCTCACTGTCTGCATTCGTTTTAACACCATGCATGCCCATCACTTCCAAAGACCATCTGTTCCCTTCACCAACATGCCCATTGACAACTGCTTCAATGACCACTCTGTCACCCTTGGGTACATTCATAATCATATCATACAAATGACTTCACATTTCTCTTTGTTATCCATCACACAATCAAGTTTTGTAGCATATGAGCCCCTACCAACCTTAGGGAACACACCCCAGTACAACACCTGGGTACAGAAGTCAACATGCCGGTGGTGGGTGGCACCCACACAATGGACAGGGAGCATGCAAGTAAGGGCCCGGTGGGGATTAGTACACTAATGTATCAGACATACATGTATCTGCATTGTATCTACATCAATGTGTCAGGTCTGATTGCAGTTGTGGATGGGTTTTTAATGCACAGAGATGCACATCTATAGTGAGGACAGAAAACTGTGAATTATTGGGGTTAGTACTGTAATTGTGCCGACATGCTGCATGCATCCTGTACCAAGGCCACATGTGAGTCTGCTGACAATACCTCACTCTCACAACTACCTAGGACCGTCTGTTCTGCATAGGGGACAGCAGCCTGAAGCTGGTGAGTATGGCATTGTTCTGTTGTGGCCTGGCAATACCCCAGGCATGTGAAGGTCATGCAATTTACCATGCACACAACCATCAGTAATAGCTATATTGCTTTATGTAATAGCTATATTGTTTTATGTGCATGGTCACTTGTGGTGGGGTTAACTGCATTGCATCACAGTGGTCACCACTGGGGCCTATCTGAGGTGAATTCAGCATTGCTGTAGCAAATGCCACAACCTGTCAGTGCCAAGATGTCTGGACAGAGGTCAATAAAATGGGCTGGACAAATGGCCTAAGATAGGGGCATGTGTGACATTACTGGTATACAGTGTATAGAAATTGTGTACACACCCCTGTTAAGATGCAAGGTGTTTCTGATACATACAAATTGGAACCACAGTATGTCAGTCCACACTTCTTCCAACCTTTAATGTGACCCATAACATGAACATTTCACTTGTAAAACCAAGCATCTGGACTCATGTATTGCACATATAAGACTGGCCACCTGAGAGGATGGCAGATGTCATATCAGCATAATGTTTCAGTCAGGTATGATACCTGATCCTATTTGGCTAAAATATCACATACATGGGCATTGTTAAGGCACATAGACCACTTCTGACCATGTATAGGTTGCAAACATCTGGATATTCCAGACACATCTGTACAGAGGACTGTACAATAGTTTAATTTGCTGCATGTGAGGCAGATGATGTTACCACGCCATATAAAGTAATGGACGTGGGAGGTGGTCACCAGTTGTATATGGTACACACATCAAAATGGTATAAGCCACACAACATATGATCCTCACACACACACACAGTTACCAGTATTGGGATGAGAACTCCTGCTTAACTAGTTATTTCTGCTATAGTGCTACGCAGTTATCAGATGCGCCACAGAGCTTACACATTTTCACCTTGTCCAAAGTTCCTTCTAAGGTGGATGACATCTACAGGACTACTAAACTGGAGTGATGGGAAGTGTAAAGGGTAGTATAGAAGTTGAAAATGGTATTACCCACACATTATATGATTCTCACACAAGCACATACTCACACATCCAAACAGCTGCCAGTAGTGAGATTAAAATTCCTGCCTATCCAGTTATTTTATCAGACGTGCCACAGAGCTTATATATTTTCACCTAGTCCAAAGGTACTTCTAAGGTGGATGACATCAACAGGACTACTAAACTGGAGTGAGGGGAAGTATAAAGGGTGGGACAGAAGTCAAAAATTGTATAACCCAAAGGGTGGTACAGAGGTCAAAAATGGCATAACCCACACACTACATGATTCTCACACAAACACTCATCCACACAGCTGGCAGTAGTGAGATTAGAACTCCGGTCTATCTAGTAATTACTACGATAGCACTACACAGTTACCAGATGTGCCATAGAGCTTATACATTTTTACTTAGTCTAACGGTACATCTAAGGTGGATGACATCAATTGGACTACTAAACTGGAGTGAGGAGAAGTGTATAGGGTAGTCAAAAATGGTATAACCCATACACTACATGATTCTCACACTTCCAAACAGCTGACAGTAGTGAGATTTAAACTCCTGTCAATCTAGTTATTTCTATTATAGTACTGCGTAGTTATCAGACATGCTACATAGCTTATACATTTTCAACTCGTCCAAAGGTACTTCTAAGGTGGATTACATCAACAGGACTACTAGATTGGGGTGAGGGGAAGTGTGAAGGGTAGTACACAAGTCAAAAATGGTATAAGCCAAACAGTACATGATATACACACACACACACACACACACACACACACACACACACACACACACACACACACACTTGCCAGTATTGGGATTAGAACTCCTGCCTATCTAGTTATGTTTACTACAGTGCTATGCAGTTACAGCATGCACTACAGAGCTTACTGAACTTTCAAATAGCCAAAGTGCTGATAACTACACAGCTGATGTAAAGTATTACAGGTGGCAAAAAATCTGCCTTCAGTCTCACCCTTATATCGTGTTAGTTCTTCCTGTCTTGCATTTCAAATAGCATTATAGCTTGGCACTTCACCAGGTTATTGTATCAATAACTGTGGCAGACCTGGGAGCTGTCAGCAGTATTCGTCCATCACAGATGTAGCCCCAGTACTTACTAGTTATACCCACCCCTCCTGACATGATTGAAGTTCATTTTTTTGTGCTTTCACCCATTAACCTGGTGCACTTGTTCATTCTGAGGCACTATTGCAACTGCCTCATGGACACAGACAAGAATCTTCTCTAAATCCAAACACTCAGACCTGTGAGAGTTACGCATATATCACCCAATGTGGACATATGTATTCTCCAGCAAAGACTGGGCTAGCTGGTCAAGAGGATAAGATCAACAGTTGCACCACACCATGTGGAACACATAGCCCACCATGACACCCACTTTGACAGCCATGAAATACAGTGAAAAGTCACACACCCATCTTCACAGAGGCATTCAATGGACATTTATCCAAACAACATAGACCAGTAAGACAGACACCCACTCAGACACCATGACATGCCACATGCCAAGGGTCACATATTTCACCTATACAGTGTGCCCCTCAACTTAAGTTCCTAAGGCTAACCACCTTGCACAATACAGTGATCATGAGTAACTCAATACTGAAGCACACACATATTCCAGTCACTAAGTTGAATATACTGCAGGTAACAACACATATCTATCACATGCCAGCATCCAGCACATGACACAGCCAGTCATGGCACTCCACAACTACTACAAGTATCACTCTGTATCCATGTGGGAGTGAATGACCTGGAACACACCTGACTGGACTACATGACAAGAAACATGGTTGAGCTCTCTGATTATGTGGTCAAGGCAGGTGTGACAGTAGCCCTGAACAGTATACTGACATCACCCCGAATGATGCTGCAGTACTATCAACAGATGCTTGACTGCAACATTGGCTTACATGTTTTGTGTCATTCTCAGAGGATCCAGTATCTCTCTGCTTCAGAAAACATGATTGGCAGACCTCAATGACTTGCCGCAGATGTCCTACATCTGTCAGCCCTGGAATTACAGGTACTGGCTAAGTGTCTTGCCACCCCTATAATGCCTTATTAGGCAGTATTCCAAATGTAATTACCACCATAACAGCTAGACATGTATGCAATCTGAGGATCATGTCGCTCAACAGTAGACATCTAACCGTCAGGATGCAGTCACTCAAAGCAGTTGTCGGAGTGGAGGAAATTAACATTTCTGCTGTGATGGAGAGGTGGTTCACAGCAGACAGCAGCCCTGCAGAAACATGCTATAATGCATTCCACAGCTGTCAGCCCCCAAACATGGACCACACCACACCACCACAGGTGTTGCTGTCTCCATCTTCATTATGGATAGGAACACCTCCAGACTAGTATCCCAGCATAATACATCAGAGATACGTCTGGTACAACTGCTTTGGGGTAATAGTGCAATCCTGACCATAGCCTGTTATAAGTCCACATCTATGTCCCTACACTGTCAATGCACATTTTCAACACCCTCCCATCTATGAAGGTCCATCACAACATTGATATAGACTTCAACTACCCCTCCATCACCTGGGGAAAGTAGCCAAGTGCCAGTACAGTGCCCCAACACTTCCTGGAATTCATAATTTCAAATGCTCTGGATGAGCTCATACTGACCCCCAGTAGAGGATGCAACAACCTTGACCTGTGTTGACTACTTAAATATGGGACTGTTGCTCATCCACAGTTGTCAGTCACTATCTGATGAGATCCACATAGGCTGTAATCAACATGGAACTCAACATGTCAGCCACACCTCCCCACAAAGGTAACCACCTTGCAAAACCTCTCCAAAGCTGACTTTGCAGCCATAAAAACAGGAGTGGATGACTTCACTGCACCCATAGCAATGGGAAATAGCTGCATGACTGTCAGATCATACACATATGCATTGTACCAACATGTACATGAATGCATGGTACTAGCCATAGCCAACATAACCTAGACACTGTCCTCCACACATTGGGAGACAATGTGATGGTCTTCTGCCATTACTAAAGTGTACAAGAGAAGGATGACACTGTTCCAGGAAAAAGGTGGTGTCCCATGACTGTTGAACTCCCTTATTAGCTTCAAACACAACTTGGGATCCCTCATGGAATCCCTTACAGACATCTATAGATGGCATAAATGCAGCAGACACTGACAACGATCACAAAAGCCTTTGATAGTTACATCAACAACCTCCACAGCATTAAAACAAGTGCTGTGAGTTTCTGCACAATGCTAATTCCTATTCAGAGACAACAGATATTGGCCAAAGTCTTGGAAACACATTCAGTGCCAGCTTTACCCCTCTCTCCCCCAACAAGTTTACAATCACAGTGGCAGATGAATGGCAGGCACCCAGCAGTACTGCAGGCCAGGTTATATCTGCATTGTTCACAGGCAAGAATACAGTTTCCATGGGATACCAACATATCCATGGCTATGTTCTACATGACATACAAAGTGACCTTGGACCAAATCTGTGTGCAGTGGTCAGTCACATCCTCACCTGTGGCTTTGTTCCTCAAACATGACACACTGCTACAGTCATCCTTCTCCATAAAGAGGCAGCATCTACAGACCCTTGGGATTATTGGGCCCTTAGCCTGACAAGTCTACTATGTAGGGGTATAGACCACATCATCAGGGACCTGATTGACCAAGATATAGGTGATCTCCTAACTCTGGATCTATACAATATGGCTTTGTGAATGGCAGATCATGCCTGCTCAACCTGGTTGATGTCTTTGACTGAGTCACCAGTGCTGTGTATGACAGTAAGGCACTGCATACAGCCTACATCAATCTGTCCAAAGCTTGTGATACCATCCCTCAGTGAGGGATTATTGATAAACTCACAAACTAGAAAACCCCATATATCATTGTTTGTTTTGCAAATTGGTTTACAGAACACACACATATGACAGTGGCAAACTCCAGGTCAGAATGGTAAGCAGCCACAAGTGGAGTCACACAGGGATCATCACTGGGTAGTGTCCTGTCCAGCATCTACTTCTCGTGAGTCCAGTCCAACACAGACGATCTCTGGCTGACCAAGTTCACAGAGGACTGCAAGCTGGGAACTATCATTAACTCCAAAAAGTATGCACACTCCCACAGAAAGGCATTATTGAGATCACTGAGTGGTGGGGAAACCATGCCCAGAAGCTTGCATCCCTCTTGGTAAAACACTCAATTCCCAGTATGTACCACACTGATGGGAATTCAAAGAACACTGTATGCATTATAACAGATCTGGGGACACTGGTTGGCAGCAACTTCTCCTTCAAGCACCACATTGCCACTGTGGTCAGGAAGTCCTTCTGTATGGCACATTGCATTACCAAAGGTTTTGCATCCAGGATGACAGAGGTAATGATCTCTGTCTACTATTCCCTCATTCAACCACTCCAAGTATTATGGCCCATTTGCCATGTACCTCACTAGACACCTGCTACAGCTGGGGAAGCCACAGAAGCACCTCACAAAGGGGTTACTAGGCATTAAACACACATCCTACACATATAGACTAAGCAGACCCAAGATATTCTCTGTGTCATATCACCTAATTAGCAGCTATCTGTCCTTGACTAACAAAGCCATCTCTCTGACCCAGCTGGTTTAGAAATGCTACATATAAATCCATCCACAGCACACACTGTACAGACCTCTACTTCAGTACCACAATCACCACAACATGCTGGTGGGACAGGTCCTTCACCAAGAGACTGCACATGCCCTAGAATACACTTCCCATACATGTCATGCAGAGTACCTAGCTGACCCTGTTCCAGAGAAATATTGATGAGTGGATCAGTAATAGACATGGATCACTGTAGTGACTATACCTGATACAAAGTCTTACCTCTGGATACGTACCCAGGGAGTGGCGCACTGCAACTGTGGTACCACTTCACAAAGGCGGTGCCTCCACCGACCCTGGAAATTACCGGCCCATTAGTTTGACAAGCCTTATCTGCAAAGCCATGGAGAGGATCATAATGGACCTCATAAATAAAGACATAGGGAATTTGCAGACTTTGGATCCAACCCAGTTTGGCTTTGTCAAAGGCAGATCATGCCTTTTAAATTTGGTTGACTTCTTCGAAACAGTCACCAAAGCCATTGATGAGGGAAAGGCAGTCCATACAGCCTACCTCGATCTGGCTAAGGCCTTGATACAATACCCCACTCAGGTATCATTGAAAAACTCATCAGCTTAAATGTCAACCCATACATCACAAGATGGGTTGCAAACTGGCTGAGTGACAGAACCCACAGGGTCAGAGTTGCTGGCGCCATGTCAGACTCAAAGCCTGTCACAAGTGGTGTCCCACAGGGCTCAGTCCTGGGCCACTCTTGTTTGGCATCTACTTCTCCAGTACAAGCAAACACAGGAGGGTTATGGCTGACCAAGTTTGCAGATGACTGCAAACTGGGCGCCATAGTAGAAAACACATCTGACACAGATATCCTTCAGAAGGGTCTCACAGAAACGGATAACTGGTGCCAGAGCCACGCCTAAAGTTAAATGCCAAAAATGCATAGTCATACCCTTGGGAAAACAAGGTTACCCCTAGCTACCAAATAGGTGGCAATCCACTGGCAGAAGAAGTTATCAGGACCTGGGGACCCAGGTTGATAGTAGTCTGTCATTCGACACCCATGTAGCTAAAGTAGTTAGGAAGACCTTCTACATTGCCCACCTTATCATGAAGGGTTTCTCATCTAGATCAAGGGAGGTCATAGTCTCCCTTTACTCATCACTCATCAGACCAATGATTGAGTACAATGCCCCATTGAATGTATCTGACCGACACTTGCAGCAGCTGGAGAGGCCACAAAGTTCCTCACCAAAAGGATAAAGGGTCTCAAAAATCTGTCCTATGCTGCCCGACTGAAAGAACTCCAGCTCTACTCAGTCGCCACCGCTTGCTCAGAGGTGACCTTTGCCTAACATACAAGGCCATGTCAAACCCAGATTTGATGCATATGCTTCACCTCAAAAAATCCAGATCCATCAGAGCCACAAGGCGGGAGACTTAAACCTGGACACGACTATTAATACGTGCTGGAGGGATAGATTCATCACCCAAAGACTCCCTATGCTGTGGAACAAAATCCCGGTACATGTGAGACAGAGCACCTCACTGGCCTTGTTCAAGAGAAATCTTGACCAATGGATGGGAGATCGCAGATATACCCCAGGGATTACCTCAGTGTCATTGCTCGACAGAGGCACAGCAAAATAATGGGTTTAGTTCCCCGTACTAAAGGGGTGGCGTAAGCCACAAAACGATGGGCTAGGCTTGTAAATGCCCTCGGGCAGATAGCCTAGTATAAACCTATGAACCTATGAACCTAAGCACTGGGACATAACATTGGGTGGCACAATGGCAGGGCCCTTCTATGTGCTAGGCTTGTTAAGGCTCCTGGGCCATTACCTAATACACACTTGTGAACCTATAAAGGGAATGGCATCAGCAGGACTGATAAAGTAGTGCAGCGCGTGTTACACTTATCAAAATACTTTGTCCTACAGGCACTTGTCAGATGTGAGAGTAGAACCCCTAGCTATTTAGATGATTTGTATCATAATGTTTCACAGTTAACACACACGCTGCAGCACTTACTGGGCTGAGAGTTGGCCAAAGGTGCTGATATGGGGTATGACAACAGCAGGACTGATAAAGTAGGCCAGTGGATGAGAAACATATTAAAATACTTCCACTTACAAACATACATACCCACACACACATTTGCCCTAAGAGTAGAACCCCTGCCAAACTAGTCATTTGTACTATAGTGTTAAGCATTTATCACATGCACTACTGAGCTTACAGGGCTGAGAGCTGGCCAAGGTTGCTGATTAGGGACTGACATCATGAGCACTGTAAAGTGTCATGGGTGGGAATAGAATAAAACTGTTCCACCTAAAAACATACACACAACTCCCTCAGTCTTGCACACACATCTGTCACACACATACACAGACACACACACACACACACACACACACACACACACACACACACACACACACACACACACACACACACACACACACACACACACACACACTTCTATATTTACCAGGACTGAAATTAGAACTCTTACTTAACTAGTTATTTGTACTATTGTGTCATGCAGTTACCTCACGTGCCACAGAGCTTATGGGGCTGAGGCCTTATATAAGGCACTTCTAAGATGACTGATATCTGCAGGATTGCTAAAGTGGGGATAGGGGATGGACCCAAAATCTTTTAGTTGTGAACACACACACTTTCAAATTTCCCAGGACTGAAATTAGAACTCCTACCTAACTAGTTGTTTGTACTATCTTGTTACAGAGTTATCACATGTGCCACAGAGCATAGGGGGTTGAGGCCTGATGGAAGGCACTTCTAAGATGACTAATATCTGCAGGACTGCTAAGGTTGTGAAAGGGGAGGTGTACTGTGTTTGTATAGACCAAAAAGCTTTCAGTTGTAAACACACACACACACACACACACACACACACACACACACACACACACACACACACACACACACACACACACACACACACACACACACACACACACACACACACACACACACACACACACACACACACATACACACATATTTACATTTGCCAGGACTGAGATTAGAACTCCTACCAAACTAGCTATATATACAATCTTGTTTTACAGTTATCACATGTGCCACAGAGCTTATAGGGCTGAGATCTGATGGAAGGCACTTCTAAGATGACTGATATCTTCAGGACTGTTAAAGTGGAGAAAGGGGAGGTGTACTGTTTACCAAGACTGAGATTAGAACTCCTACCTAACTAGTTATTCGTACCACTTTATGTAGTTATCGCACATGCTACAGAGATTATAGGGCTGAGGCTTGACGGAAGTCACTTCTAAGATGATTGATATCTGCAGGACTGCTAAAGTGGGGAAAGGGGAGGTGTACTGGGTTTGAATGGACCCAAAAGCTTTTAAATGTGAACATGCAGACACTTTTACATGCATTGGCCAGGACTGTGACTAGAACTCCTACTTTACTAGTTATTTGTGCTATTTTCTTATGCAGTTACCGCACGCACCACAGAGCTTATGAAGCTGAGACTTGACGGAAGGCACTTCTAAGATGACTGATATCTGCAGGACTACTAAAGTGGAGAAAGGGGAGGTATACTGAACACACACACACACACACACACTTTTACATTTGCGAGGACTGAGATTAGAACTCCTACATAACTAGCTACTTGTACTATCTTGTTATGCAGTTATCGCATGCACCACAGAGCTTATGGGGCTAGGCCTAATAAAAGTGACTTCTACGGTGACAGACATCTTCAGGACTGCTAAGGTGGGACAATGGAAAGTGCACGGGTGGGGAAGGCCTGGTTCATTCCTAGATCCTACTGACATTTCTCTAAGTGTATGAGCATGCTCAGTGTGTCCTTCTATAGTACATGTGGACTCCATTCCAAGGACTGTTGTACTCCAGTCCTGTTTGTTTTATGCTACAGCCATACCAGTCAACCTGTTGGTGCAGGATATCTGGATATAGCCTATCTTAATGTGGAGACAATAGGCCATACAATGATTGTGACAATTTCTCTCAATAATGTATGGGTTGCAAGGGTTACAAGGCTGGTTTTAGCAGGCATCTGCCATATATGCCATTTGACACTGTCATGTACTGTTTCAGTACATGGTGACATACCTCCTCAGATTATCACAGTGATTTACCAGAGGAATACAGGATGGATGATGCACACACAATGTTTATGGGCCAGATGCTATACATTCATGCACTATCCAGCCTGTTGAGGGGTGTGCCTACAAGCAATTGACTACTGGTGTTCTGGAAATGGTCCAGCAACTTGGTGATATATTGCAATGGTGGAATCTATGTGCATTTATGTTCTGGCCTGGTCTGATTTCCAGTCCACAGTTGGGTAATATAAATCTGACAGGATCAGGGTGACAGGCAGATGCCATATATATTTGTAGGGCATAGGATATGTGGGGTGTGTGTGTCCTGGGCAGATATGTTTGGCTATAGCTACCAGTACTTTCCACTGGGCTCTCCTAAATGGTTGACTGCACTTGGAGGGTCTTGTGTGTGTGTCAGACTGTTTGATGGGCCTGGAGGTGTGTGTTTGTCACACATATATGTGTGGCCCACCACATTTTGCTTGGATGGCCACATGTTGGGGTCAGGATGTTGCATAGGATGAGTGATCAGGGAGGGGTGTGTTACTCACCATGGCTGTGGCCCAGGGTTCTGTAGGTACAGACATGTCACCATCTTCCAGGGTTAGGCCTGCCTGCATTGGGTGCATTCCCATGTTTAAACTCCAAGCCCTGCTTGCTGACTGTCCAGAGTGTCACAGAATGTCCACGTCCATGACTCATATATCTTGTTGGTTATCCAAACAAGTGTGGTTTCCCAGCAAAAGTATTTTGCAAGTCACTCAGGGTTGAAGTCAGATATTACAGACAGTTGACATTGCAGTTTCAGACTTCAAAACCATCAGACATTCCATGCTACTACAAATCGATCCATCAACTTTAATACACTATCAGAGCTGTATTTCACAGGTGTTCTTCTCTTTGGAAATTCATCACTCCATTACTCATGGCTTTGTCACAATTTCTGGATTCCTGAGGCAGGCAGGTTTGCTCCTAGCAGTTGTCAGCATGGCCTTTCTTTGCATTTTGTGTACTGTGTTATGTTGGTATTGTGGACCCCATGACACTCCCTAAATGGCACTGTGGGAGAAGCATAGGCATTTTCCAGAGGCCTGTTGGCCAGGCATGACAAATGCAGGCCATCTGTAGCAGGGCAGTGCATTCTGATGATCATATGCTCCCAGGCTACCAGCCGGAGATACCCCTGGGATGGCACCAGTAAGTTGACTGTGGATGTTACTAACAATTGCTTCCTGTTACTATTGTGTCATCAATCTGGGTGACATCTAGATGCTGTTTAATTCTAGGAACATGTTACTGCCTTTCTATGGAATTATGGAGGAGGGGTGACATGACTGTACACTTTACATATCTGCACAGACTGTGCTGATATTTGCTTACCATTTTGGTCCCATGTAGCATGGTGGTGTGCCCTATCTTTCAGACTACAGGCATAACAAAATATAAACTACAAGTCAGATTGTTCTGGCATAGACATTTGTAGTTTTAGACTTCTTACATTTCAAAGGCATACTACCACTGCCATACCTGCTGTGATATTACTGTGTAAAAGTCTGTGGGTGGGGATTTCATGTGTGTCGCCATGTAGGAGCCTTTGCCAGGCATTTCTGTATGATTGTCTACATCTGATCTGCTGTGTAGGGATGGTGGTGGGTATGGGACCCCCACTTTGACATCCATGCATGTGACCTATGACCCCTCCCCAGTTATTTGGCTCACCACATATACTGCAGTGATATTTGTCAACTAGGGTGGTACTACATGGTGTGTGTAGGGCAGTACTGGAGATAGACATACTGCTGTCCCACAGAGCTGTCAATTGTCTGCTGCTATCCCAGTCAGCTACCCCATTCCCTTACATGCTTGATCAATACCATAAATAGGCTATCAGAAAAGTCCATCCCATTATTTTAATTTGTTAAAGAGACTGGCTTACCTTGTGCCTGCAGCTGTTGTGAGGGTGGTGCTTGAGGGCCGACTATATCGGATGCACACAATACACTGCCTATACATGGTCAGGTATAGGTGGTGTGATGTTTGGCATCCATTTTACTGTATGTGTGAGTCAGAGAGAGAGAGAGATATCAGTCCCTGGGGCCCTACAGTGTCAGTGTCTGTGCTGTGTGTTGCCTCTATGCCAAGGCCAGGGCATACTGGGCACGCCTCCATCTGCCTACAGGGGCAGACTCAGGTTGTTCCTCCTCCAAGTCACTCTGTCCTGTGGAGGCCTTGGCGATGTTGGGGGGCTGTGTGGCCCTTCCCCATTTTGTTCCTGCTGCAGCTGTTTCCACAGGATCATACTGTGTAGCATGGCACATACTATGACCATGTGTGCACATGTGGCTAGAGAGTACTGCAAATTTCTACCGGATATGTCAAGGCAGTATAACCATGGCTTGAGCATCCCGAACACATGCTCTATAATGAGCCTGGTTTGTGCGTGTGCCTCATTATGGCATTCTTGTGTGGGTGTGTGTGCATTTCTGATGGGTGTCATCATCATCCACAGCTCCAGTGCATAGCCAGCATCCCTCACTAAATGGCCATATGGGATGTCCCCCCCCCCCCGGTGAACCACTGATAAAGTTGTAAGAAATCCAAGATCTGGGAGTCATGATATCTTCCAGGGCAGACAGCACACACATTCACGATAATTCCCCGGGCATCACACACCACCTGGCAGTTGATGGAGTGGAACCCCTTGCAGTTTAGGTAGACCCTACCCCGGTCACCAGGTGGTGCTTTGATGTGCATATGCATGCAGTCTATGGTGCCCAGTATCTCTGGGTAGTCTGCTATATGGTGGAACAGATGCTTATTTCTAGTCATCTCCTCATGGGTGCTGGGCAATTTAATGTGCTCTGCGCTATGTGTTTGCATGGCATCCAGGAACTGGTGGAGTATCTAGGAAGCAGATGCCTGTGAGACCCCCATAATATTCCCCAGTTGCTCTTTGGAAAGTACCTGTAGCTAATATTCTTAGAGCTACACATACCTTGGTATCCACGGGGATGGGTTCCCTTCTGTTTGTTCTGGATGTGAGGTGGGGCTGGCACAGCTCCATAGTTTGCTGTAGTATGTCCCTGTCCACCCTGTAGCGCTCTATCTCCAGATCATGTAGCCCCTGGTAGGTTACCCTGGGCCTGATCACTCTTCTCCTCCTCCTCATAAGTCTGGGCCAGTTCTCAGAATTGTCCTTTTCACAACCCTCAGCCTCTTGCACATACTGATGTATGAGAGCGACAACAGTCCCTAACATTTTCTTACTTTTGTCAGGTAAAATTTCCCCATCAGTGTACACTGGTGGTGTAGAGTTTGTTGGGAAAAAACAGACTAAAAGGTGTTTGCATAGTTTATAGTGGTGTACTGCAGTGATACATTCCACCTGCCGGCTCAATTACTTGTATCTGAGTTCCTCTATTCTGCTATTTCCTTTTTTTTTTCTTGTTCCACTTGCCATTTCCTGTATTTTTTATTTTTGTGGTTTAAATTCCGATGCATGCCGCGCACACCTGTTTAGGCAAGGTAAACAAGGCTATACAGCCTCGGACACACACCCTTGCTTACATATACACAGTGCTGCCATTTTCTGTGGGTTTTTTTTGTTTTTTTTCTGGTTTGTTTAAGTCCAAGTACACACCATGAATCCATTCAGCGAGTTTGAACACTGATGAAAAGGAATTGGCCTGCCTTGTCATGAACACACTTAGCTAAGCAGAGCTAAGCTAAGTAGGACACCCCCCCCCCCACTTAGCTATGCTTAGCTACATGCAAACCTGGGCAACAGAGCTCCAATGTGCATACAGCAACCATGACACACCCCCTTTTTGCTGTCCTTTACTTCTCCTGCTTATACTGTCATATTAGAGCACCTATACGGTTAGGTGCAGTCTGACACTTAGAAGACATTTGTGATTCAATAAGATTCCCCTCATTTACATACCCCACTGCCTTACTCCATAGTTACTGCACTCACACTGAGCCTTTCCGCTTAGCAGCCACGGTCCTCTGGTATTGCTTTCATTCTGCATGCCATTGACTATAATGGCAAAATGCAGATTTCCCTGAAAATTGCCTTTTCTCATTTTTATTTTATTTTCGGCACAATCCCGTTTGCCTGCCACTGCCCTATGCTTAAACGACCAAGATCGGCCAAAAAGAAAATAAAAGTTTTATTTTATAAAAGGTAAATTATTTTTCATGCTAATGGACACATAGTTGGCCATTGGCATGCCACCTGACTATAATACATGCTTTCTTTCGAGCTGTCATGCCTCCATTTTTTAATTTGTAGAAATGTATTCAGCTACTAGCTGAATACATTTCTGCTTTGTACACTGTTCAGGCATGGAAAACTGCCTGCTTCCTGGATTGTTAATTCACCTCATTTGCATGGTTTTCACCAGCAAATGAGGTAATTAGCATATAGTAGTGGTGTCCATGCCAGAAAAGCATAGGACTGCTCGTGCACGTCCTGGCGGCTCGATCCTGGATTGCTCGTCAGCCATATTGCGTGCAGCAGCTCCTGCACTATTTCCTACACTCCGTGTAGGGCTTCATGAATCCAGCCATTTATGTTTACATTTCTGCCTTTTTTAGTTGAGAAATGTTTTTATTTCACCCTAGCCTTGCCTATAATTGGATAGTACTGATCAGCACACTACACCGGTAAACAAAATAAAATAAGTGCTCTACTGACTCCAGCAGCCTTGGGAGATACTGCAAACATACGCCAAGCAGACCATGCTACTAAGAAGCATGTTCACTTTGAAACATGAAACCTGGCAACATTTCTGAATCCTTCTCATTTTTGGCTCTTGGCTTCCCATTCCTGATGTCCTTAGATGCCAGGAAGTACTGGAGAAATGAGTCAGTGGGGCTATGCTTAATGGCTGCAATGGAGGGGGCAGAAAGCTATAACTAATTTCTAATCTCCATTGTACATTCTCATTTCATATTACTCCTTTCTTCCCTCATGGGAATCCAGTTATCTTGTATGCTTGCTCTGACTGGTTTGAGTTTCTTACAGTCAGTATGTTTTCATAAAACCAGATAAAACTGTTGAACTCACAAAGAATACTAAATAGTAGTAACCTCAGGATGTTCCGTACAGATAGAAATGCTCACATGTTGCCATACTTTTAGCTATTTCTGAGAGTTGCTTATCTGTTTACTAATTTGTTAAACTATGTAAATGAACTAATATATGCAGAACTTTTTTCATCCATATTCTAGGTCACAGGATCAGCAGTAAGAATTACATGCAGGAATAATTTAGAGCTGTCACTAAGCATCATGATTCTGAATCTGAGATACACCTGTAGTGCATTTATGAATCAAACTGTTTCTTTTAATGTTGTTTTGCTTTCAGTCAGGTGAATCATCTTCTTTCTACCTCTGCCTCCTATGTCTCACATACACACACACACACACACACACACACACACACACACACACACACACGTGCGCGTGCACACACGTTTCACTTCTCTAATTATTTTGCTCTTATCTATGCTTTCCATAAGCAGTTCTCTGTCATACTGTTGAAATGGTAACATTTAATAATCAGAAGTTACCTCACATCATATCTGTAATTTATTTATTTGTTTATGCTCCACCATTACTTCTTGCAATTGTATTAGTTAGCCAATCAGAAACCTCATATTAGCAAGAAAGCAAAGGAAAACATAGAACGTCAATCAATGTTTAAGTTAAGCCATCTTATTATCTTCCAAAACAGTAACTGGAACAGTTCACAAAAAAAAAGATTATTAATCTGACAGTTTTAGGTTGAAAACACTGTGCACCACTCAACAACAGGAACTGGCTACTATGAGAGTATGACCATCTAACACTCTGAGCCAGACAAGAGGTGTGAACCTATAGTTACTAGTAACATTGAACTAACTGCTAGTGTAATGCATGATGGCAAATGCCATTCCCCTAATAAGACTTGTAGTTACTATGTAAAAAAAAAAATACCAGTAGGAAAATGCTTTGCTATTTCTTTTAGTGTCTCTCTGGCACATGTCTGTCCCACATAATACAGAGTGACCCTGCTATAGCCTTCTGTGAGGCCGCTTGAAGGAGTGGAGCACTATTAGGCCAAATAAGTCCAATTAGCCTAAGGCCAGCCCTGTAGACATCTACAGCCTGTATCAGAACTAGGCAGTACTACAGCAATCTGATATGCATGTCATAGGAGGTGGGGCGGCATGCTGCCACTGGAAAACAAATGCTATAGCATCGTTCTGTTTTTAATGTGTCTTGCAGCAAATTATAAACAACAATGCATCTCAGACCACCTATTTTATTATTATTTTGTCTGACAGGTCAATAACTGGATCATTAAGGATCCTTATCAGTTACTTCATGGAAATATAAACACACTGAATGCAGTAACAATACACAATACACAAAAGTACCAAACGAACAACACAGAAGCATAACGAACAGACATACTGACACATACTTGAAGCTGTAACACAGATTGTGGTTCAATGTATGAATTTTATATCTAGGTACAACCATGAAGGTGAGAATGTGCATGGACATTACATTCAGGTTTGGCGAACAGCTGCCTTCCATGTTTAAAGAAGATAGGTTGATCAAGAAAGGCTAATACTGACCCCGGTGTTTGTCCAAGACTCCCCAGTCATAATATTTTTAAGAGATTGTGGTTAGAAAGTTCTGAGGAAGCACAACAGAGTAGATATATCTAGTTTATTTATAAATTATCATCTAACATAAGACCCCTTGTATTTCACTTCAGAGAAGATATACTTTCACAAAATACAGCTGTGAGAACTATAAAACTCATACCAGGACATTTTGTTGTCCAAACATACACTGCTTAAGAAGAAAAGCAAGAATGTCTGAGCAGGTATACAGATGATATAGACCTCTCATAAATTTAATTTCCATTAATTTGTATATTTAAATTAATTTTCTGAGGCAGAGCACTGATACAAATGGACCATTTTTCAGGCTAGCTCAACAAGAAAAAAGCTGTAGCTTGGAACAGCTGCTATGGGGTCAGCTGATTTCCTTTTCTAAAATACATGCATACATATTTTTAAAGCTATAATATCAGATTTGCTTAATCATTTGCAATGCCCTGGGTGCTGTCCATACCCACTAGCACTTGGCACACCACTTATACCAAATTACCGTAATTAACTTTACTTCTTTCCTTCCTTCCCTGTTTATCTGCTCTGGTTCTGCCAAGCATCACATACACACGCACATCTGGACATTTATAAGCACAAATACGAACAGAAAAAGCAAATCTGAAATGCAGCTTATGCTTCATATAAACTAACAACAAAAGTAAAATAATTTAGCACAAAATAGTGACAGTTAAAACTAAAATATCTGATCTTTTTTGTGGTGTTCACTTTGTATTCTCTAGATCATATAATGTATTTAGGTTAATTCTATTTCAGCTGTAGAAAAAAAATAAGGAAATGCCAAATTAGTCCACAATGAGAAAACACTGGAACATATTAGTGATGTGATAACATTAACTGAACTGACCAAAGCTTTACAGTTTGTCTAGTTTGTGGGTTAAAAGGAGTCTCTCCCCAAGAGTTAGTAAGGTATTTATTATAGCTATACATGTTTAATGCCTATTTGTGTCTAGAAAAAGAGATGAAAGTGCATTATTTCATTCCCATTGACTAAAAGAAACGTTAGAACAAATCTGTTTGCAGTTCTGATATTCAGAACTGTGACACATAAACATCAGAGAGAGAGAGATACAGAGTGTGTGCGTGTGCGCGCGCGCGTGTGTGTGTGTGTGTGTGTGTGTGTGTGTGTGTATGAGTAGATATGCTGAGCATTTAAAAGAGTAGATTATGACTCACAGTAAATGACTGGAGAGCACAGTGGTGCAGCGGTAGCATTGTCACCTCACAGCAAGAGGTTCTCTGGTTTGATCCTTGGCTGGAGTACACTCTGTGTGGAGTCTGCATGTCCTCCCTGCATTTGTGTGGGTTTTCTCTGTGTTCTCTGCTTTCCTTCCATGTTACAGATACATGCCTGGAGTGTTTCTCCCTGGGCCTCCAGTGAAAACTGGCTTTGTTCCAAGTTGGACTTTTATAGTATAAATGTGCATGCCCACTCTGAATAATACTTTGTTTCTTACAGAGGAAAAGAAATCACTAAGTATAAACTCATGTCCTATTGTTTGACGCTTAATGAGAAAATAAAATACAATTAATATAGATGTTATGGATGGTTAGTTAAATCCAGAGATGGAAAACAAAAAAGGTGATGTTTATAATTTATTGGCTGGTCTTTGCAATAAATCTGTGTGAGACAGACTAGGAATAAAGTCAAGGACACAATGTTGTGTGATGATCAAGGACACAATGTTGTGTGATGATCAAGGGCACAATGTTGTGTGATGATCAAGGACACAATGTTGTGTGATGATGAAGGACACAATGTTGTGTGATGATCAAGGACACAATGTTGTGTGATGATGAAGGACACAATGTTGTGTGATGATCAAGGACACAATGTTGTGTGATGATGAAGGACACAATGTTGTGTAATGATGAAGGACACAATGTTGTGTGATGATCAAGGACACAATGTTGTGTGATGATGAAGGACACAATGTTGTGTGATGATCAAGGACACAATGTTGTGTGATGATCAAGGACACAATGTTGTGTAATGATCAAGGACACAATGTTGTGTGATGATGAAGGACACAATGTTGTGTGATGATGAAGGACACAATGTTGTGTAATGAAGAAAAAGATACTGTCAAGTGAATAAGATTTAACCATAGAATGTATGAACATCTATAAACTGGTAATTTGGATATGTGCAAACAGGACATGACACAGAGTATTAAGTGAGACATGCTAAGTGCAGTTAGGATGTCAACAAAGACTGGTTTAGCTAACGGGGAGGAATACAATGGGGCAGAGAATGAGTTTAGCTGTGTTAACACGTCATCATAACTGATATCTTTGATGTGTAGTGGTACCAAATGCACAGTTTTGCTATAATATTAAAAACATTTAAATATAAGGGACTTCATGACTGTTTAAGTCTATGGTAACTAGTATCCAAGTGAAAAGGTTCATTTTATGTGATATTTACACTCTCTTTGCATGAATAAAAAAATGTGAATACTGTACAACCCAAACAGTGTTTCAAGTACTGCTAACATTCTAAGACATATTTTAAATTCAGTACAAAATCATTATAAACTTATGCACTACCAGTGCAATATGCAATCACTGCCTACAATATAAATTATATATGCCCACTGCTTGTTATTCAAGAGGGAAAAGCTGCTCAGTCTTATGGGGTCTCACAAAACTATTAGTGAGTTTCAAACCACTAACTGTCATAGTGAAGAGCAGATTAGTTTTATTTTCATTGCTTTTTTTCCCCATGATTGCATAGAAATGAACCACAACTGACATGTCTGATACTGAATCATCACCAGGAGAAAAATCTGCTATCACTAGCTAACTGACTATTCTGCAAGTAACTGTGTCAGAAGTCCCTAACCTAATCTCCTATAGAACCTTTCTATGGAAATTTTTTGTTTAGTCCAACATAAGTGTCAGATCACCTCAGTGTTCTACTGTATTTCAATAAGTTTTACAAGTAGATAGACAGGAGCTTTTTCTAGTCTTTCACTTCCAACCATGAAGAGTGACCTAGATAAATGCAACTATCCATCCATCCACATCCCTTCCTTTCTTGCGATATATGTAGGAGCTATGGTCTCAGCTACCCTGCTAGGTAATTGCACAGGGTACCAGAAGACAGTTAAATCATAATGAGTAATAGAGGTTTGCCTCACTTTCAGCTTCCGCTGGAAGAAATTTAGACTGACGAACATACTTCTACAAATCTTTGGGGTATACATGCAACAGTCATGTGTACAGCACTCTTATAATACATGAGCCAGTGCTTTCTGTGTACCTGTAAGAGGCCTTCCGCAGGAATAGCTGCTCCTCTCAAAATACTCAAGTATCCCTTTATCTCACTGTCCTCTAAACCAGCAACTACCTATGTGTCTTGTCTATAATCACAGATCCCCAATCTGTATCAGCAAACGGCACAATAGGAAAATGGTTTTATGGAAAACAGAATAGAGGCCTGCATTTAACTTGCTACACTGGGAAATGCAGAAAGGGAAAAAAAACTAACACTTCTATACAGATATACCAAAGCATTCTGATCTGATGTTGTCAATCTTCATTTATTCTTGACTGATGGGTTCAGTTCTGTCCTCTTGGAACTGACTCAGCCATTATACATACATACCTTGCCCCAGCCAAAAAACTCTTGAGCCAAGGGTCTACCCACATTGCCTCTCCCCCCACTACCCTAGATCTCATTTGCCACATAGAAAATTGGATGCATCAGCCAATGCCCTCACCTAAGTGCTTTACATTTCTTCTTTCCAAACTTTTTTGCTTAAAATTTCTTGCTAGATAGTTTTGCAGCATTGTTGTTGAGTGAGTGACTGTTTTCCAATGTTTTCTACCCACCTTTTTTACCTTTCAGTAACTCTTATTACCATCACTGGTTTCAAGCCTCCTCCCTTCTTCTATTACCATTGGGAGCCCTTTATACCATTGTTGGTATCCTCTTTTTTCTCCCCCTTTACCTATTTGGGTATTTTCTATGTAGCATTGATGGTATATCCAAAAATAAAAAATACAGTTCCTTTCTTGTCCTTCCTCTCTGGTGTGTGTGTGTGTGTGTGTGTGTGTGTGTGTGTATTGGTATCCCAACTAACTTTTAATATGTCAGAGAAGCAAAAGGGAACAGCCGGATTTAAGCAGTGTCAAGACTGTGGCAGAAAGATGCCCAATTCTAATAAGCATATTTCCCATGTATATTGTTTGGGTGCCCCTCACTTGGACTTGACCTGCATTATTTTCCAGGGCTTTAGCACCTATACTTTAGCTGAAAAGCACAACATGCTTATTCTGAAAGGCTTATTGAAATGTCCCTTTACTGAATCCCTATCTAAGGTGGAGATCTTCAGGACACATATTACCACTTAAAAATGGACAAACGCTCCAGAAGGTATCTCTACTTTTAGCTAGGTGCCAGTGATTACCAATTTTGAGCACTGCCCTTCAGTCTCCCCAGGGTGTTCACCAAATGCATGGCAGATGTAGCAGCTCATTAGAGACTGCAGGGATTCCATGTGTTTCCATATCTGGACAACTGACTCCTCACTGCTGCCTCCAGCTATCTACTTACTGGTTTACACCATAAACTTTGCTCTACATCTTGCCGACACACTATTTCAGTCAACAAAGAAAAGTCACAATTGTCTCCAACACAAGATCTGAACCAATATGATTGGATGGGAGATAGGAAATTCACCCTGGAGATCATGTGGCTCTGTCGACAGGAGCACAGGAAAATAATTTTCTTGGGTGGCAAAAGACAGGGTACCTTTTTGGCTAGGCTTATATAGGCCTTAGGGCCAATAGCCTAGTACCTACCTATGAACTTATGGACTTCATTGGAGCAAGGTTAAATACAGTATCCTGTGTAGCCTCCCTTTCTCTCCACAGACTGGTGAAACTCAGAACGCAGCTTTAGATAATCATTTACCAAAACAGAGTTCCTGCTTGACTGGTACTACAAGCTCTGGGATCCATGGCAGCAACAATAATGATATTTCCCTTAGTGAGGTATCACATGAGGCTGCTTCAATGACTCTTTGCATCACCATGGTCACTTCTAACACACCCCACATCTCACCCAATCTTAATAATAAATCACTGCAATAAGGATTTATCTTGGTAGATGAAGCCAGAAAAGATTCAATGGGGTTGTCTCTTTACCCCTGCTCAGCCCAAGGCCATAAAGACCATGGAAGCTTCCCAGATAGAGTGGGGGTGGCATTTTGTGGGAAAGACTGTACAAGACACTTGGTCCCTGCAAGGGTCAATTTGCACATCAATGCTCTAGAATTGAGGGCAGTGCTTTTAGCATTGCAAGCATTCTAGGCTGTCTTTCCTTTGGGGACAATTGCAGTCCAATCAGACACCATGTCCATAGTCTGGTATATCAACAAACAAGGGGGAACCAAGTCCTGCCCTCTATGTCGAGAAGCTGTGAGGATTTGGCAATGGGCAATCACTTCCAACCGCTTTCTGATTGCAATGTATATTCTGGGGAACTCCAACATGATTGTTGACAAACTGAGCAGATGTATACTCCTGCCTCATGACTGGTCTCTCATTCCCAATGTAGAAGTGAAGATTTTTTGTCAATGGGGTCAGCCTTGCTGTGACCTGTTCACTTCTCCTATAAACCACAAATGCAGCAGCTACTTTGCCCTCATCCCCCCTCGCAGGGAGTCCTCAAGAGATGCACTTCTTCTCAATTGGCACCGGGACTCCTGTATGCCTTTCACTCAATTTCACTGATCCCCCAGTTTCTGAGGAAAACCCAACAGTTGAGAAGCAAAGTGATTCTCATTGCACCATACTGTCCCCATCAAGTCTGGTTCCCCTTTCTTTGGCCTCATTTGGTTAACTGCCTATGGACTCTGGACCCAGCTCTGGACCTACTGTCTCACCCTTAGGGTCTGGTGCATCCTAATCTCCAAAATCCCAGGCTGATGGCTTGGTTTCTCCAATTCCAGTAATTGCCAGGCAGAATAACGTGCCCTCTCCAGTGCAAAAGATACTTCTAGCCTCCCATAAACCATCCACCAGGAAGCTTTATCTTGGCAAATGGAAAAGATTTTCAGTTTGGGTGAGTGCAAATTGCATAGACCCTTTCTCAGCATCAAGACAAGGTCCTGCAATATTTAGCTACCGTGTTTGAAATGGGGGCTACTACATCTACAATTAATTTTCATTTGGTTATCATTTCAAATTTTCATAACAGTTTTGATGACAATTCCTTGATGTCTCATCGTTTTTTCTTAAAGGCACCCTGCATTTAAAACCCTTTTTCAAGGACCCTGTAGTGCCATGGGATTTGACCTTAGTCTTACAATGCTTAGTTCAACAGCCCTTTGAGCCTGCAGCTAATTGCAATTTCAAGTTCTTATCTTGGAAGTTTCTCTTCCTAGTAGCTATCATGTTTGTTAGGAGAATTTTAGAGTTACACCCCAGGATTCAGGAAGCTGTATTGTCCATACAGGAACAGTGTAGGAGCTCCTGCATGGAAAATGACAACCGAGTGGTTCAGGATAGTGCTGTTTTCACTTGCACAAACAGTCCTACACTGTTCTAGAATGGAAAATCAGAAAATATGCAAATCTCCTCATTTGCTGGTGAAAACCATGCAAATGAGGTGAGTTTGGGATTCACAAAGCTGACAGGTCTCCATGCTAGAACAGTGTCAGTGCAGAAATGTATTCAAAAAATAACTGAGTACATTTCTGCAACTGACAAAATGGAGGCATGACAGCTCGTGGAAAAGCATGCATTATGTACATTAGACATGCCAATGGCCAAATATAAGGCCATTGGCATTGAAAAGTGATTAATTATGAAAATTAAACTTTTTTTGGCTGATCTCAGCTGTTTAAGCATAGGGCAGTGGCGTGCAAAAAGGATCGTGCAAAAAATAAAAAAGAAATGAGAAAAGTAAATTTTAAGTTAAGTCTGCATTTTACCATTATAGTCAATGGTATGTAGAATGTAAACAATACCAGGGAGCACTAGTTGTCAAGGGGAAAGGGTCCATTTAAGTGCAGTAACTAATGACCTACACGCTGAGGTATGCAAATGAGGGGAGTTGTACTGAATCACAAATTTCTTCAACGTGTCAGCTTGTACCTAACCGTGTAGGTGCAGCAATACAACAGTGCAAGTGTAAAAGCTGAATGACTTCATAAGAGGGTGTGTTATGCTTGCTGTAAGCTCATTGGAGCTCTGTGGTCCATGTTTGCCCTTAGCTAAGCACAGCTAAGGAAGGGGGTGTGCCAGATGTGCCTGAGCAGTGTTTACCTAGCCTAAACGGGTGTGCACACCATGTATTGAGTTTTAAACAACAAAAAAAGAGGAAATGGCAGCACTGTTTACATTTGAGCAATGAGTATGTGCAGCACATCTCAGGGCTTAAATAGGGAGGAATTGGGAAGGGGAAACAGCAGTAGGAAGGCAATCAAGGAGAACTAGCATAGCTGGCAGCTGGAATGTTTCAGAATCAGCCAATTACACATGCAGCAGCCCAGGACAGTACTATAAACTATGCAAACACCCTACAGACTGTTTTTTTCCACAAACTGTACACCACGGGTGTACACAGTTGGGGGATTTTTAATTGGCAAAACTAACTAAAAATGTTCGAGGCTGCTGCTGCTTTACTCCATCAATATGTGCTAGAAACTGAGGGTGGTGAGTAGGAGAATGCTGACAATTGACCCACAGTGAGGAGGAAGAGGAGAAGAGTGTACATACCCAGGGTAACCCACCAGGGCTTTCATGAGCTGGAGATAGTCGCACACTACAGGGTGGACAGGGACATTCTACAGCAAATCATTGAGCTGTGCCAGCCACACTTCACACACAGAACTAATAGAGGGTAACCCATTCCAGCGGATACCAAGGTATGTGTAGGCTTAAGAATACTAGCCACAGGTACCTTCCAAACACCAATTGGGGATATCATGGGGGTCTCACAGGCATCAGCATCCAGGGTACTCCACTAGTTCCTAGATGCCATGACACCATATGACAGTGAGCACATATATTTCCCCACCACCCATGAGGCATTGACCAGCAGTATGCATCTCTTCCATCGTATAGCAGAATACCCAGAGGTAGTTGGTGCTATAGACTGCATGCACATCCACATTAAAGCACCACCCGGTGAGCAGGGTAGGGTCTACATATACTGCAATGGCTTCCCCTCCATCAACTGCCAGATTGTGTGAGATGCCCAGGGCATTATCATGAATGTGTGTGCTGGCAGCCATGGAAGCTATCACAACTCCCACATCTGGCATTGATCACAGCTGTATCAGGTATTTGCCAGAGGGGACATCCAGCATGACCATCTAGTGTGGGATGCTGGCTATGTACTGGAGCTGTAGCTGATGACACCCATCAGAAATACACACATACCCAAACAAGAACACCATAATGAGGTAAACACATAAACCAGGATCATTGTAGAGGATATGTTTGGGATGCTCAAGTCACAGTTCCACTGCTTTGACATATCCATTGCAGCCTTGCAGTACTCTTCAGCTACATGTACACAAATGTTCATAGTATGTGACATGCTACACAATATGATTCTGCAGAAACAGCAGCAGCAAGAACAGCACAGGGCAGCGCCACACAGCCCCCCACCATTGCCAAGGCCAGCACAGGCACAGAGGGACTCAAAAGCAGAACATCCTGAGCCTGCCCCTGTAGACAGAAGGAGGCATGCCCAGTATGCCCATGCCTTGGCAAAGTGGCAACGCATAGCACACACACACACACACACACACACACACACACACACACACACACACACACACACACTGACACTGTAGGGACCCAGGGACTGATACCTCTCTCTGATTCGCACATACAGTAAAAGGAATGCCAAACATGACACTACCTATGCTTTACCATGTATAGGGAGTGTACTATGTGCATCTGACATAGTCAGCCCTCCAGCACTGTCTTCAGTACTGGTCCAGCAACAAGGTAAGTCACCCTTCCTATCAATTACTGAATGGAGTAGTATGTTCTCATACTTGTATGTATGATATGGATACAAGCATGCAAGGGAATTGGGTGGCTGAATGGGATAGCAGCAGACAGCTATATGGGACAGCAGGAAATTCATAACAAATACTGGTGTCAACATACTAGGCAGCACAACACAAGGTGACAACCCCCACTGCAGTACATGTGATGGCCCAACTAACTGTGTGTGTGTCAATAGGTTGCACGCATGAATGTCAGTGAGGGTCGCATACCCACCACCAGCCTCACCCAGCAGGACAGGTGTAGATGCCCATAAAGAAAGGCCAGGCTAAGCCCCCCCAAATGATGGCAATGGTGAACAGACCCCCCCCCCCAACCAGATCTCCACAGACATACTACAACAGGTCTGGCAGTTGCATTTTAGTTCTGAAGGGTAAGAAGTCTGAAACTGATATACATGCCATTAAGATCTAACATGTGTACTCTACTGATATGCCTCCTTTCTGCAAGATAGGTCACAATACAATATGAAATGGAAGCCAACAGAGTAACTGAAATACCAATACAGTCATTGCAAATGTTTAAAGTCTGCGGGTGTGCACCCCCAAAAAAAATCCCATGTAGAAATGCAGTAACATGTAAGTTTGAGGAATAATTTCACTGGAGCACAGATTGCCAGAGCTGTCCCAATCTACATTGTTGTAAGTGTAAAATATGCAGGGGTCAGTGTGGTAAGTTTGTTGTGTGTTTAATGTTGCCTGGAAGTGGTCAGCATGTGGGTTTGGACAGTTGTGTCTCAGTGGCCTAGGTACAGTACAGTGGACGACAGGGCTATGTTCCAACAACTGCAGTGCCAAATACACTACTCAGCTACACCCATGTCAGCAGTTGTACATACCCACTGTCCAGATGTCAATATCTCTCACTGTCAGAAAGCTGGAAATGCCATGAATGGGGGCCATAGATAGAAATAGTACACAGGTGAAAGTAACCTACACAGAGTGCATATGAAATAACTGTCAATTGCATACAAGTTTGGAATTATACATAGACGTTAGCATCACATTAGTTGTCCCCTCTAGTATGGAATACTGATAGTCTGACCAATCATTGGCAGACCACAAAAGGCACAGTTATAAAGTGATAACAGGCTGCCCATGTCCACACACAAGCCAGCATAAAGGGAATGTCCCAGGTATATTTGTGAGTCAGGTGCAAGTAGCTTCCATATCACACATGCACTCAGCTCACCCCACCATCAGCCACAGGTTTATCACAGGTCATATCCTTGCTGTCGGGAATGAGTACATACATACATACATACATACATACATACATACATACATACAAATGTTTCAAGTATGGGCATTAAAGCCCTTCTAGCTTGCCAATATGCCAAAACAATTGTTCCCATAATAAATCTCCAGGCTGTTCTTAAAAATATCTAAACTAGTACTTGCTTTAATATAATTTGGTAGCCTGTTACAAGCATCAGCTACTCTGTCAGAGAACTAATTAGTACACTTCTCATTCCTATAGAATCTTCTGCATAGGTTACCTGGCAATTCTCTAGTACTTTTTGATAACCCCAAACATTCCCAGAGGTAGTTGTCTCTAAGTGCCCTATATACCTGAATAAGATCGCCTCTTAAATATCTGTAAGAGACACTGTACAAGTTCAGATATTTTAGTCTTTCATAATAACTTAGATTTTCACATCCATGAATGCCCTTAGTATATTTCTGCTGTACTCTTTCCAGTTTATTCATGCTTGTTTTCCTATAGGCTTTCCATATTGTTATTCCATACTCAAGTTTGGGTCTAATGTAACTAACAAACAAAGACTTCATTATGTTGGATTTCCTAGACTATATAAATCTTAGTTATATAAGTATCATTAGCCAATTGGTTGACATGATTAGAAAATCTCATAGCTGAATCTACCCATATACCCAGGTCCTTAAATGAGTCTACAGTTTCAATCACTGTGTGTGCTGTATTAAATATTCACCTTTCGGTTTATGTCTCCCAAATCTCATATGCTTAGTTTTTGATGTATTTATCAACATATCATTCTCCTGTGCCCAAATGGTCAATTTAGTCAAATTATTTTGCAGACATGTCTTATCTATAACACTTGTAATCAGTTTACCCAATTTCAGGTCATCAGCATATAGTCTGTAGAACACCTCAGATGAAAAATAAGGTCTGAAAGATACCATCTAAACAAGTAAGGGCCTAGTACAAAGTCCTGTGGGACACCTTGACTGTAACCAAGGATTTCACCTGTCCAGTTGATGTATGATACCTGCCATGTCCTATTTGTAAGCCATGCAGCTATCCATATTATCAACAGTACATCAATACCTAGTTGTACTAATTTATTGATCAGTGTTATGTACATGACTCTGTCAAATGTGAGGTTAAATCTATATAAATCACATCACAGCACAATTTTTCATTCATAGCTGTTACTATATTGTTATAGACCATCATGTTACAGGTGGTAATAGATCTGTTTTCAGCATATGCACTATGTTAGTCTGCAGCATTACTGTATTGTATTTTTAACATGTATTAGTTTTATGTTTCTGTGTCACCTTGTATTCCTATTGCATTAGTTTAATCTTGGAGCTTATCTCCCCGGGCCTCTACTGAAAATGGACATGTATCCAGTTGGACTAGCCTGGTCAACAAATGTAAAATAAAATAAAATTAAAAAATAATATGCATGGTGATATATGGTTTCAAGTCCCAACCTATCCAATTTTGACAATAACTTATCCAGTATTACCTTCTCCATTATTTTCCACAACATGAAAGTCGACTTAAGGGTCTATATGATTCTGGGTTTGTTCTACTCCCCTTTCCCTTAAAGACAGGTTTAATAAGTGCATGTCTCCAATCTTGAAGAATCTCCCCATATTTATATGACCTAGTGAATAATAGATGTAATGGCAGTGTAAGTTCTCGTTTAAGAGATCTCAGGTCATTGTTATGTACTCCGTCTCCTCCCTGAGCTTTGTTTGGATCCAGTTTGCACAGTTCTTTTTCAATGTAATGTAATTTGATTTCAGTATCTTGGGTTACCAGGATGTCACTAGGACAACTTACCACCCCTTTTGTGGAGCCAAAATGTTTTGCATATCAGATGTTGGCATAATGGTTAAGGTGTTTACCTTACAAACACAAGGTGCAGGGTTTGATTCTCACATGGGGTAATTAACTAGGCTGAAAATGGCCCACAAGGGCAGTTAGCCTAGTACTAATCTATGGTGGGAGGGTGGCCTAATGGTTAAGGTGTTTGCCTTACAAATACAAGGTGCAAGGTTTGAGTCTCCCAAGGGATAATTGGCTAGGCTTAAAATGGCTCGCAAGGGCAGTTAGCTTAGTAATAACATATGAACCTATAAGATTTTGTAAATATATCTATAATCTGTTATGCCTGAGAATAAATTTTAGAATCTGCACACAGTTTATCAAATTGTGTATTTTTACTCTTTCCACACCTTATGTATCTATAAAAAGATTCCCTATTATGCTCAATATCTTTATATAAATTTTCTTCAATTTTTTCTTGATCTTGTCTAACACTATGCTTAATCTGTTTGTCCAGCTTATTTATTTCAGTTTTCAAAGTTGTAATTCGACCTCTCTTCCATTTCTTATATTTTTTGTCTCTCACCTTAATCAGGTATCTTGTACAGCATGAGCCGATCTCTGCATGAGAATACATACATGATGCTGCATGCTGAATAGGTGTCTAATGCAGGTGTGTCCCTAGCTGTAAGCAGCAACCAGACTGCATCCAGACCCGTGGATCAGTATGAACAGGAAGGATTGACAGGAACACCTCAACCATTCACCACTGTCACCCCAGGGTAATCCACTGGCTTGCAGCCTGGGAACATATGACTGACAGAATACATTGGCCTGCTACAGATGGCCTGCAGCACTCTCAAGTGGCCTACAGTCCTCTGGCAAAGGTCCATGCCTCACCCATAGTGCCAATGTACGGAATGTCATGGGGTCCTAACTAACAACCTAACACAGTAAACAGAAAACAAATGCAAGGTCATGTTGACAAATGCCAGTAGCATGCCTCCCCATATCATAATGCAAGGACTGTGGACCAGGCCATAAATACTACTGGGATAAAGGCTCAACTATAGGAATACCTCTGAGATATTGCTTACATAATGTTAGGAAGAAGAAAGAATAACAAGGGGGCAGGTGTAGAAGCATGGATGTCATGGAGTGTGTGAAGTCTGAAACTCTAATGTCCACCCATACTACCCCCTGACTGCATACCCATGAATGAATAGCCAGAAAACTGCTTGTAAACCACAATGTGAAGGTAAACTGACCAGATATATGAGTCCTGCCTCTGGATAACCTGGGTGTATCTGTACAGCTGAGAGGTATGGCCCCAGCAGGATATGGCCATTCTGTGAAGTTGAGAAAACACCAGGAGGGGATCCCCAGACAGCACACTAACAAGGTGCTGGACCACTTACACAGAACCAGCACTAAATTGTACAGCATTGATACACACACACACACACACACACACACACACACACACACACACACACACACACACACACACACACATTCGATAGGAATACTCACACATATCTCAGGCCAACATAATATAATATGTCAAACATACACACACACAGACGTGGGGAAGAGAAAGACAGACAACGACAGAGGGAATCCCATTATGAGGCCTGTCCCACCCACTGCACATCCCATTGGCCTATATCACATGATGTGCTGATGTCATTCATTGTAGAAATTCCTTTGGTTAGCCCTCGGCCCTATAGTCTCAGTGGTGCTTATGACAACTGTGTAACATTACAGTACAAATAGGTATCCATGTAGCAGTTGTAATCTCAGTCCTATCAAATGTAAAGTTGTGTGTGAGTGTGTGTGTTTCTAGATGAATGTGGTTGAGGCCGTTCACACTCACCAATCTTCCCATTCTCCTCCTTTAGCACTGCTGCTGATGTCACTCACCTTCACGGATACCTCTGGACAGCTCTCCAATATATAAGCTCTGTGGCACTTGTGATAATTGTGTAATATGATAGTGTAACTAACTATTTAGGTAGGAGTTCTAATCCCGGTCCTGACAACTCTGAAAATGTGTGTGACAGTGTGGGTGTCTTTGTAGAGACCTGATTTTGTGGCCTTTCACACTTACTGCACTTCCCTTACCCCTCCATTAGCACCACTGCTGATGTCACTCACCTTGAAAGATAATGTTGGACAACTTTTTTAACATATATGCTCCATGGCACTTGTGATAACTGTGTGATACTATAGTGTAGCAAACTAGTTAGGTAAGAGTTCTAATCCTGGTAACTGTGAAAATGCGTGTGTTTGGGTGAGAAAGTGCATACATCTTTGTAGGGACCTGATTTTGTGGCCATTCACACTTGCTACACTTCCCATTAACCCTTTTTAGCACTGCTGCTGATGTCACTCAACTTCAAAGATACATTTGGACAGCTGTATAACATTTAAGCTCTGTGGCACTTGCGATAACTGTGTAATACTATGGTGTAGCAAGCTAGTTGTGTAGGAGTTCTACTCCCGGTCCCGGCAACTGTGAAAATGTGTGTGTTTGGATAAGAGAGCATGTGTGTCTTTCTAGAGACCTGATTTTGTGGCCATTTACACTTACTTCACTTCCTTTACCCCTCCTTTAGCACTGCTGCTGATGTCACTCACCTGAAAAGATACCTTTGGACAGCTCTCTAACATATAAATCCATGGCACTTGTGATAACTGCATAATACTATAGTGTAACAAATAAATGGGTTCCTATTACTTTATGGAAAAAACGTAATATCGAATGGCTTTTCACTGAACTGGAAAACTCAAAAGCTTAAAATGCAAATGAGCAAATTCTTTCCCTGGGAAATAAAACCACTTGGCCATCCTTGTGAGTTTGCCATTTTCCCCAATGTAGTGGGATCACGGATTTGGTATATGTAGTTAGGGGGTGTGGGAGCACAGCCCCCCACTTTGTCATGTTTAGATTAGTGTGTAGTTGCTGGTAGGGCTAGCAATTTCTTTCCCAGGAAAAGAATTCGCTCATTCGCGTTTTCGCTATTTTCAGCTTTTGACTTTTCTGGTTGGATGAAACACCGTTCCATATTATGGCTTTTTGATAAGGTAATATAGACCCAGTTAGGAAGGAGTTCTAACCCTGATCTTGGCAACTGTGAAAATATGTGTGTTTGTGTGAGAGAGTGTGTGTGTCCTTGTAGAGGCCTGATTTTGTGGCCATTCACACTTACTACACTTTCTTTATCCCTCCTTTAGCACTGCTGCTGATGTCACTCACCTTAGAGGTATGTTTGGACAGTGTTCTACCTATAAGCTCTCTGGTGCATGTAATAAATTTGGAACAATGTAGTAGCAATAACTACATAGGTAGGCATTTGAATCTTGTTCCTGGCAAGTGTTTTTGTGTGTGTACGTATATGTATCCGTACCTTAAAGTTTTTGGCCCCATTTACACCCTGTACACTTCTCAGTGCCTGACTTTAGCAGTTCTGCAGATATCATTCACCTTAGAAGTACCTGTTGGTAGGCCTATACCATGTAAGATCAGTGGTGCCTATAGTAAATGCATAACATAATGGTCTGGAAGCATAGTTAGACAGAGGTTTGAACCTCACTCCTGGTAAAAGTAAATGTGTAGGGAAAATATCGTTTGAAATCTCTCACCCACTACATCACCCAATGCCAGTATTTACAAGGGCTGGTGATGTTCCTCACCTTAGAAGTACCTTGGGACAATATCCTTCTTATAAGCTCTGTGGCTCATGTGATAAATATGTAACACTGTAGTACCAATACATAACTAAGTAGGGGTTTGAAACTCAGTACTAGCAAGTGTGTGTGTGTGTGTGTGTGTGTGGCATCAGTATCCTGTGTGGATGTTGGTGTGGTTGTGAAATAACAGGATCCATTGGGAGGTGGGTGTTGCTAAATTATTATATTAAGGACCTAGTATATGTCCCAATGTCCACATTACAAGGCCAACAGTTGTCAAACACTGTAGAGGTTAGTGTAGACAATCCACAGCTCTAAATGTGTAGTGACATGTGCAATGACTATGTGACAGTATGGATTAGTTAACAATATAGACAACCCTTATAATACTCAGAGACTACTCTCCACCCATGAATCATGCACAAACACACTTGGCTAGGCAGCAACCACTATATCAGTAGTTCTCCTGCAAATTGTCTCACAGATAGTACTCATGGTGTGATTGCAGTGGGCTCCATGTCAAACCGATAACCAGACGTGACTGCTGTCATTTTTAATTTCTCCAAATCTTTTGGATTTCTAATACCATGATGGAAATGGACCCCATTCCTATGTCAAAGTACGATTAAAGTTCATGAAATTAGTATTGTTTCACTCTTAGATGTTAGCCAAAAGTGCTCTTCACAGCACCTGCAATGTGCCCAGTAATGACTCCTTCTGCAATTTGTATGGTGTTACATGAATTAGTAACATATCTAAATATGATTGTAAATTCTATTTTATAAGACCAGTTGATTCGACTACTATTGGAACTGTCTGGGTATCTTTCTTCCACATGGTTTTCGTTTCTACCTGCAGATCAAGGTATTTTATGACTTTGTGTCTCTCTGTACGCAAGACACTGTGTGGTGATTTCAATGATCAATGCTACTTTTGTCTTCTTTTTTTTAGACCACTATATCCAGTTTTCTAGCATCTATTTTTTGAACTGTTGGTATTGGGTGATCCCATGTGATATAAACTTCATCATTTTCTATGATTCTTTGTGGCTCATGTTTCCAGTGTTTTTCAGCTACTTCAATACTATAATGTTTGCACAATCCCCAGTGCAACAGTCTTGCCACATTATTATGCTTTTCAGTGTACAGTCCCTCTGCCATTAGTGCATCGCAACCAGCAACAAGGTGTGTGATTGTTTCCAATTCAGTTTTACAAAACCTGCATATGTCTGTTTCTCCCACATATTCAATGGACATGGTAAACCAATGTGTATGTAGCCCACTATTGCAGATCTATACATGTAATCAATTTCAAGGCGGCCCATCTCTCCTTCAGAACGGGGAATATATAATCTTGGTATACACTGATTTTTATAAATCATTTGGTGAGCATGAAGCATCCTTCTTGTTTTAATATCCAATCTATCCAACACATTTTCGGGCCAGTCAATCACTCTAACACTATAAGTGAGTACAGGAAGAGCAAATTGATTTATGGCTTGGATCTTGTTCCTAGATGTTTCAGGATTAATTTAAATCTTCTAAAGTACTTCTTACTGGGCTTTATTTGCATTTGTTCATGTTTTATTGCTGATCCTTCATCACTTCCCAAGTATTTATACATCTTGCTCAAGTTCTTGGATATCACATTCTTGTCCCAAACTATTGTTTTCCTGGTGCTGCAGTTTTCTTTTTTTAAAGGTTGCTTTTGCACATTTATCAAGACCAAATGGCATTCCAATATCATCTGAAACATTTTGACAACCTGCAGTTGAGCTTTCAGTTCCTCGTCTGATACAGTTTTAAATCATTGAAAAAGAGAATATCAGAAGTCATTAGACTTTGTTGTTTTCTAGGAGCCAAATTGTAGCCATGGCCTAAGCTGTTAAGTAAACAGCTTAATGGATTAATGGCAAGGCAGAATAGCAAGGGTGACAAAGAGTCACCCTGGAATATCCCCTTTGATTTTTTTATCCCTGGGAAAATAATCTGTCCTTTATCATGGCTTAATTGCAAAGTGGTCTGCCACTGTTTCATGGTTACAGTAATGTAGTCAATCAGTGTAGGGTGTATCTTATACATTTTTAAACACTATTTTATCCATGAATGTGGGATACTATCAAATGCTTTTTTGTAGTCAATCCATGCCATACTTAGATTCTTCCCCTTCTTACAGTTCTCCACTATAACCTTTTTAACAACAAATGATCCTTTGTTCTATATGACTTTCTTTTATTGCCCTTTTGTTCTACTGCTATAATTGAGTTTTCTTCTAAATGACTATAAACTCTGTCGGCGTCAAGTCCAGTGTATAGTTTATACATCATTGGAAGACAAGTTATTGGTCTATAATTTTTAGGGTAGCTTGCAGGTTCACTCTTAAGTAAGAGTATTGTTTTTCCTGTTGTTAACCAGTGTGGTGTGTGATTGGGATGTGCATATAAATAGTTCTTAGTCATGGCTAAATCCTCATGCAAAGAAGTTAATATTGTAAGCCAAAAGTTCGGTACTGCATCTGGGCCTGGGGTTTTCCAGTTAGAGGCTTTTCTCAACTTTGTTTCAATCTCTCTGGCTGCTATTTCATCCCATTTCATATCCTGTACCTTTAAACTTCTTATTCTTTCTTTTACTTCTTCTATCCTCTGCTGTCACAGAGAGTACTGACCCATGTCCTCTCATGTTTGGGATCTACCCTTCTGAGGTGCAGGAGAACACAAAGGCACCCTGGCTGATAATGTTTGCATATAACAGTAAGGTGAGTGGTAGCATTCCCAATCCATGTGATGTTGACATCACGCCCAAAGGCCACCTGACACCTATGACTGTTGTCAGAACCCTGGACATTACTTCAATGCCAAGAGATTTGCTACCATTACCTTTGGGAACATCATGGCTCACATGAAGTAATACATTGGTGGTAGTCCACTGAACAGTGATGTTTTTATAACAGAATGGGGTACACAGGTTGACAGTCAGCTGCCTGTTGACCACAACAGTGCCACTGAAATTAGAAAGCACTTTGATGTGTTACATCTCCTGACTGTGTGTTATCCAGCAAGTAAAAGGACATGGCACCCTGCTCCATCCCCTCAGTAGCCCAATCAATGTGTACAGTGGTCCTTTTGCCATGTTCCCCACTGGACACCTGCACCAACTGTAGAGTATGCAAACATACCAGACAAAGGGAATACCATGCCTTATACACATGCCCTGTATTGACAGTCATCAATAACTCCAATGAATCCCCGTACCATACTGTCTATGTAGGTGCAATCACTACCTCAGTTACATAGCCATGTCTCACCAAACAAGGTCAGGAAAGCTACTTCTGAAGATACCAATCTGTCCACATAACATGCCCCAGAGACCTCACACACACTTCCACACTTAAAAGAACATGCATGTGGGACATGTGCACAACCCAGACACTCTCCATGTTATGGAATATAAATCACATACATGTGAAGCACTGCACATCATTGGTCACCCACAATAGAAATCTGGATGAGTGGATGGGGAATACAATACTCACCCCTGGGACTACTCCAGTGATTACACTCCTGAGCCACACTGGGGACTATTTTCATGTGGCCTGATGCCAAGGAATTACCTTGGGCTAGCCTTGTCAAGCCTTCAGGCCCATTCACCTACTACACACCTATGAAGCAATGAACCTATGGATCTCAGTATTGGCAAATGTGTGTGTGTGTGTGTGTGTGTGTGTGTGTGTGTGTGTGTGTGTGTGTGTGTGTGTGTGTGTGTGTAGTAATCCTTGCAGTCCTGGCTCTGTCCTTGCATCACATAAATGCTTTCCTCGTCTCCACTTTCTCGCTAACCTCATCTCTATCACTGTTTACCATGTCTAATACACAGCACTCAGTAACACCCATACAGGGCCTACTATTTGCTACCATTATGTCTTGTGAACTGTCTCTTTGATTGCATCAGTCAATATGTGTTTTTTTATCAAATACCAATATCCAGGGTCCAATACTGTGTAAAGTAAGCCTGCCTGGAACAAACTATTGTATGATATATCTTGATTTTATATACCACTGTAATAATTGTTTGATGTGGAGCTTTTCTCCCCGGGCCTCCGCTGTAAATGGACCTAGTTGCAGTCAGACTTTCCTGGTAAACAAATGTAAAATAAAATAAAATAAAATAAAGAAAATCTCAGTGTGTTTGGTTGATGAATATCCCTCCCCTGTGACTGTGGTTATTAGCAATCAGAGGTGTGCCCAAACCACAACACATACCATTCTCCATTCTACAACAGATGTTGTAAATCAACATATACCTTTGTACAACCCTCAGCCCTATAATCTGTGAGCCACATGTAATCACTGTATTACAGATTGGGATTTCTGTGCACATACTGTACCCTGCCTATGACATGGTGGATGTGTTACCACACTGCCATACCGCATTGTCTTGCTGCAGGGCCACATCCTGGTGACACACAGATGCCTAGAACAGAAATGGGATACAGCATGTGAGAACACATTCACTCAGCACTTCACTTGTGGGAGGAAAGAGGGGTAAAGCTGGCAGTGAATGTGTTGCCAACTCTGTGGCCAATATCTGTTGTATCAGGGTAGGTATTAGCATTGTGCAGTAGCCCACAGCACTTGTGTTTAATGATGTAGAGGTTGTTTATTTAACTATCAAAGACTGTTGTGATTGTTTTCAGTGTCTGCTGCATGTCTGCCTTCATAGATGCCTGTAAGGGATTCCATGAGGGATCCCAAGTTGTGTTTGAGGCTAATAAGGGAGTTCAACAGTCATGGAACACCAACTTGCTCTGCAACAGTGTCCCTCTTCTGATATACACTTTAGTAATGGCAGGGGACCATCACATTGTCTCTCAGTGTTTGGAGGACTGTATCTGAGTTCTGTTGACTCTGGACAGTACCATGCATTCATGTACCTGTTTGCACAGTGCATATGTGTATGATTCCGCAGTCATGCAGCTATTTTCCATTGCCATGGGTGCACTGAAGACATCCACCCCTGTTTTCATAGCTGCAAAGTCAGCTTTAGAGAGATTTTGCCAGGTGGTTATCTTTGTGGGGGGTGTGGCTGACATGTTGAGTTTCATGTTGATTACAGTCTGTGCGGATCTCGCCATGCAGGGATTGACATCTGTGGATGAGCAACAGTCCCATATTTAAGTAGTCAACACAGGTCAAGATTGTTGCATCCTCTTCCATGGGTCAGTATGAGCTGGTCCAGGGCATTGGAAATGATGAATCCCAGAAGTGTTGGGCCACTGTGCTGGTGCTTGGCTACTTTCCCCAGGTGATGGAGGGGTGGTTGAAGACTCATACTATGTCAGTATTGTGTTGGACCATCATAGATGGCAGGGTGTTGAGGAATGTGCATTGACAGTCTAGGGACATAGATGTGGACCCATAGCAGGCTATTGTCTGGATTGCACTATTACCCCAAGGCAGTTTTACTGGAAGTATCTCCAATGCATTATGCTGGGATACTAGACTGGAGGTGTTCCTAGCCATAATGAATATGGAGACAACACCACCTGTGGAGGTGTGGTCCATGTTTGGGGGTTGACAGCTGTAGAATGCATCATAGACTGATACTGCAGGTCTGCTGTCTGCTGCTGTGAGCCACCTCTCCATTACAGCAGACGTGTCCTCCACTCCAAGTGCTCTGAGTGACTGCATCCTGACAGTTAGATGTCTACTGTTGAGCAGCATGACCCTCAGATTGCATATGTCTAGCTGTTATGGTGGTAATTACATTAGGAACATGGCCTAATAAGGCATCATAGGGGGTAACAAGACACTTAGCCAGTATCTGGAAACCCAGTGATGGCAGATGTAGGACATCTGTGGCAAGTCATTGGGTTCTGCCAATCATGTCATCCCAAGCAGAGAGGTACTGGATCCCCTGAGAATGACACAAAACACGTAAGCCAATGTTGAAGTCAATCATTTGTTGATAGTACCACAGCATCATTCTGGGTGATGGTGGTACACTGCTCAACACTACTTTCACACTTCCCTGGACCACATAATCAGAGAGTTCATTAATGTCTCTTATCATGTAGTCCAGGTAGGTGTGCCCCAGGTCATTCACACCCACATGGATACAGAGTGATACAGTGAGGTGTGTCCCAGGTCAGTCACACCCACATGGATACAGAGTGATACTCGTAGTTGTTGTGGATTCCATGACTGGCTATGTCATGTGTTGGATGCTGGCATGTGATAGATATTTGGCTGTTACCTGCTCCATATTCAACTTAGTTAGTGGTATATGTGTGTGCCTCAGTATTGAGTTACCCATGATCACTGTATTATGCATGGTGGTTAGCCTTAGGAGCTTAGGTGGAGTGGCACAATGTGTAGGTTAAATATGTGTCCCTTGGCATGTGGCATGTCAAGGTGTCTGAGTGGGTGCCTGTCTTGCTGTTCTGTGCTGCTTGGGTAAATGTCTATTGACTGCCTCTGGGAAGGTGGGTGTGTGGTTTTTCACTGTATGTCATGGCTGTTAAAGTGGGTGTCATGGTGACCTACATGTTTCACATGGTGTGGTGCAGGTGTTGATCTTATCCTCTTGACCTGCTAGTCCAGTCTTTGCTGGAGAGTGCATATGTCCACATCAGGTGATATATTGGTAACCCTCACAGGTCTGAGTGTTTGGAGTTTAGAGGGTAGGGTTGTCTGTGTACATGAGGCAGTTGCAACAGCGACTCAGAATGGACAAGTGCACCAGGTAAATGGCTGAAAGCACAGAAAACTGCCCTTCAAACATGCCAGGATAGGTGGACATAACTAGTAAATACTGGGGCTACATCTGTGATGAACAAGTACTGCTGACAGCTCCCAGGTGTGCCACACTTCTTGATACAATAACCTGGTGAAGTCAGAAGCTGAAGTGCCAAGCCATAATGCAAGTTGAAGTGCAAGACAGAAAGAACTAGCACGATGTACGGGTGGAACAGAAGGCAGACTGTCTGCCACCTGTAATACTTTACCACAGCTGTGCAGTTATCAGCAGCTTTGGTCTGATGAAAGTTCAGTAAGCTCTGTAGTGCCTGCGGTAACTGTGTAACACTATAGTAGACATACCTAGATAGATAGGAGTTCTAATCCTAATACTGACAAGAGTTTGTGAATCATGTACTGTGTGATTTGTGGCATTTTTAACCTGTGTACTACCCTTTACACTTCCCCTCACTCCAATTTAGTAGTCCTGTTGATGTCACCCAGCTTAGAAGTAACTTTGGAATAGGTGGAAATGTATACGTTCTGTGGCACATCTGATAACTGCGTAGCACTGTACTAGAAATACCTGGATAGGCAGGAGTTTTAATCTCTATGCTGGTAAATGTGTGTGTGTGAAGATCGTGGCTTATACCATTTTGATATGTATACCATACACGGCTGGTGACCACCTCCCGCTGCCATTACTTTATAGAGTGTAGTAACAGCATCTGCCTAACATGCAGCACGTTAAATAAACCATTGTACAGTCCTCTGTACAGATGTGTCTGGATTATCCATATGTTTGCAACCTATAGATGGTTGGAAGTAGTCTGTGTGCCCTAACAATGCCCATGCATGTGATATTATAGCCAAATAGGCCACAGTGAGTGCACTAACACATTTGGCAGCATGAGGTATCATACCTGACTTAAACATCATGCTGATACAACATCTGCCGTCCTCACAGGTGGCAAGCCTTGTAGGTGCAATGCAATCATCCAGATGCTTGGCTCTAAATGTGAATTGTTCCTGTTATGGGTCACATTAAAGGCTTGAAGAGATGTGGCCTGACATATTGTGGTCCTAATTAGTATTAACAGGAACACCTTGCATATTAATGGGGGGGTGTACACAATTTATATCCACTGTATACCACTAATGTGTCACACATGTCCCTACCTTAGGCCGTTTGTCGAGCCCATATTGCTGGCCTCTGTCCAGATGTCTTGGCACTGACAAGTTGAGAGGTATGCTACTGGAATGTTGAATTCACATTAGATAGGCCCCAGTGGTGACCACTGTGATGCAATACAGTTACCTTAGCACAAGTGAACATGCACAAAGAGCATTATAGCTATTACATAAAACAATATAGGTATTACTGATGGTTGTGTGCATGGTAAATTGCATGTGATTCACATGTCTGGTGTATTGCAAGTAACAACAGAACAATGTCATACTCACCAGCTTCAGGCTGCTGTCCTATATGCAGACCAGAGGGTCCTAGGTAGTTGTGAGAGAGAGTTATTGTCACCATACTCACATGTGGCCTTGGTACAGGATGGATGCAGCATGTCTGCACATCTACATTATTAACTGCAATAATATACAATGTCCTGTCCTCACCATAGATATGCTCCTCTGTGCATTAGAAAACCGCATCCACAACTGCAATCGGACCTGACACATGGATGTTGATACAATACATATACATGTATGTCTGGTATATTAGTGTCACTCAAATAGGAAATGAATGAACAGCAAACTAATCCAATATGCCCACAGTAACGATAAAACACGTTCTTTAATACACACAAAGCGCTATTCATCTCAAGTTGTGAGACTTCTTCAGGTAAAGACATTAAATAAATTAAAACACACGTATATATATATATATATATATATATATATATATATATATATATATATTCATCATTCTGATAAAATAATAGATCAATATATATATATATATATATATATATATATATATATATATATCGACAAAATAATAGATCAATACCGTAAAGCTAATTAGGTTCAAAAAGTTATACCCATAGTAAACGCAAGATAAATAAATATATTAAGAGCAATAAATATTTATTATTTTATTAGTGTCACCAGCTAGTGAGTGTTTATGGCTTATTTTTGGATGTATGTATTTATTCATTTATTTCTATATACATATAATCATTTGCAATTTTACTACACTTCTTAATGTAAATTCCCTGTAATTCTATGTATAGAGCTTTTTGTACACACACATATCTATATATGTATGTGTATATATATATATATATATATATATATATATATATATATATATATGAAATACAACCCAATTCAAAGTATGGAAGGAGCATGTACCAAATGTGATAGTTCACTTAAATGATCCAAGTCAATTCTGTATAGATAAAAATGATTTTATTAACAAACATTAGCGCTTTCACGGACATACACTCCACTTCCTCAGATAGGTTCATAGGTTCATAGGTTCATACTAGGCTATCTGCCCAAGGGCATTTATAAGCCTAGCCCATAGTTATGTGGCTTTCGCCACCCCTTTAGTTTGAATAAAAACTATGCCTATCATTTTTCTGTGCCTCTGTCAAGCAGTGACACTGAAGTAATCCCTGGGGTATATCTGCGATCTCCCATCCATTGGTCAAGATTCCTCTTGAACAAGGCCAGCGAGGTGCTCTGCCTCACATGTACCGGGATTTTGTTCCACAGCATAGGGAGTCTCTGGGTGATGAATCTGTCCCTCCAGCACGTTCTATTTATAACCGTGTCAAGGTTTAAGTCTCCAGCCCTTGTGATTACAGCTGGTGTAATTTGATACAATCCTCAAGTCAGTGCCCATAATGCAAGGAGTGAGACAGAAGACTACAGTGGCAAGGAGATGCCATGTAATCTAACACTGTGCGTTCACCATAAGATGTCTCTGTAATAGCTCCCTAAACCTAGGAGTTATCCTAATATCATTTGTGATCAGTTGTGGATTTTCTTTTAATACTTCCCTCCTCAAGAGGGAGACTTAAAAACTTAAATAAATTAAAAATTTTTGGAAATTTTATTTTTTTTTTTTTTTTTTTTTTTTAATAAATTCTTTATTTTTTTATTTTCTTTCTTTTTTTTTTTTTCTTTTTTTTTTTTTTTTTTTTTTTTATTTTTTTTTTTTTTTTTTTTTTTTTTTTTTTTTTTTCTTTTTTTTTTTTTTTTTTTTTTTTTTTTTTTTTTTTTTTTTTTTTTTTTTTTTTTTTTTTTTTTTTTTTTTTTTTTTTTTTTTTTTTTTTTTTTTTTTTTTTTTTTTTTTTTTTTTTTTTTTTTTTTTTTTTTTTTTTTTTTTTTTTTTTTTTTTTTTTTTTTTTTTTTTTTTTTTTCAAAAATTAAACTTAAAATACTAAAAAATTATCAATGAAAAATGTTTTTTAACCTTTTATTTAACATTCCTTCCCAAAAATCCAAATAGTTGAAAAACAGCATTTTTTAACTTTTAAGAATTAAAAATTTAATCTCCAAACCAATTTTAAAATTTTTTTTTTATTCTTTTTTAAAATTTTTATGCATTTTTTTTCAAAACAATTTTAACAATTTTTCCCATTTAAAACCCCGTTCATCAGCTAAATTGAATATGGTTGCCATTTTTTGACATAACTAGTAAGTACTGGGGCTACATCTGTGATGAACACGTACTGCTGACAGCTCCCAGGTGTGCCACACTTCTTGATACAATAACCTGGTGAAGTCAGAAGTGCCAAGCCATAATGCAAGTTGAAGTGCAAGACAGAAAGAACTAGCACGATGTACAGGTGGAACAAAAGGCAGACTGTCTGCCACCTGTAATACTTTACCACAGCTGTGCCGTTATCAGCAGCTTTGGTCAGATGAAAGATCAGTAAGCTCTGTAGTGCCTGCAGTAACTGTGTAACACTACAGTAGACATACCTAGATAGGTAGGAGTTCTAATCCTAATACTTGCAAGTGTTTGTGAATCATGTACTGTGTGACTTGTGGCATTTTTGACCTGTATACTACCCTTTACACTTCCCCTCACTCCAATTTAGTAGTCCTGTTGATGTCACCCACCTTAGAAGTAACTTTGGAATAGGTGGAAATGTATAAATTTTGTGGCACATCTGATAACTGCATAGCACTGTACTACAAATACCTAGACAGGCAGGAGTTTTAATCTCTATGCTGGTAAATGTGTGTGTGTGAGGATCGTGGCTTATACCATTTTGATGTGTATACCATACACGGCTGGTGACCACCTCCCACTTCCCTTACTTTATATAGTGTGGTAACAGCATCTGCCTCACATGCAGCATGTTAAACCATTGTACAGTTCTCTGTACAGATGTGTCTGGATTATCCATATGTTTGCAACCTATAGGTGGTTGGAAGTAGTCTGTGTGCCTTAACAATGCCCATGCATGTGATATTATCGCCAAACAGGCCACAGTGAGTGCACTAACACATTTGGCAGCATGAGGTATCATACCTGACTTAAACATCATGCTGATACAACATCTGCCATCCTCATAGGTGGCCAGCCTTGTAGGTGCAATGCAATCATCCAGTTGCTTGGCTCTAAATGTGAATTGTTCCTGTTATGGATCACATTAAAGGCTTAAAGAGGTGTGGCCTGACATATTGTCATCCTAATTAGTATTAACAGGAACACCTTGCATATTAACGGGGGGTGTACACAATTTATATCCACTGTATACCACTAATGTGTCACACATGTCCCTACCTTAGGCAGTTTGTCGAGCCCATATTGTTGGCCTCTGTCCAGATGTCTTGGCACTGACAAGTTGTGAGGTATGCTATAGGAATGTTGAATTCACATTAGATAGGCCCCAGTGGTGACCACTGTGATGCAATACAGTTACCTCAGCACAAGTGAACATGCACAAAGAGCAATATAGCTATTACATAAAACAATATAGCTATTACTGATGGTTGTGTGCATGGTAAATTGCATGTGCTTCACATGCCTGGTGTATTGCAAGTAACAACAGAACAATGTCATACTCACCAGCTTCCTGCTGCTGTCCCATATGCAGACCAGAGGGTCCTAGGTAGTTGTGAGAGGGAGTTATTGTCACCAGACTCACATGTGGCCTTGGTACAGGATGGATGCAGCATGTCTGCACATCTACATTATTAACTGCAATAATACACAATGTCCTGTCCTCACCATAGATATGCACCTCTGTGCATTAGAAAACCCCATCCACAACTGCAATCGGACCTGACACATGGATGTAAATACAATACATATACATGTATGTCTGGTATATTAGTGTCACTCAACTTTGAAATGAATGAACAGCAAACTAATCCAATACGCCCACAGAGAAGTGAGAGTCCTCATAAACAGTAATGATAAAACACGTTCTTTGTACACACTTTTTAACAATAAACACGTTCTTTAATGCACACAAAGCACTTTTCATCTCAAGTTGTGAGACTTCTTCAGGTAAAGACATTAAACAAATTAAAACATATGAATATATATATATATATATATATATATATATATATATATTCATCATTTTGATAAAATAATATATATATATATATATATATATATATATATATATATATATATATATATATATATATCAATAAAATAATAGATCAATACCATAAAGCTAATAAGGTTCAATAAAGTTATACCCATACATGTATATACACATACTAAAACTGGGTAAATGCAAGATAAATAAATATATTAAGAGCAATAAATGTTTATTATTTTATTAGTGTCACCAGCTAGTGAGTGTTTATGGCTTATTTTTGGATGTATGTATTTATGTATTTATTCATTTATTTCTATATACATATAATCATTTGTAATTTTAATACACTTTTTAATGTAAATTGCCTGTACTTCTATGTATAGAGTTTTTTGTACACACACACACACACACATATATATATATATATATATATATATATATATATATATATATATATATATATATATATATATATATAGATAGATAGATAGATATATATATATATATATATATATATATATATATATATATATATATAGTTGCCAGCATGTCTCCACACAGAAGACCCTCTAGCTGAGAATCAAACAGGACAACGTCATACTGTGAGGCGACAACACTACCGCAGTACCACATAAGGCCATCCACATAATGGCCACAGGTTAACCTGTTATGTATGGACTGTTCCTCGTGCAGGTGCGGTCCTTGGCAAATCAGTAGCATACTCTGGTGATTGCATTATGTAAATGGTAACATCCATTTGTTTTTCTGACTTTATATCCCTCAGAAAAGATATGTTACAACAAACCCTGTAACACCAGCAACTTTCTCAGTATATAACAGCAATATTTCATGTATGGCCTTGTATTTGGGCATCTGTCCACCACTTATGTCAGGCTTAGTCCAGATGTCATACAGTAGGAGTTTGATACGTATACTGGTCTATCATTATTTAGTGCTGTAATTCCTGCTGAGGGGAAAGGCTGGGAAACATGTTGAAGTCTGTACATTCAAGAGGTAGGTGTATAGAGAATGCTCTTAGATGCCACTGTAACATATTTTATGTGGGGGAGAGTAACACGTGTTTTAAAACTGGGCTGTTAGAACATGTGAGACATATTACTGATAAGAAAGATGACAGTTCTATAGCCGTACATTTGGATAAATCTCACAATGGTGACAGTAGTGGGTTCCAAGGTACTGTTTTTGAAAAAGTCAGTTCCTCAGTTTGCTGAAACATTCATAAAACAATAATTGTTATGTACAGACTCGGTGTATTAATATTAACTGTGATACTTTATCTCATAGGGTTTAAATGAGGAGTGTAATTGGAGGCTGTGTATTTAATTATGTAATTAGCTGTTAATTGCTTCTTGTGATTAAGGCATGTATTTCTGGTAATGTTTTACACCTTGAAGGCTTTGACCAAGACATCAGAGTATAATAAACATGCGGATTACTGGCTGGTTGTATTTTTCTTTGCTATGTTCAGACATTTTATTTGTTTTGCTAAGAGGTTGTTGTATGTCTGGCCATTGTGTATGGCCTATCATGATTTTGTAGCAGTGTACTGTTCACTTATTTATTTTGACTGTGGGGGAGGGCAGATGTGAGTGTCATGGCTACTTTTGTATCCAGCTGTGCATGCTGCCCCAGTTGTGGGAGGTCTATCAGCAGCATAGGTTTCTATGGGCATTTTGGGACATGTATGCATATATATATATATATATATATATATATATATATATATATATATATATATATATATATATATATATGTGTGTGTGTGTGTGTGTGTGTGTGTGTGTGTGTGTGTGTGTGTGTGTGTGTGTGTGTGTGAGTGTATATGTATATATCTGTGTATATATATATATATATATATATATATATATATATATATATATATATATATATATATATATATATATATATATATATACCTCAGTATTTATTGGTAATATATCTAATATATCTGTATATTGTTGTACACATATAAGGATCTCCCTACATATCTCACTCTCTCTCTATGTATGTTTCTATTCAGATATATATATTTATTGATACCAATCTTTCCTAACTGCACAGTGTCTTTTCCCTATTGTAAACTGGCTGTAAAGAAGGGTATGTTTGAGAAAACATCTTAAAACCATACAGCTGAGGTAGCTTACTAGTAAATTGCTTTGACTATGGTGTGCAGGGTCCTGGGTTGAAGACCTGCAAGGGCTGTTTATTTTGTTGCTAGGTAGAACAAGGACTGTTGGATACAGAGTGATTAAGGCAATTTTAAGCAGCTTTAAGTGTGTTTGCCCGGGTTTGCGTGACAGTAAGTGGTGCTAACATATGGTTAAATGAATAGGCGGTTTCACTGTGTATGCTCCACTTACCACTGCACAAATCTGCTTAGCATTTACATTTAAGCAATGCTGAAACTGCTAAGCATAGCCTAGCCCTGGTAACCAGTGATCACATTCCAGTCTGATAAAATAGTAGGGTAATGACATCTTTAATAGGTGTATTGAATTTCCTGTACATAACAAGCTTCTATGTGCTGTCATTACAGTAGCAAGGGATATGAGTATACTGTATGGCACACGTGGGCATAAATGGGTAGTACCACAATCTTTTCTCTTTGTATTGTTTCATACATGGGTAGTATCCCAGGTTATCTGCAGTCACACTTGTATTTTACACCAGCTACAGTGCACTGGTTGACAAATATAGTTTAACACATAGTGTATCATTACATTAGTACCTTTAACATAGCTTTTCCAAGTAAGAGTAGATTGCAGATTGTAGTACTGGAACCATACACCCTTGCATACAAAGCTGGACTCTGAGTACTGACTATCTTGTACTTGGTGTTTGAGCTGTATGTTGTTATGTATCTCCTATTGGATATTGTTCAGATATAGTGTTATTAACTGTAGACTACTGTGTTTTTGGACATGTCATCGAGGACTGCTTTCATGTAGTAATGGCATACCTTTCAGTGTCAGACGTCTGTCTTTCAAAACATTCATCCTAATGCATAACCTGTTGGCTATCTACTTTCTGTCTGTCCTCTGTACAGATGTGCAGATGCCAGGTATTGCTACGGCCATACCACTATGTAGGTGCCCACATTGTATTGTGCTGTAGGCCTGGACACTGCTGCTACTTCCGACATATGGGACATTCCTTAATGTGGGCCTTGCCCCTTTTCCTTGCCTGAGTGAGGGGCATTACAAAGGTGGTGTCCTATAGTTTCACATACAGTAGGTGGTAATACATCACAGGACAGGACATGTGGAGACAGCCAAACAACATGGGTGGCATATCCCCCGATTTGTGAACAGATTTCCTACCATGTTTCCATTTTAATAAATAGAACCTTAACAGAAGGTATCATCCCATCTCTATGGAAAGTCTGTCATATCATCCCTTTACATAAGGGGGGCAACTCAAACGAACCCTCAAACTTCCGTCCCATAGCTCTACTTTCTCCTTTAGCAAAAATCATAGAAAGATGCATTCATCTACAATTACTTGATCATCTTCAACAAAATAACCTACTAGCTGACAGCCAACATGGTTTTAGACCATTTCATAGTACATAGTACTACAACTGCACTTTTATCCTTCGCTGACTGTGTTAATAAAAATCGTAATAATAACCTATTTTCCTCATCCCTCTTCTTACACCTATCCAAGGCCTTTGATATGGTTAATCATCAACTCATGTTAAACATTCTTAAATCTCTTTCCTTAGACACTCAGGCTGTCCATTGGTTCAATTCCTATCAAGAAAATAGACAGAAAGCAGTTCTCTGGGATAATCACTTATCCTCTCAGCTACTCATCACTATTGGAGTCTCACAAGGCTCTATTTGGGACCCCTCCTCTTCTCTATTTTTATTAACAATCTGAAAACATCCCTTCCAAAAAACACTGCATTCAATATGCCGATGACTCGACACTCATCTGTGCAGCAGCTTCTTCTGCTGAGCTCCAGTCTAGTTCCCAAAAAGTATTTACATTAGCTGAAAACTGGTTCCATCAATACTGTCTCCTCCTTAACCCAGAAAAAAGAAACTTTTATTGTTCACACCCAAACAAAAGTCCTCTCACATTAACTTCACAATTGTATCTAACAATGGCACAATAATATCACCTGACTCAACCACCAAACTCCTAGGTGTTACAATTGATCACAATCTTAATTTTGATTCTCACATTAACTTAACCATTAAATCAGTAAATAGAAAACTTGGCTCTCTCTACAGGCTCAAACCCTTCCTTACACCTTCAGCTAGGACTACTATAGCACAAACTCACCTCATCTCTACCCTTCTATATGCCTCTCCTATTTTTACCAATCTATCAAAATCCAATTTTAATAAACTGGCAACCTCATAACAATAACATTGCTAGATTTGCCACAGGAGCTTCATTTCATACCCACCATTGTATAAATCTTGAACAACTAGGTTGGCTGGAATTAAAAAAAACAGCTGTTGCTCCAACAACTTACAATCACCCACAAGATCTTGTATCACCCCATGAAAACTCCCATACTCTGTAACCTTATTACCCCTTATAAAAAACTCACAACCCTTCCCTCAGCTAATAAACTCCTAGAATCCTCCCTTAAATCTCACAATAAGTCTGTTGACGGCCTGTTTACTAACACGGTTGGTCTTACTTGGAATAAGCTTCCAGGTGAACTTACATCACTGGTATCAACACCCCTTTTCAAGAAGCAACTAAAAACTTTCCTATATTCTCAATGGCTATGTCCATGCTTGAATCCTGACTGACACTTTTTGCCACTGTTATAGAAATATAAATCTTACTTTTATACCTTTCTTCTTGTCTGGTTAGAATTTTTATTGATATAGATAGCTTAAAAAAAATGATATTTTGAGGATCTGTGATTTGCTCTTACTTGACTCCACATCAGGTATATATGAGGTAACTACTACTGTTTTGTGATTCTTAACTATGCATGTCACTCTCACTGTTTGTATCAAACTCTAATGTAAAAGGTTTTCCTCAGATTCACGTTCATAGGTTCATAGGTTCATAGGTTTATACTAGGCTATCTGCCCTAAGGCATTTATAAGCCTAGCCCAAATTATTGTGGCTTACGCCACCCCTTATATGAAAAAATACTGTGCCCATTAGTTTGTTGTGCCTCTGTCCAGCAGTGACCCAGAGATGATTCCCGGGGTAAACCTACGATCTCCCATCCACAGGTCTAGATTTCTCTTGAACAGAGTCAGCGAGGTGCTCTGCCTCACATGGACCGGGATTTTATTCCACAGCATAGGGAGTCTCTGAGTGATAAATCTATCCTCCAGCACGTCCTATTTATATCCGTGCTAAGGTTTAAGTCGCTTGCTCTAGTGGTTTTGGTGGATTTGGATTTTTGAGGTGGAGCATGTCCATTAATTCGGGTTGGACATGGCCTTGTATGTCAGGCACATGTCACCTCTGAGCAGACGGTATGCGACTGAATAGAGCTGGAGTTTCTTCAATCTGGCAGCATATGACAGATTTTGGAGTCCCTTTATCCTTTTGGTGAGGAACTTTTGGGGTCTCTCCAATTGCTGCAGATGTCGGGTGAGATACATCCCGAATGGGGCATTGTACTCTATCATTGGTCTGATAAGTGAAGAGTACAGGGAACAATGACCTCACTAGATCTGGATGTGAATCCTTCATGATCAGGTGGGCAATGTAGAAGGTCTTTCTAACCACTTTAGCAATGTGAGTGTCAAAAGAAAGGCCACTGTCAACCTGGGTCCCCAGGTCCCTGATGACCTCTTCTGTGCTTAGTGGATTTCCACCTATATGGTAGCTTGGGGTTACCTTGTTTTTCCGAAGGGTATGACTATACATTTTTGGCGTTAACTTCAGGCCATGGCTCTGGCACCAGCTATCTGTTTCCGTGAGTCCCTTCTGAAGGATATCCGTGTCCGATGCACTTTCCACTATGGCCCAGTTTGCAGTCATCTGCAAACTTTGTCAGCCAAAGTCCTCCCATGTTGGCCTGTACTTCTGAGAAGTAGATGCCAAACAATAGGGGCCAAGGACCGAGCCTGTGGGACACCACTTGTGACCGGCTTGGAGTCTGACACAGCCAGCAACTCTAACCCTGTGGGTTCTGTCCTTAAGCCAGTTTGCAACCCATCTTGTGACATATGGGTTTACATTTAAGCTGGTAGTTTTTCTACAATACCCGAGTGGGGTATTGTGTCAAGCCTTTGCAAGGTCAAGGTAGGCTGTATGGACTGCCTTTCCTCATCAATGGCCTTGGTGACTATTTCAAGAAGTCGACCAAGTTCAAAAGGCATGATCTTCCCTTGACAAAGCCAAACTGGGTCGGGTCCAATGTCTGCAAGTCCCCTATATCTTTGTTTATGAGCTCCATTATGATCCTCTCCATAGCTTTGCAGACTAGACTTGTTAAGCTTATGGGGCGGTAATTACCAGGGTCCAGAGGCGCCACCTTTGTGGAGTGGGACCACAGTTGCGTCACGCCACTCCTTGGGCACCTATCCTGTGGTAAGGCTGAGATTAAACAGCTGCCTTATGTGCGGGTTTAATTCCTCATTTAGCTCGTGTAGCACACAGCCGGGGACACCATCCGTCCCATTGATGCTGTGTTTTAGCTTTAGAGAGAGCAGCTTTCACCTGCATTTGAGATGTCCGGGAGGCTACACTCGGCTGGGATAGTTATCTCTCCTTTAGGGGAGAGGGGGTGAAGTTTGCACTGAACCTGTCTGCCAGTATGTTGGCAATGTCTGTGGGTTCAGTGATTTTGTATCATTTTGGACTAATTCTGAGCATATCTGTGAGTTTCCACCCAGGTTCCTAACATAGCTGAAAAAGGCCTTATGATTGTCCTTGAATCCATGGCAATTTTTCTCTCAAAATTGGCCTTAGTTGATTTTATGAGTGCTCGTATTTTTTACTAATAATGATCAGGGGTGACTTCCTTTATGGATTTTGTTCTATCATGTAATAGCTTTCTCCTCTTATTGTAAAGTTTGTTAATGGCTGGGGTCCACCAGACTGGACGCTTGCCCTTTGTGGAAAGAGTCTTGGTTTTATTTGGGATTGCCTGATCCATGCAGTCCTGGAGGTGTTCATAGAAGGCATTTGTAAGGGCTTCAGCTTGGGTTGTGGTTTCCTCTGACTCAGGGGCCTTGAAGGATACCACACCAGTCTTGGGTAGTGTGAAGTTTGCTTTAGAGAAGTTCTTCACTATGGTCTTTTGTTTGGGGTGGGGCGGATGTGGATTTCCAGTGAGATTAGTTTATGATCAGATCTCACCAATGAGGGATATACTTCGTGTGGAGCATTTTGTCCCCATGTTTGTGACAATGAGATCTAGTATATTTTGTCCTCTCGTGGGAACAGTAACTAGCTGTTCCATGGCATTTGAATTTATGAACTCCAGGAACCGTTGGGCTAGAATGTTAGGGCTTGAGTAATGTTCCCAGTCTATATTCGGTAGTTGAAGTCACCCAATATGATGGTGTTTGAGATACATTTATACCCTCCAGTGTCTTCAGGAAGGCTGTGTGGGGTTCCTGAGTTTGAGAGGGTGGCCTGTAGCATGCTACAATTTGTAGAGCAGTTTTGCCTAAGGTTAGTTGCACCTGGATGGTTTCAGCTTCATGTGTTGCCACCAACCTGGAGGTGTGAGTATCCTTTATGAATATGGATACACCCTCCTTTTGTGGAGTGGTCCGGGTTTTGGGCCGGAACGCATGATATGAGGTAAAACCTAATAGTGCGGTGCTCTCAGGAGCCTTGAACCAGGTTTCAGTTACAGCACAGACATCGATGTTCTCCATACTGAGAAGGGCCTCGAAAGGCATTTTGAGATTTAGACTTCTGGCATTGAGCAGCATTACCCTCAATTTCTTCCCATTTTGTTTTCTAGGGTGGTAGGTTTAGAATTTGAGCCTTGCCTAAAAAGGCACTATGGGGTGGCAAGAGCCTTAGCCAATATCCGAATCCCAGGGTGACAGGTGCAAGCCGTCCCTTGCGAAGCAGCGTGGCTTGTCAAGCATGTCATCCCAGGCAGACAGACACTGGATCCCCTTTGAATGACACCAGACATTAAGCCAATTGTTAAAGCTGATCATCTTGTCTCTATATTGTGGCATCATTCTTGGTGAAGGAAGGATACTGCTCAGGGTTAGGGTCATACCTGCCTGGGCTACATAATCAGAGAGCTCCTCTATGTCTCTTTTCATGTAGTCCAGGGAGGTGCCTCAGGTCGCTCACACCAGCATGGACAATGACTGTGTCATATTTGTACTTGCCGTGGAGTGACCAGTGCTTGTGTTATGTGGCGGATTCTAGCCCGATAGGCAGCTTACTGTGACCCTCTCCTTGTTCAGCCTGGTGAGTGGGACGTCAGTGTGTCTGACTATGGAGTCACCTATGACAAGTATGTTTGGTGTTGTATTTGGCCTTAAGGGCTGTGACTGCTTTGCACACTGCTTTGTGGTTTATGTGTTGCTTGTGGGGTGTCTTGAGGTAGCAGTTGTTTGGGTGTCTGCTTTGGAGGCCTCTGCTGTTTAGGTAAATTTTTACTCAGAGCCTCCGAGTATGTCTTTGTGTGTTTATGTGTTTGATTCAGTGGAGTGGTAGCATTATGTGAGGCTGGTTTTGTGGTGTGTGTAGTTGCCTTCTCCTCCTGTCTGGTCTTGCCAGTCCTGAGTTGAGAGAGCTCAGCCTCCAGTTTGGCTAAATAGCTGCATCTCTCGCAAGTATTTGTGTTATGTAATTGATTGGCTTGTTTTGTATGCATATACTTTGCATATTTGTTAAAATGTATGATTTAGTAGTGGAGCTTTTCTCCCCGGGCCTCTACTGAAAATGGACATGTAGCCAGCTAGACTAGCCCGGTCAACAAATGTAAAATAAATAAATAATTCTATGTCATCAGTGCTGTTGTACACATGGTGGATTGATTGACAGGTTTTGTGTGGACATGCATTTAGTGAGTGACTTCTCAACTCACAGTGATATGTCTCTGATATACCTCTCCACTGGCACGCTGTCCAGAGTCTGGACACATGTCTGCCTGTTATGATTTGTCTGTTCCCCAGATATTAGTAAATCAGTCATGGACTCTGAGGAATGCAGTCAGTAAATACTGACATCTTTTGGTATTACCAATATCATATTCATAGGTTCATAGGTAGGTACTAGGCTATTGGCCCTAGGGCCTATATAAGACTAGCCAAAAAATGTACCCTGGCTTTTGCCACATAAAGGGTGTTACAACAAACCTAGTGACATCTGCAACTGTCCAATCCACCCCTGTGTTTGTGCCTCTATCTCCAAATGATGTCAGGCTTTATCCAGATGTCAGTCAGGCACAGACATATTTATTATCATTATTTCTTGACGTCATTCCTGTTACCATCCCAGTGATGTAGTACACCCACAGACATGTCAGGGAAGAGGCCTTATATATGAGTCCTGAGCCTGTGCATTCTGAGGTGAACTGTACATGTGAGAGGCCTGTGTATGTCTGGCCATTGTTATCAGACTGTCATGATTTTGTATACATGTCATGTGTACTTGTTATTTGGGCTGTGTATGGAGGGGGGTGGATGTAAATGTTATGGCTCCTTCTTTATCTGACTGTGCATGCTACTCCAGTTTCCACTGATCTATTGGCTGTATGTGTTTGTAGGGGAAAACTAAGACATGTCCTATACCAAGGTCAGAATTCAGACTACATTGACAACTGGGACTCTATATGTGTGGTTAGTGTGTGAGTTGTAAACAATGATGTATTTGTTCACACAGTCCATATACTGTACTATTCACTTGACTTAACGGTATGTGATTGTGGTGATGGTTGCAGGTATGCACTTTCACATTAGTGTAGGTTTGTCACTGCCGTTACATCCCTGTAGTGCCTGATATATTCGTAAATACACGTGTAATTACCCTATCAGATGTCCTATTTCAATTACTTGTGTTATAGCTTCATAGGTCCATAGGTTCCCTGGGTATTTCTTCCCAGAATATTTACTTCCCTGGTCCCCTGTCTAGCAGGGTGACTGACATGATCCCGGGGTGAATTTCCTATCTCCCATCCAGTTGTCAAGGTTCCTTTTGAAGAGGGCCGAAGAGGCTTGACATGTTTGGACAGTCTATTTCAGAGTATAGGGAGTCTCTGGGTCAGGAACCTATCCCTCCAGCATGTTTTGTTCATTGCGATGACCAGGTTTAGATCCCTGGAGCATGTGGCTCTGAGAGATTGGGCTTTCTTTAAGTGTACCATGTCCAGCAGCACTGGGTTTGACATGGCCTTGTATGTTAAGCAGAGATCGCCTCTGAGTAGGCGATATGAGACAGAGTATAGATGGAGTTTTTTTAGATGGTCAGCATAGGGCATCTGCTTTAGGCCTCTGATTCTTTTAGTGAGGTATTTCTGCGGCCTTTCCAGTTGTTGCAGGTGTCTTGTGAGGTACATACCAAATGGGGTGTTGTACTCTATAATGGGTCTAATGAGTGATGAGTACAGTAGGGCAATGACCTCCTTTTTTCTGGATGAAAAGCCCTTAGTGATGATGTGTGCCACATAGAAGGATTTCCTGACTGTTGTGGCTATGTGGTTATTGAAAGTGAGAACACTGCCCACCTGTGTCCCTAAGTCCCTTATCGCACTTTTGGTGTTTAGTGTACTGCCACTTATGTGGTAATTCATGGGTACTTGGTTTTCCCAAAGTGGATAACTATACATTTCTTGGCATTGAGCTTGAGCCCATGGCTCTGGCACCAAGCATCTGTTTCTGTAAGGCCCTTTTGTAGAATAGTCACATCATTTGTGGATTCAATAATGGCTCCCAGTTTGCAGTCATCTGCAAACTTTGTTAGCCAGAGTCCCTTAGTGCTGGCTTGTACTTCAGAGAAGTAGATGCCAAACAAGAGCAGTCCCAGGACTGAATCCTGAGGTACTCCGCTTGTCACTTGTCTGGAGCTGGATTTTGAGTCGGCTACTTTTACAGTGTGGGTTCTGTCAGTAAACCAGTTGGCAACCATTCAAGTGATGTAGGGATTAATGCCCAGCTTAGTAGGTTTATCTATGATTCCAGAGTGGGGAATGGTGCCAAAGGCCTTGGCAAGGACAAGATAGGTTGTGTGGGCTGTCTTACCCTCATACATGGCTCTGGAGACTGATTTGAAGAAGTCAATCAGGTTGAGAAGACAAGATTGGCCATTTATGAAGCCAAACTGGGTAGGGTCCAGTGTTTGAAAGTTGCCAATGTCTTTGTTTATAAGTTCCATGATAATGCATTCCATGGCTTTGCAGATTAAGCTCGTCAGACTGATGGGACGATAGTTCCTGGTATCCAAGCTGGATCCCCCCTTGTGGAGTGGGATAACTGTAGCTGTGCACCACTCATTGGGCATGAAGCCTGAGGTAAGGCTATGATTAAACATGGCACTTAGGTGGGGAGCCATTTCATTTTGTAGTTCATGTTGTACACAGCCCAGGATGTTGTCTGGTCCCATGGATGCTGTATTCTTAGCTTTGGAGAGTGCATTTTTTACCTGTGTGGCCATGATTACTGGAATTTGGCAATCTTTAGATATTGAGATGGGCCCTTTAGGGGGTGAGAGGGGGGGTGAAGTTGGCACTGAATCGATCTGCCAGGATATTGGCAATATCTTTGGGATCATTATATTTGATGCCATTTTGTTGTAGCTCAGTAAATATGTTAAAGCACACAGGAGGGTGTTACTACAGCAACTGTGTTAATGTATCTATGCCAGAACCTCAGATACATCCTCATTTCCATGGCTTACACCCACCACTTTGTCAGCCTTAGTCGAGATTCATTGCAGAATGGGGTTCTGAGTATACGTGTCAACTGGCTGGATTGTTTCAGGTTGTTCAGGTTTATTGCTCATATTTTTGGTCTGTTTTACAGATTATTATCATTTCTATAGTAAATCACTGTAATGATATGATTGTTGTCAGAAAATGAGGACATACATTTCATTTACCTACCTCACATCCATCAGAATATGTACGCTGAAACAAACTGTGTCACTCTGGCAAGAAGAGTACAGGGGGACAATGACTTTTTCCTTTGTGGATGCTAATGCTTTAGTACTGAAATGTGCCTCATAGAAGGACTTTGTGACCACAGTGGCAATGTGGTGGCCAAGAGAAGTTGTTGTCAACCTGTGTACCCAGATCTCTTATAATGCCTGCTTTGCTCAGGAGACTACCATCAATGTGTTAAATCATGGGAACAGGGTTTTCCACAAAGGGGATAACAACACATTTTCTGACATTGAGCTTAAGACCATGGCTCTGACACCAGTCATTGGTCTTAGTGAGGCCTTGCAATAGAATGCCAGCATTACTTGGGTAGTTAATAATAACTCCCAACTTGCAATTGTCTGCAAACTTTATCAGCCAGAGCCCCTTCATGTTGGCATGGACTTCAGAGAGGTTAATACCAAACATGAGAGGACCCAGGACAGAACTCTGTGGGACTCCACTTATGACTGCTCAGTTGTCTGACTTGGAGTCAGCTATTTGCCCACTGTGAGTCCTATCTCTGACCCAGTTTGCAACCCACCTAGTGATATGGGGTTGATGTCTAGCTTAGTGAGTTTTTGCATGATTCCTGACTGAGGAATGTTATCAAAGGCTTTGGCCAGATCAAGGTAGGCTGTATGTGCCACCTTACCTTCATCCAAAGCTCAGGTGACTGATGGCAAGATGTTGACCAGGTTGATTGAGCAGGCATGACCTACCCTTCACAAAAGTAAAGTGTGTGGGATCCTGAGTCTAAAGATTCCCATATCCCTGTTTATTAGGTGCATGATGATGCATTCCATAGCTTTGCATAACAGACTTGTCAGGCAGTTGGAACAGTATTTCCCATGGTCTGTAGTTGCACCTCATTTGTGAAGAGGGATGACTGTAGCAGTGCACAGTTCAGTAGGGACAAAGCCTGAGGTGAGGCTGTGCTTGCAGAGGGCACACAGTTGAGGTGCCAGGTCACTCTGTATTTCATGTAGAACACAGCCAGGGATATTGTCCGGCCCCATAGAATCTGTATTCTTGGCCTTGGACAGTGGTGTTTTCACCTATGCAGCAGTAATATTGGGTGCCTGGTAGTGTACTGGTATTGTAATTGGTCCTTAGAGGGGGCAGAGAGGGATAAAGTTTGCACTCAGTATGTCAGCCAATATATTGCAATAGTTGATGGCTCAGTCTAGGAGGTACCATTGTCTAGTAGCTCACAACAAATCTTGGTATTGCCATGGAGATTCATTACATAACTATATGAGGCCTTGTGGTTGTCTTTACTATGTGCTCCAATTCTGTTTTCCCAGCTAACTTTGTAGTATTTGATGAGGGATCTCAACTTTTAATTAAGGCTGATAAGGTTTTTTTTCTAGTCTTAGGACTTCTCCTTATTCTATATCCTTCTGTTGTACAGTTTCTTTATGGCTGGGGACCACACAATCAACTTCCTTTTCCCAGAGGTGAGGGTCCTGGTTCTGTTGGATATGGCGGTATCCATACATTTACATGTTCATAGTGCATTGTTGCTTGATTCAGCAGTCATGCAACTAGTCTCCATTTGCATGGCTGCCGTGAGGTTAGCCGCCTCTGTTGTTAGGAGGCCATAGTTAGCTCTGGACAGGCTTTTTATGGTGCTTACATGTAGAGGGGGTTGTGGAGGGCTGTGGATTTCCAAAGGTGATTAATTTGTGTTAAGATATTACAAGGGAGGAGTTGACTATTGGTGTAGAGCAACAGTTGCCCATTTTAGCAAGGACAAGGTCGATGTGATAGGCATGTGCACTGGTACATGACTAGCTTTTCCAGGTAATGGTGGGGTAGTTGAAGTCAACCAGTACTTGAGTGTAAGGTTGGACACTAATATTCTCCAGGGTGTTTCGGGACATGGAGTGTGAGTCTTGGGACATGTTTGGGGACCTATAGCAGGCTACAACCTGAACAACTGTCTTTCCCAATGTCAGCTACACCTGCAGAATCTGTGATGCATAATGTTCTACCACTCTGGAGGTGTGTTCATCCTTAATGAATATGGAAATACCACCACCTTTGGGGCTTCAGTCCAAGTTCTGCAGCCAACAGTTGTGGAATGAGTTATAGGCTGGTAGTGAAGGGGTACTTCCTGCTGCCTTTAACCAGGTCTCTCTTACAGCACTGATGTCATTGTTCCCCATTTTAAGGAATACTTCCAGTGAGTGCATTTTCAGATTTAGACTTCTAGTGTGCAGCAGCATGACCCTGAGATTGCATGTGTTTGTAGCTATCAATATATATATATATATATATATATATATATATATATATATATATATATATCTACACACACACACACACACACACACACACACACACACACACACATATATATATATATATATATATATATATATATATATATATATATATATATATATAGGTCTATCTGAAAACGCCGAAAGTCCACAATGCCGACAGCGACAACACCGACACCGGAAGATCAGAAATGGAGATGATTGAAAGTTGAGAATCCCGACGCTGAGAACACTGACATTTTAAGGTAAGTATGAGATAGGGACGAATGTTAGGGTCAGGGTGTGGGTAAGGTAAGTGTGTGATAGTGATGGGCATTAGAGTAGGTTGCGGGTCAGGTAAGTGTGCTATAGTGATGGACTTTAGGTTTAGGCGCAGGTTAAGTGAGTTAGGGTTAAGGTGCGGGTAAGGTAAGTGTGCGATAGTGACGGACTTGAGGGTTAGGGGCGGATTAAGTGAGTTAGGGTTAGGGTGCGGGTAAGGTAAGTGTGCGATACTGATGGACCTTAGGGTTAGGGTTTGGGTTAAGGTTAGTGCATAGATAGTTGTGTATGTAAGGTTTAGTGTAGGTTTGTAAGGTTTTTGGTGTGCTTGTGTTGGCTGTGTGTTTTTTGGGAAAGGTATTTGTTTTCCTGATTGTCGGGAATGTGCTTTGTCGGGCATGTGAAGTTTCGTGTTTTTGAACTTTTGGTTTTGTCGTGTCGGTTATTTCATTGTCTGTGTTTTGGCCTGTCGGTGTAATCAGGTAGACCTATATATATATATATATATATATATATATATATGTGCGTGTGTGTGTGTGCATATTTATTCACCTTTCTATATTTATGTGTGTATACTTATATGTAAGATATAAGTGTGGATGCATATATATATATATTTTTTTTTTTTTTTTTTTTTTTTTGTTTAGATTTGTCCACATATTTGCATCTCCATACATATATACATGTATATATAGAAAACCTGACAGATTCTGCAGACTCCTTTCCCTACTGCTGAATGACTGTACTAACTGATATGTTGGGAATGTCATTCCTATTTTGTAGGGCTCAGATGGTGTAATGGTACATTGTATTGATAGTATTTTACAGGGCCCTGTGTTCAAGACCTGGCAGACCTTATTACTTTGTTGCAAGGCAAAACAGTTCTGCTGGGGAGGAAGGGATAAGGGCAATAATAAACAGAGGTCACTAGTTTGGGCCCCCTCACCTCCATTTAGACAGCCTTTGGACAGATTTGTTGCAGTAAGAGTTTTAGAGTGTGAATCTAACATCCGACTGCACTACATACACACACACACACACACACACACACACACACACACACACACACACACACATATATATGTGTGTGTATATATATAGATATATATATATATATATATATATATATATATATATATATATATATATATATATTGATATACATATATATGTATTAAGGGAATCTGACAGGCAACTATGTAACTCAGGATTAATGTTACTGTGTATTAAGTTAATCTGAAAAGCAACTATGCAACTCAGGATTAATGTTACTGTGCATTAAGGGAATCTGACAGGCAACTATGTAACTCAGGATTAATGTTACTGTGTATTAAGGGAATCTGACAGGCAACTATGTAACTCAGGATTATTACTGTGTACTAAGGGAATCTGACAGGCAACAATGTAACTCAGGAGTAATGTTACTGTGTATTAAGTTAATCTGAAAGGTAACTATGTAACTCAGGATTAATGTTCCTGAGGGTCTCTAAGAATGAAATTAATGTTGTGTATAGTAAGGTGGATTTTGTTTTAAATGATTTGTTTCTCCAGGGAGCTATAGATTATGAGACTTTTGAATTCTTGAAGGCAGTTAAACCATTTTTTCCCTCCATCTTCAGTATCCCTATGATACATAAATGCTAATCTTACTCTCATTTAAGACCTATAGGTTCATAAGTTCATAGGTTGATACTAGGCTATCTGCCCTAGGGCATTTATAAGCCTAGCCAAAGTGTGTTTGACTTTCGTCACCCTTTTAGATTTGTAGACTGTGCCTTTGAATAGTAGGTCACAGAATATAGCCCCTTTATGGTTAGTTTATTGTGCCTCTGTCTAGCAGGGGCCCAGAAGAGATCCCGGGGGTATACTTACGATCTCCCTATTGTTCCTGCAGTTAGGTCTAAAATTTAACCTTTGGCTAAATTTATCAACTAGAAATGTAAAGGTCCTTTAGACATGAAGACTCAGATTTTAAGAGATTCCTGGCACCTACTGGAAAATTTAAACTCGATACCATATGATGATACAATTGTGTTCATTATTGCTAGCATTGTTAGTTTGTTTATTGTGACCCCACACTCGGAAGGTTTAGAATGTTTCATTTTATTTTTTTTAAGTGTCCAGAAATCTATTTCTACTGTTGATATTCAGATACTAGAAATGCTGTTAGAAATTGTATTGATTAACAAGTTCATATTCTTTGAGGGTGAACATTTTTATTAATTATCAGGTGTCACTGTGGGAGTGGAATGTGCCTCTTTTTATGCAAATGTTGTTCTTGCAGTTTAGAAAGAGTTAATTACATTTGATTCTGAATATGCTTCATTGATTTATGCTTATTATAGATTTCTGGATGATATTTTGATGCTGTGGAAAGGTTCGTTGGAGCAATGGGACCATTTTGTTTGAGTTGGAGGAGTTATAATACATTTTTTGGATGTTATTTTAGAGAAGAACCAGAGTTTTAAATGTTACACTTCTACAATTTCTCATAGTAGACACTCTCCAACTCATATTTGCACATCAGTAGTCACCAACCCATTATTAAAAGAGAGGGATAGTAAAAGATCACATGGTTTGGTTATACAGACTGACCTCAGATGTTTATTAGAGAGCGTTACCACCTATGCTGTATGTTCCAGGATAGGGGATATCCAGCTGGTTTATTAAAAGAAGTAAAGGATGAAGGACTGAGGTTTAGATCTGATAGAGTTGCACCTACATTAAAGATAAAAACACACAATACTTATTTACCATCTGGAACTATTCATTCTTCTGCCATTAATTGACCTGATGATCACAATAACCTTTCTTTTCTTATTCCCTACAGCAATGATGTTTTTAAATATGTAGATCTATTAAAGAAAAAAATGCAATTTAATATTTACTACTGAGATGAGGCAAGTTTTGGAAGCTCAACCCTTCATATTTTTAGTAAAGGCAAATCATTAAGATTTTAATAGAAGGAAATTCATTTAATGATAAGCTTCCTTGCAGACCCAATTACATGAATGCATGTTATAGTTGTAGGTTCTGTAGTTTCATGCAAGAAGGACCTTACATAGTAGTTGTAGGATTTAATATGAGCCTTTCATATCCTGGTAGATGCAATTGTAACACTGCTTGGGTGGTGTACTTTATTTATTTAACATTTGTTGACTGTGAAAAATCCAACTAGGACAGATACTATTTTCAGTGGAGACCAGGGAGAAATGCTCCAGATGCATGTCTTTGGAATGTAGGAGGAAACCGAGTACTCGGAGAAACCCATGCAAATGCAGGAAGGACATGCAGACTCCATACAGAAGGCACCCCAGCTGAGAATTTGCAATATACACCATGTACACTGCATTTTACATGGGTAAAACCAACAGATGTTTAAAACAGAAAATTGAGCATTATTATGACATTAAAAAGACTAAACCATCTATTGCCCTCAACAAGTTTTATTATTGATAAGGTAGTGAGGTCTGATAGGGGTAGTGATCCTGACATATTATTGGAATTTAAAGAACTTGTATGGCAACTGAATGAATGCCTTTGTGTCTCCAGATCTCAGTGATCATTTATCTGCGATGAGCATGTTAAAGATGTGAGCTAATTCACTTTAAAATAATTAAAACTGCTTGTTAGTCATTCCAATTGTTGCTTATATGGCAACTGAGATTTGATGCTTGTGTCTTTAGTTTCCATGATTACTTAATTGTGATGACAGTGTAATGATGAGAGACAGTTTATTATTTTTTTAAAAAAGTATCCAAATAGTTTGTTTTTCAATTTTATGTATGCATTTTGAGATATTGAATATATGCATTTTTTACATTACCTTAACAGAGTTAATACTAACAAATGGATTTGATCACTGTATCAGTATGCATTTAAATTTATTGATGTATCTATTAACTTTTTTATAATAATTTTTGAAAGTATTATATAGATTTTCACATTTCAGGTGTTGATTAATTAATTATTTATATCATCAATTTGTGATTGTTTGGATAGCTCTTTTTAAATCTGTTGTGTAGTGATGAGAAATTACTCTGAAAATGTCCTTCTTCTTCTTTCAGCTGCTCCCGTTAGGGGTCACCACAGCTGATCAACTGTTACCATTTCTTCCTGTCCTCTGCATCTTCCTCTGTCACACCAACCACCTGCATGTTCTCTCTCATAACATCGATAAACCTTATCTTAGGCCTCCCTCTTTTCCTGTTACCTGGCAGCTTCATCCTTAGCATCTTTTTCCCAATATACTCTGCATCCCTCCTCAGCACATGTCCAAACCAACGTAATCTTGCCTCTCTGGCTTTGTCTCCAAACCTTCCAACCTGGGCTGACCCTATAATATACTTATTCCTAATCCTGTCCATCCTCGTCACACCCAGTGCAAATCTTAAATCTTCATCTCTGCTATGTCAAGCTCTGACTCCTGCCTTTTTGTCAATGCCACTGTCTCCAACCCATATAACATAGCTGGTCTCACTACCCTCTTGTAAACCTTCCCTTTCACTCTTACTGGTACTCGTCTGTCACAAATCACTCCTGACACTCTTCTACACCCACTCCATCCTGCCTGTACTCTCTTCTTCACCTCTTTTCCACACTCACCATTACTCTGAACTGTTGATCCCAAGAACTTAAACTCATCCACCTTCCCCACCTCTACTCCCTGCGTCCTAACTATTCCTCTGTCCTCCCTCTCATTCACACACATATATTCTGTCTTAGTCCTGCTGACCTTCATTCCTCTTCTTTTTAGAGCATATCTCCATCTCTCCAGGGTTCCTCCACCTGTTCCCTACTCTCACTACAGATTACAATGTCATCTGCAAACATCATAGTCCACAGGGACTCCTGTCTGATCTCGTCTGTCAACCTGTCCATCACCATTGCAAATAAGAAAGGGCTTAGAGCTGATCCTTGATGTAATGCCTCCTCCACCGTAAACGCATCCGTTACTCCGACTGCAGACCTGACCGCTGTCACACTACCCTCGTACATATCCTGTACCACTCTTACATACTTCTCTGACACTCCCAACTTCCTCATACAATACCACAACTCCTCTCTAGGCACCGTCATATGCTTTCTCTAAATCTACAAAGACACAATGCAACTCCTTCTGACCTTCTCTGTACTTCTCCATCAATAATCCCAGAGCAAACATCGCATCTGTAGTGCTCTTTCCTAGCATGAAGCTGTACTGCTGATCACTAATCCTCACCTCCCTTCTTAACCTAGCTTCCATTACTCTTTCCCATAACTTCAAGCTGTGACTGATCAGTTTAATCCCTCTGTAGTTACTACAGCTCTGCACATCACCCTTATTCTTAAAAATCGATACCAAAACACTTTTTCTCCATTCCTCAGGCATCCTCTCACTTTCCAAGATTTCATTAAATAATCTAGTTAAAAACTCCGCTGCCATTCCACCTAAACACCTCCATGCTTCCACAGGTATGTCATCTGGACCAACAGCCTTTCCATTCTTCATCCTCTTCATAGCTATCCTTGCTTCCTCCTTGCTAATCCACTGCATGTCATGATTCACTATCCGCACATCATCCAACCTTCTCTCCCTCTCATTCTCTTCATTCATCAAGCCCTCAAAGTACTCTTTCCATCTGCTCAACACACTCTCCTCGCTTGTGAGTATGTTTCCCTCATTATCCTTTATCACCCTTACCTGCTGCGCATCTTTACTAGCTCGGTCCCTCTGTCTAGCAAATTGGTACAGGTCCTTTTCTCCCTCCTTAGTGTCCAACCTTTTATACAACTCTTCATTTGTCTTGTCCTTAGTCTTCGCCACCTCGCTCTTTGCCATGCACCTCATCTCCTTATACTCTTGTCTACTTTCTTCATCTCTTTGACAATCCCACTTCTTCTTCGCCAACCTCTTTCTCTGTATACTCTCCTGTACTTCTTCATTCCATCATCAGGTCTCCTTGTCCTCCTTCCTCCTTCCAGATCTCACACCAAGCATTTTTCTAGCCATCTCTCTTACTAGCTCTGCTGTAGTTACCCAGCTATTCGGTAACTCCTCACTGCCACCTAGTGCCTGTCATAACTCTTCCCTGAACATCATCTCACAATTACTCTTTGTAATTTCCTCCATTTAATCCTTGGTGCTGCCCTCACACTCATCCGCCTCTTCTTGATCACCAATGTCATCTGACAAACCACCATCCTATGCTGCCTAACTACACCTTTCCCTGCCACCACTTTACAGTCTCCAATCTCCTTCAGACTGGCCCTTCTACATAAGATATAATCCACCTGTGTGCATCTTCCTCCACTCTTGTATGCCACTCTATGCTCCTCCCTCTTGTTAAAATACGTATTCATCACAGCCATGTCCATCTGACCTTCTGTATTCCTCTGCTTAACACCATACCTACCCATCACTTCCTCATGCCATCTGTTCCCTTCACCAACATGCCCATTGAAATCTGCTCCAATCACCAGTCTCTCACCCTTGGGTACAGTCATCACCACTTCATCCAACTCACTCTAAAATTTTTCTTTCTCATCCATCACACACCCAACTTGTGGAGCATATGCACTAACAACATTCATCATTACACCCTCAATTTCCAGCTTTATAAACATCACTCTATCCGACACTCTTTTCACCTCCAAAACACTCTTAGCATACTGTTCCTTCAGGATAATGCCTATGCCATTTCTCCTTCCATCCACACCATGATAAAACAATTTGAAACCACCTCCAATACACCTAGACATGCTCCACTGCCATCTGGTCTCTTGCACACACAATATACCAACCTTTCTTCAGTCCATCATATCAGCTAGCTCTCTCCCTATACCAGTCATACTGCCAACATTCAAAGTTCTGACCCTCACTACCACAGTCTTAGCCTTTACCTGCCTTCAGGCATGGCTTCCCCCTCTTCTCTTCCTTCGGCCAACAGTAGCCCAATTTCCACCAGCACCCTGTTGGCCAATAGTACTGGTAGCAGTCGTTGTTAACCCGGGCCTCGACCAATCCGGTATGTATTTCTGTACTGTTGTCTGCATGTATGATTTGGCAAAATTTTACACCGGATGCCCTTCCTGATGCAACCCTCCCCATTTATCCGAGATTGGGACCAGCACAAAGAAATGCACTAGCTTGTGCATCCCCAGTGGCTGGGTTACTCTGAAAATGTCCTGACTATTTTATTTAGATGAAAGCGCTAAGTCGATTGCTTTTGCAATTTGTCATTTCTATGGTGTATTAAAAGTGTATGGACATCATCAGTCTGAGATTCATTTGTGTCTGTGCTTTCAGCCCTTGTATATATTGTCATGCATGCTACACAGTTACCTAATTATCTCCACCATGGCATTTGTGCTACCTGTCTGTGTCTGCATGATTGGTCTTCACACCTGTTTATTTATGCCCAGTGCAACATTTAGTTTGGGTGCTCAAAAGGATCCATGGCACCAAGGTCCACTGGTTGAAGTCTCCCTAGGGCTGATATTGTGCTCATTAGTGGAGATACTGTCCACTACTGTTGATGATGCTTTAGCATGTGTTACACTCCCAGGTATTTCCTGTTTCTCCATTCATGCTGGCATTTCAGAACCACGGTAGCTTGGATGTCTAGTATCCAGTACCATCCCCAGAGTTTGTGCCCAAGTCTAAGCTGAGAAGCAAAAAAAAAACAAAGATGCATTTTCCAAAGGTGCAGGCCAAGTCTGTTCCCCCTCATCTCTGCCCCTCAGCTGTAAGGCACACTGCACACATGGAATTCTGAAGCACTTCCACCAATGTAGTATCAGTACCAAATGATGGTACTGAGGATTCCGTTCCCCTGATACCTTGTATCTATTGTGGCTTCCCACTTCACCCCTCCCTAGCTATGCCTCTGAGCAGTAGGGACAGGTTCCACAGGCAACATATCTGTGTCAGTAGATGAAGGTGGTAAAGTGTCCTCCACTGTAACCATTAGTGACAATGGTACTGGGCTTTCAGACACTTAGGCCACCATCATTGTCAAGTCTGATGCTGCACTGACATCAATCACGACCTGTTCTGTGAAGGCTGATGCCATGATTGTTGCACTTGCAAAGGCTTACAGACTGCCACTCGTGCTGAACTAATGATAAGTGACAATTCCACACACTAGTGCTGCAACAGCATTGCAGGAAGCAGATTATGCACAGAATGGAGGATCACATACCTTGTGGTATATGCCACTTTTCCATTACCCAAAGATACCTTTAAAAGAAATATGATAAGAGGATTCCATCAGGATGCTCATGCTAATTGTGCACCACCAGACATTGCTAGTGTCTAATGATAGTACCAACCAGTCAATGCTGGTACCAGTCCAGCCCCTACATCCAGCAGGTATCAGCTTCCTCTGGGAACTTCTATCTGTCAGTGAGGATAGCATGTGACACTAGACCCCAGTATGTGTCCATTCTGTCCCATGCAGTGGCTTGGGCTGACATGCAGGCATGCAATATCATGTTGAAGACCAAGTGCCAGATCTGTTGCACCAAACTGTCATGACCACTAATGCCATGCACATCTGTAATGAATTACTTGCACACATTTTCCTGAAAAACCTTACCAGCCCTGTCAGTGTTTAGAATGCACCTTCCATGCTCACGTACAGCCTGCCTTGCAGTAACACCGCTGTCTCTGTTGGGGAGTACTTTTCAAGCCACTGATGCTGTTTCAGTGCTATTTACATTTTTGTACATGAAGATACACACACACACACACACACACACACACACACACACACACACACACACACACACACACACACACACACACACACACACTTATCATCAGTGCCTGGTTACAAATATATTTACAATCAGCTGTACTAGCTCACCACCTATGTGGTAGACATGGGTGGAATAAATGCACATTTGTCATATACTATTTTCACAGGATATGTCTCCATAGCAGACCGATTGGGACAACCTAGAGATGAAATGTGGTGCAACATGTATGTTGGAGTTGCAGCAGCCTAGACATCTCTACCTGGTGGCATTCTCCTGATCTGGTGCCCCTCAAGTCTAAGTTGAGGAGCAAGAAAAAAAGAGGCATTCCCAAAAGGAACAGATGAGGTCTGTTCTACCTGATGTCTGCCTCTAAACTTTTAAGTCATACTTCACACATGGAGCACTAGCCTCCCCTTTCCTTGCTATTTACAATATTAATGTGGTAGGATCTTTTCTGTGTAACCCTTTTCTGAGCTCTTGGTTGTGCCTGTAGTCTGTGAGAGCAGCCTGTTGATGCATGAAAGGACATGCATCATAATGGGTTCAATACCTGCATGCTGCCAGTCCTAGATTACATGATCTACTGTAGTGCAATCCATATTTCTGAGTAATATACACTGCTTTCATGTATGAATTGCCTTTTTATGCAGCAGTAGTCTTAGCAGGTCCATATTAACTTATTGCTACTGCATGCTTGAGCATCATCCAGTTGCTCTGCATAAGTTTGGCCACTCTGTTTTTTACAGCACAGCCACATTACCATTTTTCTCTGAATCCCATCCATTGTCATTGCTTAAACATAGCAAAGTAATCTGGGAAAACTGCAGCTAGCAGGCTACTTATGCGATACCATCACGGTAGCACTGATTGTCCTTGAGAAAACACTGCCAGCAATACCATCATGGTAGCACTGATTGTCGTTGAGAAAACACTGCCAGCGATACCATCACAGTAGCACTAATTGTCATTGAGAAAACACTGCCAGCGATACCATCACGGTAGCACTGATTGTCCTTGAGAAAACACTGCCAGCGATACCATCACGGTAGCACTGATTGTCCTTGAGAAAACACTGCCAGCGATACCATCACGGTAGCACTGATTGTCCTTGAGAAAACACTGCCAGCGATACCATCACGGTAGCACTGATTGTCCTTGAGAAAACACTGCCAGCGATACCATCACGGTAGCACTGATTGTCCTTGAGAAAACACTGCCAGCGATACCATCACGGTAGCACTGATTGTCCTTGAGAAAACACTGCCAGTGATACCATCACGGTAGCACTGATTGTCCTTGAGAAAACACTGCCAGCAATACCATCACGGTAGCACTGATTGTCCTTGAGAAAACACTGCCAGCGATACCATCACGGTAGCACTGATTGTTGTTGAGAAAGCACTGTCAGCGATACCATCACGGTAGCACAGATTGTCCTTGAGAAAACACTGCCAGCGATACCATCACGGTAGCACTGATTGTCGTTGAGAAAACACTGCCAATTTTCTTTTTCTTTTTTTTTTTCAAATATTTTTATTTTTCTTCTTGTTTTGCATTGTATGCATGTTGCAAAATCCAGTCATTATGCAAGATACAGTACAATCATCATTTTTAGAAGATTTCAGACATAGTTAGGTACATCGTGTATCAAGAGAATTTTCAGTGTTACAACAAGAATACTCTGATAACATCCTATATACACAATGTAAAAATAGTGCTACAGACAGTCAACTTCAAATTAAGATTGTGTCACAATTAACATATTGTTTCAATACCGATACATATATAGAGTAAAGGTGACACAAAGCTCATGAGATCGAGTGCTTTGTGCCTTTTTTCATTTAACAATCACAATAATTTGTCATTCTACATTTAGCTAATCTTTCAAAATATGATCCAGGAGAAGACTCCAATATTTTAGGAAATAGGAACACTTACTTGGTTATTTGTAATATACTTATGTGCTGATATACACTTTGTTACCATATGTGCTGATATATACTTTGTTGCCATACTTTTGAAACCCTCCCATGATAGTTTGGTTCAATCTAGCCAGTTCTGGGTAATATACAATTTCACTAGACAGAAGAGAGTAATTACAATGTGTAGGTTAAACCTGAGTAATTTTTGAGAGGTAATATGCAAAATTGCAAATTCCCATGATAATGTGATTTTTTTTTATTTTTTACTCAAGTAATTTTTATTTTCAAACAAATAAAAATATTCAGATGTAACGTATTCTAAATTCCAGTAAATAAATAACTATATACACTATTTGGAAACTAAGCTAATAATTAGTGCTCCTTACTTAGAATTGAGTCATTTAATCCAGGACTTCTATTTGCATCTAATCTTAGTTGCCATACATGTTAATGGGCTCCATGTCTGTTGGCCTGCAGGTGTTGTTTTTTGTTCCGTTTTTTTTAAGATATTAAAGGTAATTTTAGTATTTATTGTTGAGTACCGTAAATGTTTTAGTATGGACTGCCGAGTCCCAATGTTGTCATTGGAAAACCAATTCTTCAACCACGACTTTTTCTTTTATACTTTTTTACCCCATTCCTGGATTTGTGCTTGCTGCACCTAGCAGGGGTTTGTAAGAACTGTCTCTAAAAAATTAGTCACTTCTGTGTGTGAGGTAGTTAGTAGGGTAGAGTGGATCCACACGCTGCAAAACATGTTGTAGTTTTTTTTAATTTTCAAAAAAAAATCTTCCTTCTTGCTGCACATTTTACCTGATTAATTGTCCCTTAACAATTTTCTTTTTTTGTGGTGGGGGCTGACTGGGTAAAAGTGTAGCAACGAGTTGAAAAAGTTTGTCTTCGAAAGATTTTTGAGTGAACCTGTTTTGTGTTATGATCTTTGTAAATTATATTCTGTTTACTTGTTTTGCAGTCTTTTGCTTGATCTTAGTTCTTCTCTTGTTCCACTAGCTCTCAAATACCTCAAAGGTGGGGTGTGGGTGGGGGTTAAATACTTTTTTTCTTACTAGCACATTTTTTAGATTACCTGTTAATGTTATCACAATGGTGTGTTGCCATGTTGTAGTGTTTCTAAGCTTAGTAGTCTCTGTTGTTCCAGCAAAAACACTTCATCACCTTTCATTGTTGTTACTTACTTCTACTCTATCATTAGTTCTAAAAACAGTTTATCATAATCATGTTTGATGAATGTGTTTTCTGTACTAATGCTGTGGTCTGCTGTAATTTAATGGTTCACTTTGTTTTTTTTTTTTTTACTTTCATATTCAATCATAATAACTTTTAATAACTCTTTGCTTGCTTCCCATATATATATCATATATTTTATCATAAGTTTTATTATTTTCATTTCATTCTTTTTTATAATATAAAAATTTAGCCCTTGGGGCTTTGGGATTAACTTTATTTATTTTTTCTTTCAGATAGTCTATAGCTAGCTGGTTGCTTTTGAGAGCTTATCTTATCTTTGAATTCATTAAAAGTCAGCTGTAGCTGTAGACATTAGAGTGTTTGTTTAATTTTAATTTTAAAGTGTAAAGCTGTTTTTAGTTAGTAAAAAAAAAAAAACAATTTGCTTTTTTTGCTTTTTACTGTGCAGTCTGTTCCCTCGAACCTGGATGATTGATTTTCTTTTGTATCCCGTCATTAATCCTAATCCCTGTTGGTTTGTGGACCTACAAACGCTTCCTGTATGCCCCTGAACTTTAGTGTTTGCCTTCAGTACCTTTTTGCTCTGCTAGCATAGCCAGAACTTGGTTGAACTCAGTATTTGTTCCGTGTAGCTGCTGCAACGGCTTCCGTCCTCGGATGCCATCAGGATCAAAGCACCAATATACATTTACATAGTTGAATCTAATTCATTATATAAGCAAATGGTTTCTTAAAGTTGTACTGCTTAGGATTTAAATAAAAATAATTATTTAAAAATATGAGGATTATTTTGTACATTATATCATAGTAAACTAGAGTATTGTTTTACTTAAAATTAACATGGAGATTCTCATTTTTAAGAGTGTAATTTGTTACAATACAAATGCAAAATATTAAAATGAAGTGATACAATTAATAATCCTTACAATTTTTATGTATATAGCAGCAAAACATGTAACTATATACACTATTTACATTTGGCCTGCAGGAAAAATCAATAAATAAAACCAGTTTGATTCAAAATTCATAGATTAACATACAATTAATACTTTAACTTAAATAGTTTCCAATCTGATCTAGGCCTATGTAAATGGGCCAGTCTTAAAATTCTACCCCTTGACCAAGCAGTTTCAGAATTCAACACTACATTCCTAGCCATCTTAGACAAGTATGCTCCCACACGCAGAATCAGAACCAAAAACAAAATAGCACCATGGCTAACCAATACTACCAGACAAAAAATTACTAACAGAAATAGAGCATGGTCCTCATGGAAAGCTACCAAATCCCCACAAGCCCACTTAACATACAAGCAGGCAAGAAATGAAGCTAAAAGATCTACACTATTAGATAAGCAAAACTACTTTTGCAATTTACAGCAAAAGCATCAAAATCAGCCTCAAAAATTCTGGTCAGGTCTAAATAAGCTGCTCAACCCAGGTAAATCTTCTACCCCAACCCCCTCATCTACCATACAACTACCCCCTGATTCAGTAGCTAATAACTTTAACACTTTTTTCACAGAAACCGGCAAGTCCATAGCCAATAATCTATCTCCCTCCTCTTCATCTACCATCCCTCCTACTCATACATACCCCCCACCCTTAAAATTTGAGCCTATCCCTACTGACTATCAAATCTTTACTCAAGAAATTAAAACCTACCACCCTTGCAGCCGACCTACTTCCCGCAGAATTCCTACAAAAAGCTGCTAAAGAAATAGCTTACCCTATCTCCATCTTAATCAATCGTACTATCCAAGAATCCTACATCCCCTCCTTTTGGAAAATCACTCACATTCTTCCACTTCATAAGGGAGGTAACTCCACAGAACTCTCTAACTACAGATCTATTGCAATACTATCTCCCCTAGCCAAAATAATGGAAAAATGCATACAGAAGCAACTATTAGCCCACCTTACTCACCATTCTCTCCTAACCTCATCCCAGCATGGCTTCAGACCAGCCCACAGTACAACCACTGCCCTTCTCTCCTTCTCTCACACAATAAATCACAACTGTAATCAAAACATGCTCTCCTCTGCCCTCTTTCTCGATCTATCAAAAGCATTCGACATGGTAAATCACAACTTACTCTTAGAATCTCTAAAATCACTGTCCATAGATAACCCAGTATGTAACTGATTCCACTCATACCGGAAAGATTGACAACAAGCTGTCTTGTGGAAAGATAAACTATCCCCCCTTCTACCTGTCACCCTTGGAGTACCCCAAGGTTCTATTCTGGGTCCTCTTCTTTTCTCTATATTCATCAATGATCTGCCCAAAGTCATACCACAGGCAACTACCATACAGTACGCAGATGATTCTACTCTAATCTGCACTGCCTCTACTCCCACAGAATTACAATTCATAACCCTGACTACCTTCAACAAAGTAGAGAACTGGCTTAATAATTGTCTTCTCTTATTCAGCCCAAACAAAACCAAACTACTACTTTTCTCCCCCACCCATAAGCTAACACCACCAATAATTACAATATCTTCAAACAATGGTACCATAATCTCTCCTGAACCAAACACTAAACTACTAGGTATAATCATTGACAACAATCTGAATTATAATGCCCATATAAACAAAACCATAAAAACAGTAAATAAAAAAATAGGCTCCATGTACAGGATAAAGAAATTTCTAACCCCAACTGCCAGAACCGCAATAGCCCACACACATCTTCTATCTTCTCTTCTATATGCCTCACCCATCCTCACTAATCTATCTAAAGCAAACCTCAACAAAATCACCAGCTGTTATAACAATATAGCTAGATTTGCCACAGGCTCCACATACAGAACCCACCATTGTCATAACCTTCACAAATTAGGCTGGCTAGAACTTCCCAATCAAATATTTTATAACCAACTCATAGTTGTACATAAAATCCTCTACCAACCTACCAGTACCCCTAGTCTATCTAAACTTATAACCCCCTATAACAACCTAACATCCCTCTATCATCCAGCAGAGTGCTAGTACAAACAACCAAAGCCTACAACTCAGCTGGAGATTCATTGTTTTCCAACTCTGCTGGTAAAAAATGGAACTACCTACCTCCAGAAGTAACCACTAATAGCTCCTTCCCTCAATTCAAAATTTCCCTGAAAACACACATGCACAGAGTCTGGCTATGTCCATGCCTAAATCCCAACTAACTATATAAAGTAGACTGAGATAATCAAACTATACTCATGCTCATATCTCAACCCTGACTAACCTAAAATCACACCAATAAACATTTTAGACCAAACTTAGCTCTCAGTTGTGGTTTCCCTTTTCTCCTTCTTAGATGACTATACTAGACTATACTACCATCTCTATTTCTTCTTCATCACTCGCTAACTGAAAATTCTTATCCTTCAGACACACCCCTCTAAAACTGGCTTTTCCCTCTATATTTACTGCCTAAGCGATATTGTTTTTATCTCCTATCTGTTTATAACTAATATATATCTTTTGTCCTTGCCCAATTGTTAACCTTATAGAGATCCTTGTAACCTGCATTTTTTAAGTAGTATAAATAGATTCATTGTTAAATTTTAGATATGCTATTACCTAAATTTTTATTGTTACTAAAGTTTTCATATCTTGGAGCTTTTCTCTCCGGGCCTCCACTGTAAATGGATATATATCCAGTCTGACTTTTCCCAGTTAACAAATGTAAAATAAAATAAATAAAATAAATAAATAAAAATTAAGTAAAGCATTTACAGTAAATAATGTGGATTTTTGATATTTCATCTTTTCTAGTCTAAGTCTCAGTGAACACCATAATGTATAATTGCATTTGAAGCTCCAGAAGATATGGAGTAAATCTGCTATTTGTGAGTAACAGCACGGACATTTTGGTGGGACCTCTGAATTGAAGTTGTTAAGTATTTCTGGGGTAAAGTAAGCACTGTTGGTTATCATTAATTCATAGATTCACAGGTAGGTAGTAGGCTATCAGCCCTGGGGCCTATACAAGCCCAGCCAAAAAGGTACCCTGGCTTTTGCCACCCAAGAAAATTATTTTCCTGTGCCACTGTTAAGCAGAGCCACAAAAGCGATCCCCAGGGTGAATTTCCTATTTCCCATCCAATCATCAAGATTTTTCTTGAAGAGTGCTAATGAGAAGCTTTGTTTGATATAGATAGGTAGTTTATTCCATAATATGGGAAGTCTCTGGGACAGGAATCTATCCCTCTGGCATGTTCTGTTTATTGTGGTGACAAGGTTTAGGTCTCTAGAGCATGTAGCTTGGAGGGATTGGGATTTCTTTAAGTGGAGCATGTCCAACAGCTCTGGGTTTGACATAGCTTTGTATGTTAGGCAGAGATCACCTCTGAGTAGGCGATATGCAATGGAGTAAAGCTGGAGTTTTTTTAGACGGTCTGCGTAGGGCATCTGTTTGAGTATTTTATATGAGTTTTTTGAAAGGGATTAATTTTAGTGTTGCTTCAATGGAATTAGATTTCTGTTTTTCAGACTATTCTTTGATCTTATCAGGCCAGTATTTTGAATACAATAATGATGATTGGTATTTAAGAGATAATATTAAGTGTTCGACAGCATCCTTTTCCTTAAGGTTAGTAACTTCCATAATGTAGTACATGTAGTTAATTATTTTTCATTATCTTCAAAGTCACCAAATATTGAAATATACAGTTCTATGGTTTGCCTTAACTTCATGATGTATCTTTTTGGAAGGTTGAGAATGCTCCTTATGTCTTCAAAATACTTTTTTCTTTGTCTGTAAAATCCCAAACTTTGCATTCCTTAATGAGTGGATAGTTGCTCAGATTTAACATCATTTTATTTAGTCTGAGATTTGGATTCAGATGCAGTGGCTGTAAAAGGATATAAGTACTTTTTAGATTTAAAATTCCAACAATTTCTGAACTCTTATTATTCTATGTTTTAAGGAAAAGTGAAAATTGCTATCCTTTAAGTTCTCCTGATTTAAGAAAGCAAAGGTTAATTTTACTGTTTTTTATATAGTTATACCACAGTTTGATCCATAGTGGATACTATTCTTTACTCTTGGGATTATAATCAGTAACTTGTTTAATCCTGTTTGCACATATTATGTCATAATATAGATTGAAATCAGGTAATCCCAGTCCACCCCTTTCCTTCAGATGTATTAACTTCTGGTAACTTAATTCTGGCCAACTTAGGATACCGATTACATTTAGCTAAAACTACATTCAATTTCTTAGAAGTTTTCTGGACTATTAACATTGTTACATTTAGCTGAAGTAATAGTCTTGGAAGACTATTAATTTTTATAATTGCTACTTTTGAAAGGAAAGGTAGCTTCATTATTCCCCATCTCTGGATATTCTGATCAATGAAGGCAGCCAAAAAACTACTCCAACCTCTCCAACTGTATAAAACTTTCAATACAAATGACAAACACAGGTTATTGTCATTTGTATTAAAAGTTTTATACAGTTGGAGTCGTTGGAGTGTTTTTTTGGCTGCCTTCATTGGTACCAGTGTGCTGGACTGAGTTTTTTTAATTGGGTTTATTAGTTTTGGCTTGCTACTCAGTCCTTGTCCACCTTTTTGCTGTTTATAGCCTGATCAATGTCTGACCAAACCTTTAGTAAGATATTCTTCATCAATAGTTTTGGATTATGTTCAAAGGTGATACCTAAATATTTAAGGGTGTAGTTCAACTTTTTTCCTGAATCTGGAAAATAAGATTCAGTGTGGATTATTGAATTGATATGGAAAATTAATGACTTTATAGGATTAATTTTGTAGTTTGAGACTTTTGAGAAGTTATTGATAGAGTCAAGAATTTTGCCTAAGTCTATGTTAGGGAGTGAGAAGTATAGATTTAAATCTTCAGCAAAGTATGTTAATAAAATATTGTTCTTAAACATTTCTGGGATAAGATGGCACATTTTTTGAGTTATAAGTAAAAATAGAGGTTCCATAGATAAGTTAAAAAGGTAGTTGTAAAACAGGGATCTTTATCTGGTCCCATTTAAAATTTTTCTTGGATTTGAATTTGTCTTGTTTATGTGTAGAATTGTGTGAGTGCTCTCATATAAAAGTTTTATTATATTTATAAATTCATGTGGTATATCAAAATGTGGTAACACAGAGAAAAGTTTACTCTGTCAAAAGCTTTACAGCATCTAAAGTGAGGGCATAGAAAGGGTTTTATATTGTTTAGATAATAAGATAATTGTATCTAAGGTTAAATTGTTGTAACATGTCTGTCTGCTATTCATAAATCCTGATTATCCAGGTGATATTATATTAGGTAATACTTTTTTAAATCTGTTTGCAAGTATTGAAGCTTACATTGTGATATCTAGATTTATGACAGAAATTGGTCTATAATTTCCAGGGTCTTTAAGATTAGACTTACCTTTCAGTATAAAAATTGTCTTTGAGTTATTTAAATGTAAATCTATGATGCCGTATTCTCTTATGTAATTCTAGATTTTTAGTAAGAGTTTTGATATCTTTTGCCAAAAGGATTTATAGAATTCTGCTTTATACCATCTCATTCAGAAGCTTTACTTGTTTCCAGACTATTTATTAGTGAAAATATTTCTTGTTGTGTGAAGGGAGCCTTAAGTGAGTCCTTCTAAGCTTGAGTAATCATTGAGAAGGTTAGATTCCTTAAGAAGAGATCCTTCTCTAAATCAGTAGTTTTTAATTTTTGCGGGCCATACAAATTTGTGTATAAATCGTCAAATGTTTCAATAATTTTATGATTAGTATTATATTATATTATATTATATTATATTATATTATATTATATTATATTATATTATATTATATGTATTCCTTTGGAATTTGATTTCTGTTATCACAGGGGCCTTGTTGTTTACATTAATTAAGCTCGCCAATAAATTTGAGGGAGCTTGTGCCCAATCTAAATACTTTGTTAGGGTTTCATTTCTGAGAAGAAGAATTGTTCTTCATGCACAATATACAAGTCTTTTTGTAAGTTATTCATTTGTTATTCTAGTAATGAGTTTGTTTTTTTTTTTTTTTTGGATTGATTCTTCTATTTTGTTTGTTATATATCTTTAATTCTGGTCTCTTTTTCTTTCAAATATTTTTTTTTTATAATATGACACTTTCTTTATTAAAATTCCCCTAATTTTAGCTTTGCTTGCTGCCCATTTTATATCGTAGGGAATATCAATCATTGTTAGGTCATTCTCAAGTTCCTCTAATATATTATTCATTTCCTGTATTATATCTTTTTTCTGTAGCAAGTTTAAGTTTAGGGACCATTTTATACCCTCTTTTTTAGATTACGGTCACTAGGCTAACTTATTTTAATTGTAATATTTGAGTGGTCTGAGAAAAACCTAGGTTCTCATAGTAGTTTATTTGTACCTTAAAGAATATCTCATTTATCAGAAACAAGTCAAGTCTGGACCACGATTTGTAACACTGAGAGTACTATGTATATTTTATTGCTAATGGATTTTTTTTTCCAGTAGCAATATGGGTGGAGTAAGTTAAAGTTTGCTATTAGGTCATTTATCACTATAGATGCCTTGGTGTTATAAGTTTTACTTCTGCTTGTTCAATCTGTTATGGACACCAGCAATTTTCTAAAATTCCGTTGTATCACCTTGCCTCAAGTGCAGCTGAATAACAATATAAAGGCTATGCACAGCATCTGTAGTCCTTGCTGAATTACTGGGGAGCATTTCCTAGCTAAAGCCACAAAGGTAAGAAAGCAGTCATGCCCAGATACCAACTAGCTGTACGTAGTTTCCACTACAATTCACAAAATGAAGACAATGAAATGTAAGACAGAATGCCTGCTCCATCAGAAATGCAACTGTATGAGTCATGCATTGTGTAGCTGCATGACATAAAGCCTGTATTGTTTGAACAGCATTTTATAGTACCAATAAATGACACTGAGGTGCAGCTTATGCCTACGGACTATGAAGTTAAAGGTCTAATCACTGGCCAGGATTAAAGTAATAATGAAATATTGGAATCTGAGTATGGAAAAAAGGAAGGGGGATTGCATTCTAGAGGAAACATTAGTATGAGGTAATTTTTTGATATCAGTATGAGGACAGAAGTAAAATAATCCAAGGCATTATGGGTAGAGATAAAGGAATACTTCTATTTGTTTCACCTACCTTACCCTTCCTTAAAAATACTGAATGCACTTTCCATTTTGGTTGAGGATTTGCAGGCTGACAGTGACTGTGCATGAATGATGTCTGTAAAGCACATTTGTATGCAGCTTAGGAATGAGTTTCAAAAATGCAAATTACTATTTTTTATATCCAGGTAATGGGGCATGCAGAAGATGCAGCCTTTAGAATCCATTCCTATACTTGGATGTGACTTATAAATCAGGTTTCACATGAGAAGGAGGTCTGTGTACCTGTGAACACAGAGTAAGGTGAAAAACCATGACTATCTTTGTGTTAGTGTCTTTACAATCATGTAGCATTAGACAGCTATATAACCACAATCCTCACCATGTCTCTACAATCATGCAACTTACAGCAACATTTAAAACAGCACCCTATTTGAATGTCTGGACATATGCAATACAACTTAGCATTACATCTGATATCCTACCTGTATCTCAGCACCTATGCAGTTTACAGTAGTATTATAACTGCCATCCTACCTGTATCTCTACCTGTGCAGTTTATACTAGCGTTATAACTGTCATTGTTATTTTATTTTTATTTCATTTATATTTGTTTATTCAGATAGTGCACCATTTATAGGAACAACCTCTCTGAAGGGCTGTGCAACACACCTCCTCTGCTAATTGTATACACTAAGTCTGAGATCAGGTTTCTTGTTCAGTTGTATAAGGGACCACTTATCTTCCTTTTTGCATTTCAGTTTTTATCTTTAATTATATACCCTCTTTAGATGAGGATTCCACCAGAGGAGTTTGTTTTTAGTGTTTGCCTTTGGTTTACTTCTGGTAGCTTCTATGCAGCCATTCACATGTTTGTAGATGAACTCTGTGAATAATTCTGCATAGGTAGCTGTGGTCTTGGAGTTAGGGGAGGCCTTGAATTTTGACAAATTGACACTTAATAAGATGTAGTTTATCTCTGAATGTTTCTTACCGGTTACTGATTTAGCTGTGTTCTCCAGGTTGATTTTTACTTCAAAGTAGACATATTTGTGATTAGACCTCAATATTGAGGACATGACACTATGGTGGTGTGGGGATTGGGGTGTGTGTAATGCTTTCCCATGCTGGTGAGTACCAGATCCAGTATGTTTGATCCCTTGGTTGGAGCATGCACTATCTTTACCTGGGTGTTTATGCTAATAACATTCAGGAAGCATTGTGACTCTGACTTTAAGGCAGGGTACATTTTCCAATCTAAAGAGGGGTATGTAAAGTCACACATGAATAGGGTGTTTGGTTGAATGGTAAGTACCTCTAGTAGATTTAGGTAAGAGTCAGAAGACTCAAAGGGCATAAATGTTGCCCTGTAGCTAGCCATAATATGGTGACGGACCTTGTCCATGCTGATTTATACATGAATGAGCTCCATGGTATCATCCTGTTTAACTGACTTGGATGCATGTTTGTTGCTAATGTAGACTGAGACACCTCCACTATTGACACTAGTCTGTGCTGCTGTTGATCTAAATGTGTAGAAGGCACTGTAGCCTTCCACTGCTAGAGTTCACTTTATGGCTAAAAACAAAGTCTCAGTCATGGCAAAAAATGTCTACATTCTCCAGGGTGAAGAGGGCTTGAAGGGTAAGGAGTTTGTTTGTTAAGGATCTAGCATTGCAGTAACACCTTAAGGTTGCTTAGAGACTTTTTCACTATGTTGGTAATTTTGTCTTGTTAGCATTGCCTAAAAAAGGCTCTAAGGGGTGGATAAATCATGAGCAGATAGGTGATCCGCTGTGGTGACCCCTGACTGGGAAAAGCTGAAAGAAGAAGAAGATACAAAAGCCAAGGACAAGTGCAGCCCATCCTTGGTAAAGCAGCATGGTCTGCTGACCATGTGCTGCCATGCTGACAGATGCTAGAGTCTCCTGAAGTGACATCAGAAACTAACCAATTATTAAAATCAGTCTTATTATTTTCATACTGTGGCATCATCCTTAGTGAAGGCACAATGTTGCTTAGTACAAGACTCTGACTGTCTTTGCTACATATTCAAGAGATCTCTTATGTTTGTTTCCATAGAGTCCAGGGGGGAATATCTCACTTCTTTTCTACCAACATGGACTATATTAAAATCATATTGGTACCTGAGGTAAGGTTTATAGTTATATACTGGGCTAATAATCACCAGGCTTTTTGTAAGCCTAGCATTGCAATTCAACCCAGTTGTGCCCGTAAGTATCATGGGAGTTTAGTAGGGGACAGTATGTTAGGAAGGTTCGAGAGGTTATGTGGGAGGAGATGTTAGTTGCATGATACTGTGGAGCTTGTCTCCAGACAGGAAACTGGCCATTACCTTTTTCTTGTCCAACCTGGTAAGGGGGGCATCTGAGTGGCGCACAATGGAGTCTCCAATGACAAGAGTTTTAACTAAAGTATATGCTTGCCTTATGGGATTTGTTCACAGGGGGCCATTGCCATTGAGTGTTGCCTTATTTAAGATTCTCAATGTGGCCTTTGGGGTGTGTTTTAGTGATTGCTGCAAAACAGTGTTGCCACTATGCACATTTCAAGGTCTTTAAAATTTGAGAAGGTTTCTTCTAAGTGCCCCAACATAGAATAATGTGTCTGTGGGGATGAAAAGGTATGTGTAAGGGATGTAGGATGCATATTCCTGACAACCTTGCTTGTATGCAAGATTTTTGCCTCAAAGGAAGCTGTGTATTTACATCTCTCACATACTGTGTTATTTTATTTAAATGACTTACTGGTTGTCTGAGAAAGAGACAATGTCTACATTGCTGAAGATACCCAAAACTACCAAGCTGGCAAAAGAAACGTTAGGAAATTGCATTTATATGTTGTCCAGTCCTGCAATACGGTATGCAATCTAGGATTAAGAATTGCTTTTTAAAAGGGGACTCCTAAGGTAGTTTGTTAGGTAAATGGCAGTATGTTATGTAAGGCTAACATGTGGTAGTACTATTTGATGCAGAAGCTAGTTACTCTAAGGTTAATTCCATGCAATGTGCTATTGTTTATCAGGTTTTTGGACATTATTTGATTTAAAGAAAAAATAAAAGCATTGAACAGTCTCTCAACAAGAAGCACTAGTGAGTTAAAACAGTGTAACACTCAGTAAATGTATTAAACTCTTATCTACTAGGGAGTTAAAACAGTGTAACACTCAGTAAATGTATTAAACTGTTATCTACTAGAGAGTTAAAACAGTGTAACACTCAGTAAATGTATTAAACTGTTATCTACTAGGGAGTTAAAACAGTGTAACACTCAGTAAATGTATTAAACTCTTATTTACTACAGAGTTAAAACAGTGTAACACTCAGTAAATGTATTAAACTGTTATCTAATCGGGAGTTAAAACAGTGTAACACTCAGTAAATGTATTAAACTTTTATTTACTACAGAGTTAAAACAGTGTAACACTCAGTAAATGTATTAAACTGTTATCTACTAGAGAGTTAAAACAGTGTAACACTCAGTAAATGTATTAAACTATCTACTAGAGAGTTAAAACAGTGTAACACTCAGTAAGTGTATTAAACTCTTATCCACTAGAGAGTTAAAACAGTGTAACACTCAGTAAATGTATTAAACTCTTATCTACTAGGGAGTTAAAACAGTGTAACACTCAGTAAGTGTATTAAACTTTTATCCGCTAGAGAGTTAAAACTGTGTAACACTCAGTAAATGTATTAAACTCTTATCTACTAGGTAGTTAAAACGGTGTAACACTCAGTAAATGTATTAAACTCTTATCTACTAGGGAGTTAAAACAGTGTAACACTCAGTAAATGTATTAAACTGTTATCTACTAGAGAGTTAAAACAGTGTAACACTCAGTAAATGTATTAAACTGTTATCTACTAGAGAGTTAAAACAGTGTAACACTCAGTAAATGTATTAAACTGTTATCTACTAGAGAGTTAAAACAGTGTAACACTCAGTAAATGTATTAAACTCTTATCTACTAGAGAGTTAAAACAGTGTAACACTCAGTAAATGTATTAAACTGTTATCTACTAGAGAGTTAAAACAGTGTAACACTCAGTAAATGTATTAAACTGTTATCTACTAGAGAGTTAAAACAGTGTAACACTCAGTAAATGTATTAAACTGTTATCTACTAGGGATTTAAAACAGTGTAACACTCAGTAAATGTATTAAACTCTTATTTACTACAGAGTTAAAACAGTGTAACACTCAGTAAATGTATTAAACTCTTATCTACTAGAGAGATAAAACAGTGTGACACTCAGTAAATGTATTAAACTCATCTACTAGAGAGTTAAAACAGTGTAACACTCAGTAAATGTATTAAACTCTTATCTACTAGGGAGTTAAAACAGTGTAACACTCAGTAAATGTATTAAACTGTTATCTACTAGAGAGTTAAAACAGTGTAACACTCAGTAAATGTATTAAACTCTTATCTACTAGAGAGTTAAAACAGTGTAACACTCAGTAAATGTATTAAACTCTTATCTACTAGGGAGTTAAAACAGTGTAACACTCAGTAAATGTATTAAACTGTTATCTACTAGAGAGTTAAAACAGTGTAACACTCAGTAAATGTATTAAACTGTTATCTACTAGAGAGTTAAAACAGTGTAACACTCAGTAAATGTATTAAACTCTTATCTACTAGGGAGTTAAAACAGTGTAACACTCAGTAAATGTATTAAACTCTTATCTACTAGAGAGTTAAAACAGTGTAACACTCAGTAAATGTATTAAACTCTTATCTACTAGAGAGTTAAAACAGTGTAACACTCAGTAAATGTATTAAACTGTTATCTACTAGGGAGTTAAAACAGTGTAACACTCAGTAAATGTATTAAACTGTTATCTACTAGAGAGTTAAAACAGTGTAACACTCAGTAAATGTATTAAACTCTTATCTACTAGAGAGTTAAAACAGTGTAACACTCAGTAAATGTATTAAACTCTTATCTACTAGAGAGATAAAACAGTGTAACACTCAGTAAATGTATTAAACTGTTATGTACTAGAGAGTTAAAACAGTGTAACACTCAGTAAATGTATTAAACTGTTATCTACTAGAGAGTTAAAACAGTGTAACACTCAGTAAATGTATTAAACTCTTATCTACTAGAGAGTTAAAACAGTGTAACACTCAGTAAATGTATTAAACTCTTATCTACTAGAGAGTTAAAACAGTGTAACGCTCAGTAATTGTATTAAACTCTTATTTACTACAGAGTTAAAACAGTGTAACACTCAGTAAATGTATTAAACTGTTATCTACTAGAGAGTTAAAACAGTGTAACACTCAGTAAATGTATTAAACTCTTATCTACTAGAGAGTTAAAACAGTGTAACACTCAGTAAATGTATTAAACTGTTATCTACTAGAGAGTTAAAACAGTGTAACACTCAGTAAATGTATTAAACTCTTATCTACTAGAGAGTTAAAACAGTGTAACACTCAGTAAATGTATTAAACTGTTATCTACTAGAGAGTTAAAACAGTGTAACACTCAGTAAATGTATTAAACTGTTATCTACTAGAGAGTTAAAACAGTGTAACACTCAGTAAATGTATTAAACTGTTATCTACTAGAGAGTTAAAACAGTGTAACACTCAGTAAATGTATTAAACTCTTATCTGCTAGGGAGTTAAAACACTGTAACACTCAGTAAATGTATTAAACTCATCTACTAGAGAGTTAAAACAGTGTAACACTCAGTAAATGTATTAAACTCTTATCTACTAGAGAGTTAAAACAGTGTAACACTCAGTAAATGTATTAAACTGTTATCTACTAGAGAGTTAAAACAGTGTAACACTCAGTAAATGTATTAAACTCTTATCTACTAGAGAGTTAAAACAGTGTAACACTCAGTAAATGTATTAAACTGTTATCTACTAGAGAGTTAAAACAGTGTAACACTCAGTAAATGTATTAAACTCTTATCTACTAGAGAGTTAAAACAGTGTAACACTCAGTAAATGTATTAAACTGTTATCTACTAGAGAGTTAAAACAGTGTAACACTCAGTAAATGTATTAAACTCTTATCTACTAGAGAGTTAAAACAGTGTAACACTCAGTAAATGTATTAAACTGTTATCTACTAGAGAGTTAAAACAGTGTAACACTCAGTAAATGTATTAAACTCTTATCTACTAGGGGGTTAAAACAGTGTAACATTCAGTAAATGTATTAAACTCTTATCTACTAGAGAGTTAAAACAGTGTAACACTCAGTAAATGTATTAAACTCTTATCTACTAGGGAGTTAAAACAGTGTAACACTCAGTAAATGTATTAAACTCTTGTCTACTAGAGAGTTAAAACAGTGTAATGCTCAGTAAATGTATTAAACTCTTATCTACTAGGGAGTTAAAACAGTGTAACACTCAGTAAATGTATTAAACTGTTATCTACTAGAGAGTTAAAACAGTGTAACACTCAGTAAATGTATTAAACTCTTATCTACTAGAGAGTTAAAACAGTGTAACACTCAGTAAATGTATTAAACTCTTGTCTACTAGAGAGTTAAAACAGTGTAACGCTCAGTACATGTATTAAACTCGTATCTACTAGAGAATTAAAACAGTGTAACACTCTATAAATGTATTAAACTCTTATCTACTAGAGAGTTAAAACAGTGTAACACTCTATAAATGTATTAAACTGTTATCTACTAGGGATTTAAAACAGTGTAACACTCAGTAAATGTATTAAACTCATCTACTAGGGAGTTAAAACAGTGTAACACTCAGTAAATGTATTAAACTGTTATCTACTAGAGAGTTAAAACAGTGTAACACTCAGTAATTGTATTAAACTCATCTACTAGGGAGTTAAAGCAGTGTAACACTCAGTAAATGTATTAAACTGTTATCTACTAGAGAGTTAAAACAGTGTAACACTCAGTAAATGTATTAAACTCTTATCTACTAGAGAGTTAAAACAGTGTAACACTCAGTAAATGTATTAAACTCTTATCTACTAGGGAGTTAAAACAGTGTAACACTCAGTAAATGTATTAAGCTGTTATCTACTAGAGAGTTAAAACAGTGTAACACTCGGTAAATGTATTAAACTGTTATCTACTAGAGAGTTAAAACAGTGTAACACTCAGTAAATGTATTAAACTCTTATCTACTAGAGAGTTAAAACAGTGTGACACTCAGTACATGTATTAAACTCATATCTACTAGAGAATTAAAACAGTGTAACACTCAATAAATGTATTAAACTCTTATCTACTAGGGATTTAAAACTGTGTAACACTCAGTAAATGTATTAAACTGTTATCTACTAGAGAGTTAAAACAGTGTAACACTCAGTAAATGTATTAAACTGTTATCTACTAGAGAGTTAAAACAGTGTAACACTCAGTAAATGTATTAAACTCTTATCTACTAGAGAGTTAAAACAGTGTAACACTCAGTAAATGTATTAAACTGTTATCTACTAGAGAGTTAAAACAGTGTAACACTCAGTAAATGTATTAAACTCTTATCTACTAGAGAGTTAAAACAGTGTAACACTCAGTAAATGTATTAAACTGTTATCTACTAGAGAGTTAAAACAGTGTAACACTCAGTAAATGTATTAAACTGTTATCTACTAGAGAGTTAAAACAGTGTAACACTCAGTAAATGTATTAAACTGTTATCTACTAGAGAGTTAAAACAGTGTAACACTCAGTAAATTTATCAAATAAATGTATTAAACTCTTATCTACTAGAGAGTTAAAACAGTGTAACACTCAATAAATTTATTAAACTCTTATGTACTAGAGAGTTAAAACAGTGTAACACTCAGTAAATGTATTAAACTATTATCTACTTGGGAGTTAAAACAGTGTAACACTCGGTAACTGTATTAAACTCTTATCTACTAGATTTAAAACAGTGTAATACTCAGTAAATATATTAAATTCTTATGTACTAGGGAGTTAAAACAGTATAACACTCAGTAAATTTATTAAACTCTAATCTACCAGAGCTAGTATGGTATAGTTCACAGGAGCAAAGTTTACAATTTAACTACATAATACATTATAAACTGCTTGAGTCCCATGTAATGTGAATATATAAATACAAGTTTTTAACATAGGACCTGTGAGTTTCAGTTGACAATATGAAGACTTATCCCCTCCTGCAAATAAATGGCTAACTAACTGACCCCAGCTATTGAAAGAACTTATGCAAATTAAGGAGTAAATGTCCCATCCAATTCAAAAATATCAAACATAACCAATCAGAAATAAGCTTAACGCTAACCAATCATACTAACAGCTCCTCCCTCACCCTTTGTAGAAATCTATATACAATAGCAAACTTTATGCTAATTTCATTATAAACTTTTTGGATCTGATGAGGTCCATACAATGAAAGCACTTAATCAAATAAACTTTTTGGAAAATTGACTAAAAGTTAAATTTTTTTTTAAATTTGTTACGGCTTCTATTGGTTTAAAAACGTTTTTAAAAATGAAAATATTTTCATGTAGAGCTTCTAGCAAGATGCAGTGATTTGTTTTCAGCAGAAATCCAGCACCAGTCTCTAGCTAATCCCTTTGGCCATTGTAATGCAAACAAGAGTTAAGAAGGGTTCGACTTGGAAGCAATTCCACTATAGAGCCAAAAAGCCAACCTCCCTAACACAGTATCTCAAAGACATCTGTGTTGCCTTCAGATTCCCTGTGATGATAATCATTTTCCAGGTCTGTTTCTCAGTGCCAAAGCATGCATAAGTACAACATCCAAACACTAAAGACATGAAAAAAATGAAACAGTCTTACATTTCTTTCCTGGACAAATTAATAGCACAAGGCCTATACAGTCCCAAGAAATACTTTAACAACATTCAGGTAACCTGTAGTTGGAAGCAGTCCAAATCAGCAAACAGATAATTGCAGTTACACAGTCTTCTGATTGACATCAACCAGCAGTGTCTTCAGCAACTGCTCACTTAAAAAAATGTCAACAGCCAGAAAAAATGTGGTAAATAAACGGAAAGCAGCTCCTAGTTTATCAAACAGGATTCTAGTCATATAATTTCTATAAGTAAATCACAAATTAACAGAGTCAGATGGCCATGCTGAAATACAAATCAATGTATCTTAGTAACCTCCTATGATTGTATATAAGTGGATGGAAAACAGAACATATACCCCTGGTGTTCCACCTGTGTCCCTGCTGGACAAGATCATCAGGTGCTGATTTGTCTAAACATGGGTTAAACTCTTGGCTAGGCTTATAAGGGCCTCAGGGCCAATAGCCCAGTAATCTAATGTCACCTCAAACAAGCGGCACAAATAATTACTAAAACATATCCTAAAATTAAAAAACTAGCAAGCTTGTGTTCCATTGACAGCTGTTCATTATTATTTTGATATTATAACTGCCATCTTGCCTGTGTATCTGCACCCATCCTTGGCATTGAAAGTGCTATCCCATCTGTAAGTTTGCACTTGTACAGCTAACAGCTGTATAACAACCATCACAAGTGTTTTTGCGACTGTGCTGCTGCACCTGCGGAGCTTCCCCTAGTATTATAACTGCCTCATTACCTGTCTCTCTGCATCCACCCCCTTGCACTAGCATTATCTGCACCTGTGGACCATTATCTAGTATTATAACTGCCTCATTACCTGTCTCTCTGCATCCACCCCCTTCCACTAGCATTATCTGCACCTGTGGACCATCATCTAGTATTATAACTGCCTTATTACCTGTCTCTCTGCATCCATCTCCCTTCCACTAGCATTATCTGCACCTGTGGACCATCATCTTTAAGCTGCCCAGGTGCAGAGACTCAGGTATGATGGCAGATAAAATGCTGGCACTGACTGTTAATGTGCAGATATAAAGGTAGATACAGCCTGTCTCTCCCAGGTCCATCCATCTGTCCTCACTCCTCCTTAAACACCCCTCTCTACCCCTTATAACACCTCTTACCATTTCCTACTTGCCTTCATCCATATATCCACCCTCCACTCCTTTCCCCCTCAGTTTCTTTCCTCTCACAATTCACTGCAAGCTTACCTTTGACTACCACTTCTACTGATTGTCTTCCCCATACTCTTTTTCTTTGGCTCTACCCGCTCCGTTCGCCCTACGGGCTCACTCCGCTCCCATACCCTGCCCCCAATTCCCACCCGCCCCCAGTACGTCTACATTTATTCCTCCACAGACCACACCCACTGCCACACTACTCCAATCAGTATCCCACTTCCAAAAACACACCCTCTTTTTTTTCCCGCCTAAACCAACTTCTATTCAACTCCCCATCATTATCTTGTATAACCAACTGCATTTTATTCCCACTCCCAAACCACACCCCCTCCAATCTATTGCATATCTCCATACACTAACTACTACCTAGATAACATCCAGTTCCTATATACATGCTATCACCTATATACCATACTTCTCTATTTTAATACTACTATTCTATTAACTCTTTCCCATTATGCTCTCTAAACACTCCTTCCTCTTCCTTTCACTATTACTACTCCTCACCTTATCTTCTTTCTACCATCTTTCTCAGCCCACAAGTTCCATCCACTTCCAACCCTTTCACATAACTAATCCTCACAACTCACCTTTCTCACACTCATACTCTCTTATTACCCCCAATTTATACCCCTCAGAAAACCTCCTTCTTTTTCGACACAAACTTATCTCCTGCCATACTAACCCTATCTCCATAACTACTAGCAAATCCCTTCAGTTCACAAAAGAACCCAATCTCATCTCCTTACTAGTTACTCACCTAAACAATTCCATACTACATCTGATTAGCACTCTCACATCTGGAGACATCCATCCAAACCCAGGCCCCACCAATATAACCGCTATACATAAATCCCTATTATTCGCTGCCTTTAACTCCCAAAGTGTAGTAAACAAAGTCCCAAACCTTCATGCTTGGCTCACACACAATAAACCTGACATCCTGACTATTTCTGAAACCTGGCTAAAACCACACATTAAAGACACTGAAATTGTTCCTCCAAACTACTCCATCATAAGAAAAGACAGACCTCATAAAAAAGGTGGAGGAGTAGCCCTCCTATTTACTTCCTCTCTAGTAGTTACTCCCTACAACAAACCTATTCCACACTTTAACAACGCCGAACTTCTCCTCACCCTACTACAAATCAATAAGCATAAACACATATGTATAGCTTCCCTTTATATCCCCCCAGGTGATAATATCTCCACACTTGAACTTATCCTTTCCTGGCTATCCAGTAACATTAATAATAAAACCATAATCCTAGGAGATGTAAATATTAACTGGGCCCTTATCCAGACTCCTACAAATCCCATTAACATAAACCTCTACAATTTCTCACAACTGATCACTTCAGTAACTCACCCTGCCAAAACCTCCTCCAATGGGAGTATATTGGATTGGATTCTAGTCTCCCATCCTCACTATTTCACCAAAAGTGGCACTCTTCCCGACCCACTTGGTGACCACATACCCACCTTTACCCATCGGCTTCCCACTATCCTCCAACGAACCCACAACTACATTACTATCCGTGACCAAAAAAACTTCAACCCAATCACCTTTTCAAACTCATTACAAGATTTAACTGGAATTGTTTAAAAACACTACCCCTAGACAATGCTGTCTCACACTTTAACTCAACATTTTTAAAATTACTAGACTCCCAAGCTCCCTTACGGACAAAGAGAATAAAAACTAAATCAGCCCCATGGCTCTCCAAAATTACTCTTGCTACCATGAGACAGATAGACAAAGTCTGGGCACACTACCAAAAACATAAGACAGCACCACTCCTTAACAAATATAAAATGCTCTGAAATAAAGTAAAAAAACTCATTACTTCTGATCGTCAAAACTACTTCTCTACACTCCAAAACCATAATAAAAATAACCCTCAAAAGTTCTGGAAAGGGATCTCTACTCTCCTCACCCTAGCAAACCAGATACTCCTTCTCCAGACCCAAATGCTCCAGTACTTGATTTAGCCACCCAATTTAATTATTTCTTTATTGACTCTATTTCCAAATTGACCTCCTCATTCTCCAACACCTCCCTACTATCCAATACTCCCTCACCCACCCCCACACTCTCTACTTCTACACCCTACTCCCCACCCACTAACTCCTCTCCTCCCTCCTCTACACAACCTCTATCCTCATCCACACCACCCCAAAATTTCCCCCCTCCTGACTGCACCCTCTTCTCATTAAATCCCATACCTACATCTACTATAAATAAACTACTTCAGAAATTGAAACTATGTACCAATGCTCCTGACAATATCCCTTCTTACTTTCTCAGTATAGCAGCTGAAACTCTAGCCTACCCTATTAGCATCTTAATTAACCGCTCCCTACAAGAATGTACAGTTCCCCAAATCTGGAAATAAGCCTTTATTATACCTCTACACAAAGGTGGCAACAATAATAACATTACTAATTTCCGTCCCATAGCCATCCTGTCCCCCATTTCAAAACTCCTAGAAAAATGTGTCCATCTTCAAATCCTTCCTCACCTCCTAGACAACCATCTTATAACTCCCACACAGCACGGTTTCAGACCTAACCACAGCACTATGACTGCCCTCCTCTCCTTCCTTGAAATTGTAAATAAAGCTCGTGACTCTGGACAAATTGTTTCCACCTTACTTCTTGACCTCTCCAAAGCCTTCGATACTATCTCACACAGCCTGCTCTTAACTAAACTCTCCAAACTTTACCTATCTTCCACCTCTTTGAACTGGTTCTCTAGTTATCTATATAACAGAAACCAAGCTGTAAAATGGAAAAAAGCCACCTCCTCTTTCCTTAGTACTACAGGAGTTCCACAGGCTCCATACTTGGTCCTCTTCTCTTCAATATTTTTATTAACGACTTCCACAAATCAATCCCATACTCTAGCATCATCCAATATGCAGATGATTCAACTATCATCTGTTCTGCCTCTTCTATCACTACACTACAAAACTTACTCAAGATGCCTTCTCTTCCACAGAGCAATGGATGCTAAGTAATCATCTAGCCCTCAATGCTACCAAGACCAAACTAATGTTATTTACTCCTTCTAGAGTCACTCCTCCCGACCTAAATACATTCTTAATTACTAGTCAAAACAACTCACCTCTTGAAATAGTGTCAGAGACCAAACTACTTGGGGTCCAAATCGACAACCAACTCAAATTTAATTCTCACCTGCAAATAAACATCAAAAAAACACATCAAAAACTTGGCATGCTTTATAGACAGAATGCCTACCTCACATCTGCCACTAAAATCACTGTGTCTACTTCCTTCCTTCCTTATCCCCTCCCTTCTCTATGGTGCCCCACTACTAACTAATCTTCAGTCCTTGTTAAAAAAACAGCTTACCTCCTGCTATAACAAAATTGCAAAATTCGCCACCAGCCATAACTCCTCCACTCACCACAGTTTATCCCTCCATAAACTAAAATGGCTAGAACTTCCCAACCAACTAACTTACACTCAACTAACTCTAGCCCATAAGCTTATTCTAAACCCCTCCCTATGTCCCTCCCTTTCCTCTGCCTTTAAAATGCACCTACCTAACAGAGTTCTAAGGTCAAATAATCAAAATCTACTAGAAGTGCACAAACCTACTCATCCCCAGGCAAAAGCCTTCTGTCCTTCAGCCTCGCCGCCTCTGGAACTCCCTACCCCCCACTCATCCGCACCACCTCTAACCACTCTACCTTCAAAAAGTCTCTTTTCTTACATCTAGCATCACAGTGGGAATGCTCATGCTCCCACCCTACATAACTAACTCTACTCATAGTCCTCTAATATCTCATCCTACTTTATCTAGCTACTATGTTTGTTCTCTAATCTGTATTAATGTTTAACATTTGTTCTATTACTAGTATTTTTCTTCTCAATGTATTAACTGTTATGACTGCTACTGTATATTTGATAAGTTTTCACTTGTATCCTGTCTACATTGTATTAATAACTCTCTGTACCTACATTTTCTCTGTCAAATGTTGAATGTACATTTTGTTTTTGGAGCTTTTCTCCCCAGGACTCCATTGAAAACGGGTTCTTTATGGCCCAATGGACTATCCTGGTAAACCAACTGCAATAAATAAATAAATAAATAAATAAATAACTGGCTTATTGCCTGTCTCTCTGCATCCACTCCCCTTCCACTAGCATTATCTGCACCTGTGGAGCTTCACCTAGTATTATAACTGCCTTATTACCTGTCTCTCTGCATCCATTCACCTTTCACTAGCATTATCTGTACCTGTAGAGCTTCACCTAGTATTATAACTGCCTTATTACCTGTCTGTCTGCATCCATTCACCTTTCACTAGCATTATCTGCACCTATAGAGCTTAACCTAGTATTATAACTGCCTTATTACCTGTCTCTCTGCCTCCACCCCCCTTCCACTAGCATTATCTGCACCTGTGGAGCTTCACCTAGTATTATAACTCCCTTATTACCTGTCTCTCTGCATCCATTCACCTTGCACTAGCATTATCTGCATCTGTAGAGCTTCACCTAGTATTATAACTGCCTTATCACCTGTCTCTCTGCATCCATTCACCTTGCTCTAGCATTATCTGCACCTGTAGAGCTTCAGCAAGTATTATAACTGCCTTATTACCTGTCTCTCTGCATCCATTCACCCTACACTAGAATTATCTGCACCTGCAGAGCTTCACCTAGTATTATAACTCCCTTATTACCTGTCTCTCTGCATCCATTCACCTTGCACTAGCATTATCTGCATCTGTAGAGCTTCACCTAGTATTATAACTGCCTTATCACCTGTCTCTCTGCATCCATTCACCTTGCTCTAGCATTATCTGCACCTGTAGAGCTTCACCTAGTATTATAACTACCTTATTACCTGTCTCTCTGCATCCATTCACCTTACACTAGAATTATCTGCACCTGCAGAGCTTCACCTAGTATTATAACTGCCTTATTATCTGTCTCTCTGCCTCCACCCCCCTTCCACTAGCATTATCTGCACCTGTAGAGCTTCACCTAGTATTAAAACTGCCTTATTACCTGTCTCTCTGCATCCATTTACCTTACACTAGCATTATCTGCACGTGTAGAGCTTCACCTAGTATTATAACTGCCTTATTACCTGTCTCTCTGCATCCATTCACCTTACACTAGCACTATCCACACCTGCAGAGCTTCACCTAGTATTATAACTCCCTTATCACCTGTCTCTCTGCATCCATTCACCTTGCACTAGCATTATCTGCACCTGCAGAGCTTCACCTAGTATTATAACTGCCTTATTACCTGTCGCTCTGCATCCATTCACCTTGCACTAGCAGTATTGCTGCTAGTGTTATAACCAGCATCCAGGCTGTATCTACCTTTATATCTGCACGTTAACAGTCAGTGCCAGCATTTTATCTGCCATCATACCTGAGTCTCTGCACCTGGGCAGCTTAAAACAGCATTGCAACGACTGCCACACTGGGTATTTCTTTGAATGTTTGCAGCTAAAGACAGCATTGAATAACCTCTATTTTTGTGTCTCTGCACCTCAGCAGCTAAGAGCAGCAGCATTATCATTGTCGTCCTATTTGTAGGGTTACCACCTGTCCCACTTTGCGAGGGACAGTCCCTCTTTGGGCAGTTGTGTCCTGACAAAAAATTGTAAAAATGGCAAATGTCCTGAGATTTTTAGGACAAAATTATTTCCTATATTTTATGTAATAGTTGCATAAAACAGTTATTCTGTATCGGAAATACCTAACTGTTATAAGAAACAGAATAAACAGCTAAAATGCTACAAGAATAAGCTTTTATTTAGGCAAAAAAGTGAAGTTCTATACTATGTACTGGCTGTGGGTATGTGTCAGCCTGTAAAATCTGATGTTTGTACCAAAAATGTCCCACTTTGGCCATTTGAAAAGCTGGCAACCCTACCTATTTGTGTCTTTGCATCTGTGCACCTAACACATGTACTGTTGCCTATGCTCTGCAATCTCATTGTATGTGCAAACAGGTGGTACAGAGTTTGTAGAGAGAAGTCATGCAACTTTTTATTTTTCATCACATCAAGAAATCTCTCTCTCTCCTGTTATATGTGTGTGTGTATATATATATATATATATATATATATATATATATATATATATGTGTGTGTGTGTGTGTGTGTGTGTGTGTGTGTGTGTGTGTGTGTGTCTAAGATTTATGCATGGAGGTAAGATCAACTTTTTATTCTTAGTTCCAATCACATTGTCCTTCTGTGGAACCATCATAATGGTAGAAAACAGAATACAAATGACACTGATTTTTGTGGAGGAGAGGACTGTGACTCTAGATGTCCCCATTTACTAACTATACAAAGTTGGACATCGCGAAAACCTAATACATTATTCTCTTTTCTCCATTTCACTGAAAACACTTGAGTCACTATAACCTGACAATAAAGAGGAATGAGTGAAACATCCATACTGGAAAACGGAGGGGGGGTCTTAAAAATATCACCCTAAATGTTAATGGGTTCATGTATACTGCGACTATAAATTAGATATTGGGAGAGGGGTGGACATTTGGCAAGGTGCACTGTCAGTGGCTCAGCAAGGTGCACAGTTGTCTTTGAAGCAGAAAGATTAGGAAGTTAGGGTTCTATTCCTACATGAGATGCTTGTTTTTTCTCTAATAATGACTCTGCAGGGCAATATAAGAAGGATACAGCACTCCTGAGGTGCTGATTCTCAAAGAAGATGCTTGTCTGAGGCTTCACCTTCCTGAACTGGGAGTAATGTAGGTATAAGTAAAAGATCACATGCCATTATTAAAGAAACCAAGCAAGGCGGTGCTTTATTCAATATTCCTAAATTTTACATTACAAACCAAAGAACACAGTTCAGTTTTATATTTGTGTTTTCATATTTACTGTTCAGCATAACTAGGGTTTTTGGGGTTTCCACTAAAAATGGGCGAAAAACTTAAGGATACTAACTTAGTCAGCAAAATATAGAGCATATAACAAATATATATAGATCCCTATCAGATTATCGAAGTTTCAAAACTTTAAAATTCATATAGCCAAGACCATATGATTAAAGTTTTGAAACTTTGAATGTTTTGAATGGAGACACTGTAGATGGGAAATTTACTGTTTGTCTCACTGTAGTGTGATCTCAGAGTTGGTATATTTAATTACCAGGGGGAGTGAGGGGTGACTTGCCACCCTGCAAAAATGTAAAAAAAATGTGATATTTATTTATTTATTTTTATTTATTTTCAAAGTTTCAAAACATATACATATATATGGGTATACTAAAGAGGGTCAACTCAACCTTAAATTGAAATCTGTTTAGCCAAGAAAATGTGACTGACTAAACAGATGACAGACAGGTGTGCAAAACTGTACAAGTCTCAAGGCAGTGAAATATGCCATGTCCGCAAGATTGTGGACTCTACATACATATTTATAAAATTAACAGGAGGGCTTGACCCCCTGCAAAAGACGTCTTCATTTTTTTGTCTTTGTGTTTTGTAAATGTTTGCATGCACTGTGATTGTCAATTGCTGCCTGTGTAGTAGTGTGTTGATGTTTGCAAAGTTGATTTTTCATTGATGACTTTATTAACATCAAGATTTTTCTGTGCCTCCCCCACAACATACTCATTTCTAATTATATGTACTAACTCCAAAATCACACATTCAATGAATAAAGAGAAAATTCCCCTATCAGGGGATTACAGATATCGCACCCCTGTACACCATTTGTCTGAACTGACTAAATGGTGTCAACCAGACAGATGTCAGCAAAATATACCTTCAATCGGATGTCGAACACCCATATAAATATATGCACACACACACACACACACACACACACACACACACACACACATATATATATATATATATATATATATATATATATATATATATATATATGGGTCTACTTCATTTGCCTGACAACTCAAATGACTGACACTCATTTGCCTGACAGCTCATTTGCTCGACAAACTATCTATCATGGTGGTCTCTCTCATCCATCATAACTATAACTTTATCTTTCCACAAGCAGTCTAAACAAATTATTAAATTAGAGCTGATTTAGTGATATTTGTAAAGAATTTAAAAAACTACCAAGAATCTTTTCATAAATAAGGATAAGCATTAAAGAATTATTTTTGTTTTTAATCCGTTAGCTTTCCTATCCGCTATGTTTTGAACCATTTGTTCTTACAATCAGCCTTAAAGGGTGTTTCAGTATATCCTTGTGAATTTTTATTATCCCAAATATATTGAGACTAATTGCTTTCATGACTCTCAAAGTAAGGCACAACATAGTTGAAGAGATGCTTATTAACTGATCATAAATAAACACAAGTGATGTCACAACTTTGGTACACATTTGAAAATAGTTTTTTAAAAATAATTTCAACATCTTCAAATATTATCACCAGGTAACTGGAATGGCTATAGACGCATTCTGTGTTCCCACTTTTTTTCCAATATTGTTATATGGTGTTGGAAAGACATTTATTCATTTGAATCTGAATACCTATATTGTTGGAATTATTATTATGATACTTGGATGATATATATATATATATATATATATATATATATATATATATATATATATATATATATATATATATATATATATATATATATATATATATATATATATATATATATATATATATATTTCTGGATGGGCACTCTTTAGACGTTAGAGAGATTATTTAAGTTACATGAATACTACATTTATGAAACTTTGTTACCTAGATGCACAAATTACTATATACCTGGAAAGGAAATGCTTTTACTTAAGCATCTACCAAACCCCACATATTTATATATGTATATTTATACTTTAGGTGTTGCCATCTTATTAGGCAGATGAAAGTCCATGTGAAAGGACAAATGCTATGACTAACAAAGATGGTTTGTGATTATTGTAGGTGGGAAGAAAAGTTTAGAATGTTAAAATGAGTATGTTACATAGAAAATGTTATGCAGGTCAATTTGTTGAAGAATTTGCAATAATATTAGTAGGAAGACAAATACAAGCTTTTATACCCCTTGATGGCTGCAGAACTTAACAATTTTGCCATGAAAGAAATAATGATACTGACTTTAAGAAGGGTATGATTTTAACATACAGTGCTGATGCTCTGAATATAAAAGGTATAATTAAGAAAAAGTCTGAATTCTGACTTACAATTAAGAGATTGTGAAGAAAGTGGGAGAAAAAAAACTACATGTATTTATAATAAAAAGTAAATTGGGAAGGACTACTACAGAGGAGCGTTAATGGTGTCAAACAGTTTTTAAGACAGGAATGTATATTCAAATGTACTTTTTTAAAGGAATATCATTATATTTTAGAAGATAAAGATCTTATTCTAAATAATAAGTTTAGCAATATCAAAAGTGGATACCATAATTGTGTTTCCAATGTTGTGATATGTATTTCTTGGTATGTTTTTATTTGGGCAAAACAGAAAGAATATACTTAGGGAATGCATACATGACAATTTGCACACTATTAAAAAGAAGAACTTTAACAGTGGTTTATATAAGCACAGAAAATACAGCATTCTGGGCATACTTTTTTATTTTATAAACTTGAAATGATTGTACAAATCCAAGGGATAGTATTTGGTAAGAAATAATTGAGGCACATGAACTGTCTTGGCAGCTTAGGCAAATAGACACCCTGGCTTGAATGAGTATATTTCCATAACCAACATACCGAGTATGAAAGCTATGACTAGTAAATAGGATAAATTGTTTTTTATGCTATGTAACAGTAGATGCTTTAATTTTAATTTAATTAATTATATGTCTATTATGATTTGTTGTAGAGTGTCATGTGATCAAAACCATTTGCATATAAGAAGTGTGTGGTTGGAAGTCATTATCTTTCTGAAGAAGTCTATTAACACAGATAATGTAGATTGGATGAGCATGTTAGAAAAAATTGGCTTTCTGAAGGCAACATAGAGTAGCATTTTGTTCTGTTATTAGTTTTTATTTAACACAAGTGGATTTAGTTTTTATTTAACACCAAGTGGATTTATACTGTATTTTTGCACTTGACAAATATCCTTGTCATTAATGTGCTTCTATGAAAGTAATAGACTTTTGTCATTAAAAATATTTTCTTCAATTTTAAATGTTCTGTTTTTTATGCACCTATTTGATATTCTATTGTCAAATATAGTCCCTCCCATTCAGTTGCATCCTAAACTGATACCTTAATTTAAAGTCACTACCTTCCCCTGAAGAGCGCCTTCATAGCAGGACAAAAGATTTATGCACTGAGGATCAGGATCTCTGAAGTAGATATTACACAGGTGGAGAAGAGGAGGATTCCTTTGTGAAGTTTGTGATGAATGTAAGGTGACTGATTTGACAGGGTGCTGGCATGTATGAATAAAGTGAAATATAAAAGAAAGGCATACTTTTGGAGCTTAGAGACCAGGAAGGCACCCTTGATCATGATAGTGAGATTATTGGGCATATTATAGAAGAATTTTAACATGAACTATATGTTATTTAGTTTGTGTCTTATCTGCACACAGAAGGAAGAAAATAAGTGTGGATGGGGACTAACCTGGTTGTGGTTTTTAGTACAAGACCCTCCTAGAGGGTCTTTTAAAAGTTGTGGAGGAGGATGACCTCTCTCAAGAGCTACAAAATGAAAACAAAATAAAGATTCTCGGCTTCAGTAGTTATGTCATATTTTATATGATGTAAGACCATGGATGCTTTACCAAAGTCTTTTACTAAACCTTTTGTTGTACTGATTCTAAAAGGAGGGAAAGACATGTTCATCCTGCTATTTACTCATTCATCTGCATTTTGAATATGGATGTTAATTTGACCACTAGTGTGCTAGCTTACTAAATGGAAAGTAATTACCATTATTGGTGGAATTTGGTCATAGAGTATTCATGAAAGGTCAGTGACACAGGGAGAACTGGTGGACCTTGGGCAATTCACCAAAGAAGTTAGAGGAAAGAAGTACATGTGAGGTGGGGTCATTTGTTTGATATCCATAAGGCTTTTATTTTGTGAAATGGTAGGTATTAGTCAAAGGCTTAGAAAAGGTAGGAATAAGTCCTAGGATTAAAAGGTACATTATAACATCAGATAGGGACTACAAAATTAAGTTGGTAATTAATGCGTTATTGTTGATGAAGTGAAGGTTAGAAAAGGCAATGCATCAGTAGGTGTCCCTTGCCTGTCAAATTGGTTTTGTTGGTTAACGAGGTCCAGGCATGAAGAGTATGGGTCATTTTAGAATGGACTGAAGATCAGTTGAAAATGTTTAAACTTTTTGCTGATGACCGCTACTAGGTAACACGGGTTAGATCTCATCTTGTCATGCATTTGGTGAATTTTAGAGTCTTCGGGGTCAGAATCTGCCTTGGATTTCATTGGATAAAGACCGTACAGTTGTGGTTAGGTAGGATGTTGAATTCAGAGGTAACAACCTTATACAAAGGAGTGTGCAGATCAAGTAAATGGAAGATAAGTGCTTTCCCACTGGAAGGGAGCATTAACATTCCTCAGATGGTGATCTTACCAACAATTCCGTATCTTCTTCAGTGTGTATACATGCCTTGTAACAATGTAACAATGTAACAATGCCTGGCTTAATAAGGTAGTCGTATCATGATGAGTTTATATGAAATAAAAGAGGGAGTAATATAAAGAGAGACAGAGAGAGAGAAAGAAGCGTGGAGATCCTAATTCTGTTGGGAGAAGGGATATGCGAAATATCTGATTTTGCACCTTGGTCTTCTCAGTTAATATTTTATTATAGTAGGGAATGTATGCTTTGAATTGCTAGACACAGGAGGTAGTAAGATCCTCTCACCATACAAAAGGCCAGAAAATGATGGTGTGGTACATTAGGACAAGAGCACTAAGTGGAGAGGATTCTGAATGACCATTTACAAGAAATTATCATGGAAATACAAAAGACTGATTAGTTTAGAATCAGACCTAGTACAGGCAGTGCAGGAGACCCCCCAATACAGAAAATCTACAGATTAGGGTTATGTGTTGAGTTTTTTAGTACTTTGGAAGGGATGGAAGGACAGAGGAGGACACAAAGTCATAGACTTTGATGAACTGAAACAGGAATGGACTCTGTTACTAGGGGGCGCATATTACAAAAAATAAATAAATAACTAGATAAATAAATTATTAAAAACTGAAAAGCTAAAACAAACAGTTAAAATGACCATTAAATGTTGGCTCTTTAAGAAAGGAGGTTCGGGGAGCATTTATTAAAACTGTAATGGGGGAAAAGAAGAGCATAAGTCCCAGCTCCTGAGGAAGACAGCAGCTGTAAGGAGATCTGCACGGTGCAACATACATGCGAGCTTTGATCTTCTTTTATCACTTGAAACAGAGATGCAGTGATATAAAAATCCCAGTGCTGTTGTGAAAGTAATGGAAGGAAATTAGTTTACTTTGCTAGGGGAATTTAAATCTCTTACGTGAAAACTCTTACAAGAGGAAAGGAAGGAGGTGTTGAAAAGGGTCCAAAGGATTAGGATGATAAGGGCTCAGGACAAGCAAATTCCCTTTATATATAATCCGTACCCAAGATGTTAGACTCTTGAAGGCTAGGGATGTGTGTTGCTAGCAATGCGGATATCCTGATAACAGGCTTTTACACATGGTTTGAGATTGTCCAAAGATTGTCTTGATATGGAAATAGTGCAATCAGGAAGGATGGTGAACTTTTCCAAACCAGTAGCCAAAAACTGGAAATTTGCAATACTGAAACTGGAATAAGGAGGTACATTGAGGAGCTAGGGAGAAGGAACAGGTCATCCTCACAGGGGTGGATGAAAAGTGTCAGAGAAGGCGGTTAATGGTAGAGATGAAATGGAATAGAGGTTTAACTGGAATTGGCAATCTATGTACATATTAAAGAGCAGTTCCTGCTCAAATAGATAGGAGACAAATAATAAACATTCAAGCACACACACACACACACACACACACACACACACACACACACACACACACACACACACACACACACACACACACACACACACACACACGCACACACACACACAGATGCACACACACACTCACACATAAAAAAGGCCATCTATGTTGGCATTTAGGCACTGTTAGAATTACTGAAGTGAAAAGAGAACATGAGCTCTCATTGGAGACTTAAACCCAATACTGGCACTATGCCATTGTGGTGTCCCTGCCATTGCACTAACAACCATTTAGACTAGGAAACCCTAGCATGGCAATGAAGGTCAAATTACAAATGCACACACACAACCACACAGACACACAGACAGACACACACAAATACAGAGAAAATGCCCTTTGTTTAGGCACTGCAAGAACCATAGAAGTGAAAGGGTACTATTAGCTCTCATTTGGGAATCCAGTGTAAGACCTTGAACATGCTGTGCTGTTGTCATTGCCCTGTACCAGCAAGAGCCTCTGGACAGATATTGAGTCTTTATTTAAGATTTATCCTTTCAGCTAGGAAATTCCCAGCATTGGTGATGAAGGTCAAATTACAAAGCGCACACAAATACATCAAAAGCTCTCTGCTTAGATACTGTTCAAAATAAAAGGATAATATTAGCTCTCACTTGGGACTCAAACCCAAGAGCACAAGCATACCATGTACCATCAACACTTTCTGGGCAGATAGGTATTGTGTTTTCCTCTTAAAAGCCTTACCCTTTCATTTAGGAAACATGCAGTAGGGTGATGAACGTCAAACTAGAAACAGAAACATAATCACAGAGAAAGCTCTCTGCTTAGGCACAGTTATATGAAAGATCGAAAGACAGAGTGAATAACAAATGGTGTGTGATTATTGAAAAATATTTAGATATTGGGGGTGAATGCAGTGATTTTGGTCATGTGGGACTGTATGATTTATTATCAGCATTTATGGTTTTATCATTATATGTAATTTATTATTCTTAATTAAAACAGTTTATGCGTTGGGCATCTTGCAATGTTCTTTTCTTGTTCCCCACACTTTGGATTTGGGGTTTTGTGTATTACTTTCTTAATTTTTTGTTTGCTCTGGAATTAATTCAGGTGCAATACTTTAATTGTTTGTGTATGCATTGTTATATTTAAGGAAATAAAAAAACACAAAAATGTACTATGCTACAGCGAAGATTGTACTTTTTAAAGATGCATGCAATTAATGCAATAAAGGTGCTGCGTATCTTAGCAAATTTGCAACACAGGTTAAAAGAGTAAGAATCAAAGAAAACCTAGATAAATATTACACGTTCTGCAAGACCAAAAGAATACTACTACAGTTCAAGTCATGTAGGTATTCCTTTTTTCATCAGCAAATATTGAGATAACAGTAAAGTGCACCTAATGAGAAACAACTGGTACTTTGCTAGACAAATATTTACATAGCAGATTGAGATGTATGCCCTTAGAGACAGTTATTTCTTAACTTCTGAAATGTTGGTTTGGAGGTAGGTATCAGATTACTTTGTTAAATACAAAACAAATACACGTATTCTTAAACCATACATTTCTGGCAAATCATAAAAGACATGGGGGAATTTAATGAAGCCAACACATTTTTTTTCCGTGTAGGCATCACGCCACACTGCTAACATGGTCACAAATATTTTTAGATTCAGTAAGCACTGCTGAGCGGCACACATGAGCGTGCCAATATGAAAACTTCCATGGCATGCAAATCATCTCATAAGCAGGTCAATCTGATGCAAATGAGGCAGGTAGAGTGATCCAACAAGCAGATAGGCAGCCCTGCAGACTCCATGTCCATGTCTGTAGTGTACATGGAAAAATTCTGTGTAAAGGATTGTAGACAGACAAAAGAGGCTGTAAAAATGTACAGAGACAGACAGAAATGGCACAGCACACACAGATATGAGCAAAACTATCCTCTATGTGTTCCAAAAGTTACAGTAAATATACTAAAATAAACTTTTTTTTAATAAACTTGGCATATTTGAGTGGTGGACCACAGTGTGCAAACATGCTTTAAAAAAAAGGGGGGGGTCAAATATTAATATCATGAGACAGAAATGCATTAGAAGACCCTACTTGGAGTATCTACAGTGGTGCATTAGTGCTGTTGATAATGTGGTACGGCTTGGAAGCAAGTAGTATCCAGGCTGTGAGCACAGATCCCTATGCAAATGAGGTGAAGTGACTGAATAGCATAATGGGGTAATCCTGTAGGCAGCGAGAACTGTGTTAGTGTCCACAGAGGAGGAAGCTGACATCAGAAGAGGGTGTGTCCACTAACTTTTGAGCTGATTGGAGCATAGCTGTTACTGTTTGCTCAGTGCACTGCCATGCTGAGCGTGCAAGTCAGGGGGGTGTGCACTGACTGCTAAGCATTGTTTATCTATGGGGTGCACGTTTGCTCGGTGTGCCTCAGTGCTCAAAGTATCTAAAAGGCCAACAATGTGTTAATTAGTGTTGATCCTTGCTTAACTTCAACTAGGACCATTAAATGATGTCACTGATATACTAGGGAGGTGCAATGCATCACAGGTAGCCAATCATGCAGGCAGCACCTACAGCAGTGCACTATAATGTATACATAACCCTACAATCTGATTTTTTCCTATACACTGCACCATTGGAGTACAGACTTATTAATTTTAACTGACAGAATGCTAGGGGCTGCTGCAGGTCTGCTACATCTGTATGTGCTAGATGCTGAAGTCAATGCTGCTGTTGCTGCTGATGATAGGCCTAGACTGAGAAGGAGAAGAGTGTTCAGGCCCAGGTAACCTTCCAGGAGCTACATGAGCTAGAAGTTGTAGAGCACTACAGGGTGGACAGGGACATATCACAAGAACTCACTGAGCTCTGCCACCCTCAACTCAGGCCCAGAGCCAACAGAGGGGAAATCATCCCTGTGGAAACAAAGTTATGTGTAGCCCTTAGTATAATAGCCACAGGTACCTTCCAAAAACAAACTAGGGACATGATGGGGGTCTCACAGGCATCAACATCTTTGGTACTCCACCACTTCCTGGATGACATGCTACCAGATGCCAGTGAGCACATATAGTTTCCCCTCACCCCTGAGGCGAGAGCCAGCAATATACACTTCTACCATGTAGCACACTACCCTGAGGTACTGAGTGCCATAGATTGCACTCATGTACACATCAAGTCACCACCCATTGAGAAGGGTAGAATCGACATCAGCCGCATGGGGTACCACTCCATCAACTGCCGGGTCGTGTGCAATGTCCAGGGGATTATCATGAATGCGTGTGCTGGCAGCACTTGCAGTTATCATGACTCCCATATCTGGTATGCATCACAGCTGTACCAGATGTTTGCTAGGGGGGACAATCCCATCCCGCCATTTAGAGAGGGGTGCTGGCTACACACTGGAACTGTGAATGATGACACCCATCAGAAATGCACACACACCCACGGAAGAATGCCATAATGAGGCACATATACAAACTAGGAACATCATAGAGCACGTGTTTGGGTTGCTGAAGTCATGGTTCCAGTGCCTCAATATATCTGGTGAAGCCATGCAGTACTTTCCAGCCACATGTGCACATATGTTCACAGTATGTGCCATGCTACACAATATAATCTCCTGGAAGCAGCTACAGCATGATCAGGATAGGGAAGGGGTACACAGCACCCCACCAGTGCCTAGGTCACCACAGCCACACTAACAGGAGGACACGTAGGAGGAGCCCCTGATGGTGTCCCTGTAGGCAGACATAGACATGCCCAGTGTGCCCTGGCATTGGCTAAGAGACAATGTATAGCACATTCACTGACAACCTAGGGTCCTAGGGACTGACACCTTACTCCTACTCACATACATATATTAAAATAGCTGATGCCAGGCAACCCACACAACCTCTACCTATCCATGGACTGGCAGTGTACTGCTTGCATCACACAGAGTCATCCCTGAACTACAGTTCTGTCAACTGCTGCATTCTCAAGGTAAGTCTCTAACCTACACACTAATTGTAAGGATTACTTTAATAAGGTATCATATGTATGTATCTGCAGTGGTTATGCAAGGAAATATAGTAGGCTATTTGGTCAGTTAACATCCACATGGGACAACTGATACACACTCCAATAGTATATGTTCCTTAATATTCACCAGGCCTCATGGTTGGAATATTCACAACATCAGGCAAGGGAGATGTTAAACAGTGGCCATGCATGACATTTGGACTACTGTCTACCCAAGCTGATCATGTGCTGTTGTTCCCCCACCCCCAACACAGCAGTGCCCCCATATAACCACTTTAACAGAAAATCAGCTATGGTATATCAGCGGACCAGGCAATCTCAAGGCTGTAACACAGATAGTGCTCACATACTGTATGTCTCTTTTCATGCAGGATAACAATGTACATATGTATGCTGTTGAATGTGTGATGGATGACCCCTCTCTGTCTAGCAAACTGTGTGGCTCAGTGGACTAGGGAAGCTAGCATGGGCGATGGTGTTGATGGTTCTAATCGGGAATTACTCACATCTTTTGCATGTGAGGTAGTGCTATGTTGGTGTTTACAAAGAATGTCATACCTCCCAACCTCTTAATGCAAGAAATCTAGACTAACCCAGAATGATTGGGGGGGCAAAAGTCCATACATAGGGGCAGAGTTTAAATAGTGATCACATAAACCTAGACAGTTTCTGGAATTAAAGGTGTTGCAGTAGTACATATTTTCTGATGGATATAAAGTCTGAAACACAATTGTTTGTCTGCAGTTAGTAAAATGTATTGATGTCAATATTCAATAAAGCACCAGAAGATCAAGAATGTATGAGGAACAGACCAAACATATGAGGCAAAACTTGGGAGATTCTGTGAAAATCAGGACAGTTGAGGGATATGCAGACTGTCAATCTGTTGCTGGTGTAACATTACTAACCTCAGGCACATATTAAGTACAGCACACAGCTGGAGAATACCGTGGACATTTGGAGTGAAGTGGAGTACTGCAGAAACATGGGCATATTTTAATTTTTTGTGCCTTGGCTAAACCAAGTGCATATTCTAGAGGCAATTTTTTACAAAGTTTATTAAATTTAGAGAGTAGATTTATCTTGAAATATAATACTTTGAAACTCCTCGTTTTTTAAACTTGGAAGTGAATTTAAATATTTAGCAACTTTGCTATTCTATTTTCTCTATTGTAAGTGTTTTTAAGAATGGTGTTTGTTTCTTTAATTCATGTCACTTGCTGAATCTCTTCATCGTGTTTTTATTCCTTTGAAGGCCAGTGGGCCGAGGTACCGGAATAAAGCTCTGTTTCCTGCAATCCTGCTCTTGTGGTTTGTCTTACATATTTTAATGTCTGTAACATACAAAATCAAGGACTGGAATACAGGTAGTTGTGGCCTGGAGTCACATTATAAGTACTGACAATCCCATTGGGCATGCCCATACACTTAGTAAAAATGAGTACAAGTCTGTTAGCCCTTCATTGAAATGACCTATTATGGTTAAATGTCTATACAGACATATACGTATACATATCCATCTGTCAGTATCTCTCTCACATGCATAGTATATATATCGCTATGTAGTGTCAAATAGAATTATATAGCTATAGATATTAAAATGATGCATAGACTCCCCCCATATATCTACAGAATACATATACATATCATACACACACATAGCTACATTTATCATCCCTGTTACATACACAGTTATGTGTGTGGATGTCTGCATTGTCCGACATAACCTAATAATGGTGAGTAAATTGCACTATCACACAGTCATAATGTTGCTCAAAGGATCCAAACTATGGGTACAACAGTACATAATCCATTTACCTATAGACCCCTATACCAGCTGGATATCATCATGTAGACAGACACAGGTGAGCAGGTGGTGTAATCTATAATGGTGTCAACGCACATATGGACAGGGCACATTGTCCAGGCCCATAGTGTCACCTATCTAACTGCAAACAGCCACATATGGCCATACTGGTAACTGTGCACACATAGCTAGGATGACAACAGTTATCTCACTGCTAAGATACTAGATGCAGATAACAGTAGAAACCAATATCACTCTGCCGGCCACAGATGCTGTTCAACACAATCCTAGTTTGAGTAATGGGCCTGCAATCACATATACAACATACTTAACATGTGGTGCAGGTGATAAGTGCTGTGATTTATAGTATATAAGCCTAGATAGGTAGGGGTTCTAGCCTTACTGTAGCTCACTTGGGGTGTGTGTGCATGCATATACCCCTGCAAAACTATAGACATGCCCTCATGGGCTATCTAGCAGCAATGGATGTGCATATTTTGGGCCTGTAACTTGCTGCTGGCTTCCCAACTGCACTCTTCAACAAGGCCTGATGATGTCAGCTACCTTAAGATTACCAAATTGACAATGAAGTATCAGACATAAGCCATGGGACATGCAATAAGTACTGTGATGCATAGTATATAAGCCTAGATAAGTAGGGGTTCTAACCTCACTCCACCAACATGGTGTGTGTGTAAATCCATATGGCATATGTATGATAACCTTTGTAACTTAGACATAGTTAGGGTTTTGCATCAGTTTATTTGTACTGAGTGATGTGGTCCCCCAAATGACAGACCGCAGCAAGGCTTGCTGATATCAAAAAGCATTATATGTTCTGCACTGATACTACATGCAGACATTGAGTTGTGTTGCATGCAGCGGCTACTGTGATCTGTAGTGTGTACCAGTACATAGGTAAGTGTTCTAATCTACATACAGCCAACTTGCAGTATGTGTGTGCCATGGCATGTCCTATATGCAGTGAGTGGAAGTGATGTTAGCCTGAATATGGCCATGTTTGTGTGAGAGGTTGTTACAGCAGTACACATCATTTTATGGAACCATAGGACATGTGAACTTAACTAGCATAATGGCCATACGGCCCTCACAACCAGAAACATCTGTATACCCCTCTGTACAGGACCAGCACATAATGCCCCAGTCCAAGAGGGACTGAGGCAGATGTCATATGTTGATATGACAGCTGCCGAGCCAATCAAACAGATAGCATGTGCTGAGGTGCACTGACGTTCTCTGTATACCATTAAGCAGGGTCTGTTTCAAGGATGTGTTTATGTCTGCTAGACAAATGTCTGCCATAAGCATGTCATACTAACATCGCATAGTAGGTAAATGTCCTTACAGTGAGTCATTCATCTACTGTGGTCCCTCAGATAGGCAGCATATGCACTCCAGCAAGGTCATACCTTGCCCTGTAGCAGACCTTATCGCAAATTATGAATGCATGAGTATGCTGACTGATGCCATTGTCCTTGGTAGACTGTCATGCAGATGTGATCCTATGGACCCATGCACATATACTGCTGTACCTCACTGAAGTCATATTTCTGCTGTGTTGCCATGCTATGCTGTGCCTCTTCATTGCAGCCATGTGTCCATAGGTTATCCACTCAGACTTCTGGAACAAAAACATACACAGGTCTGTGACATACCTGTCATTGTGTAATAATACTGCCAGTACAACATCATAAAACATAAGGTCCACAAAAGTATGTTGCATACTCATGACACATGCCAGCATACAGTGGATATTTGTGACCACTACAAGTGACATGGCAAAACAATATTGCATTACACAAGCACATGCCAAGTAATATAGTCAGCCTGTTCATCAGACACATAGCTTCATTCCCTTGCATCAATGGCAAGGATGACAGGAATGTGGCACAGGTATCATCACTTGCACAGGGTGATATGTTGGCATGCTGGATGCCTAGGCTGGTGGAAATGGTTGACAGTATGTTTGTGAGTCAGGAATGGGAGTGGATTAGATGGACCATGGAGAGGTGCCATGTGTGTCTCAGGTGACTTGCATGTGACAGCGGTGTGTGGCTGTGTGTGTGTGTACACAGTCAAGCTCAGTGCTAGCCCTACATGTGTTTATGTTAGACAGCTTTGGACCATAAATGGTAGAGTTGACAGTTCACTGTCTCCAGTCCTGAACATGGGAACTGGCTCTTCCAGGAGTTGCACTGGCATCACCATGCCCAAGGTCAGACGTGGTGCTAGTACCTGATGGCGACTGCTGTCTACTGGCACCGTATCCCCACGGGACTGCCCAGGAACATATGCCCATGGTCTGCCATGTTGTGGTGTGGACAGCACATTCCCCTCTGTAGCACTGGATGTACTGCCACTACATGAGAGTAGCTGTGCATGGTCATGTGGACTCTCAGCAGATAGTGTTGCTGACCTACATCCACAAGCCTGACACCCAACTCCAACCACAGGTTTTAGCACAGACAACATGTGGTCCAAGACAGACACTGTCTCAGCCCACGTTCTGCCCACTGCATCAGTAAACCGATCCAGGTTATCACCAATGCGGTGGAGGCAATCATGGATGTCAGACTGTGCTGCATCCATAACCCTAAGCATACATCTGGTGTTCTGTTCAGAACATGCCTGTGCCTCCATGATGGCCCAAAATATGCTCCAAGTGACCCATGATGTGACACCTGCAACAGGTGGTGAATGGACAGCAGTCCTCCTATGAGCACTCCCATCAAACTGCCTTTGTGGAACCTTGCCAATTGTCTGGCTATGGCAAATTGTCTACACTCACTGAGGCCATAGTTGCCACACTGACCTGTTCAATGTCTCCACTCTCTGCCTCTCCAATAGTTGAGGCCTGCGGGGACTGGGTATATGTGGGCATACAGACTGTGTGTGGTGACAATGGGGGAAGAAATGGGATGTCAACCTCTGGGACAGATTCAGTACCCAACAACCCCACCTGTGCCTCATTATGGCTACCATCATCAGAGCCCGAAGAGACACTGGCATCAGATTGTGAGAGGAAGAGACCCCCCCAGTGACCTGTGGAAACCAAGAACCAAGACAAAAGCAGTATATTACTATCTGCACTATGTATTGAAAATTCACAAAGAGTCATAATAATGAGGATCCACAACTGCATTACCAGTCTCATATCTTCTCATCTCCGCTTTCATGCACAACAGATGTCCTCACAACAAAATACACATTTGACTCAAAGCCTGTATAACAAGCATGTCAGGTAAATCACGTGACACTTGACCAGTACAATGTACCTTTTAGGTATGCCATATGACATTATACTTGATAAAACAACACATAAAGCCCAGTACACCTATCTTAACAAATACATACAAATACAAGTTTCAGTGACTAAGACATATACCATTGACCTTTTGGTTTTTACAAGGCATGTCAGATTAATTGCCTCATTTACACCAGGAGGCTTATTCGCTCTGAACTATAACTAGAAAAATGTTTCTGCTCATTCCACTACAGTCCTGTGATTACCCACTCTAGTAAACATAGGTAATTGTTCCAGAATGGAACATACAAATATTCTGCTCTGGTAACACTCAACATTAAGTCTGCCATGTTGTGGTGTGGACAGCACACTCCGCTCTGTAGGCCCTTAACCTTAATAACATGTATATGTTCCATAACAAAACAGTATCATGTTTACCAGGAGCAGGACCATGGCCTAGGGCAACTCTGATGGGCCTGTAAAAAGGTGAGGACGAGGTAATTTCAGTACCACCGCATGTTGCAGCACAACAAGGTAATACCTGCATATATCTCACAAGTGCAGTAGCTACTGTGTTATTTGATGTATTGGTGACATTCTGAGTATGAGTGTACAACTGAGCTTAAATCCCCGTCCCCACAGCACATAGACATGATACCCACATAAAGGTATGTACAGCATGACAGAATGAATGTTACAGTATTATAATGTTGATTACAGTAAGATTATCTGCACACTCCTCTGCTGTGGACATTGTGGCACCCACCTCTGTGATGTATGGTGTGATGGCTGCCTGGGAGCTGTCGGGTGTCCTTAGATTCACCAGGAATTCTTTAGTGGCTGTGAGCTGTTCCATTGCAGGCTCTCCACCGGTGATGGCATGATTTCTGGCTACATCAGCTGGCATTCATCATACAGCATTCACCATGTCTGCAGCACAGTATTGATCCTGTTCATATGTCCTGTCCTGGTGGCCAGCCACATCTCATTCACATCCCGGACAAGGTCTCCCCACAATGCAGCCCGCTGTTCCCTGTTATGCCTCCCCATGAATAGGAGGAAGTGAGGGTGCTGCCATAGTCCTTGAAGTATTAGTTCATTCTTTACATCTGAGAAGGGGCCATGCCATCTTCGATACATTAGTCCTGAAACACACCAAAAGGGAAACACATTACAGGATCAAATACATGGATGTCCACTATGTACAGATACAGCAAGAACAAAATGGCTGGCACTATCCACTCTATCATCTCATCTGCATCCTATTATACACAAAAAGCAGTTACATACCTGGTGGAGTGCAGTACTCCTCTGTTGAAATGTGCTACTAGTAATGTTTCAAAAAGGTGTGCTCTGTGTGAGGAAAGTCTCATAAAGAATGTTTTCCCATAGCCAGCTGCTTGCATTTTAACATGCTTCTCATTAGCAGGTAATTCTCTCTAAACCAATTGGTGATCCTGGTATGCTAATTGCAGCCAAAACAGCTGTTTTGCACTATCATTAGCCAATGACATGTAACCACTGTGCAATATATAAGGTCTTCATGTAGAACAGGGCCCCTTTCTTAGCTGTTGAGATGGACATTACAGGGGTGAGGAGACTACATCATTGCAGAAGGTAAGTCTGTAGCAGAAACCTTTACATAGAACTGTGTGTACCTTAGGCTGCAGCTGTCCTGCAGGTAATAGAGATAGGCAGAGCATATGAACACTTTAGAGGACAAGAAGATGTAGCTGTATCTGTGTCAGCTGTGCCGGCCTTGTTGTAGATGCAGTGTCAGGGATGAGGGTACCCCTTACACTCCAATGGCAGCATGTGTTTAGGGTAGATATGTTAGGCAACTGTGTCAATGACAGAGTACTAGATGACATATAGTAATGCTATATAGATATGTGAAGTATGTCCCTACCTGCAGGCCTGTGACTTCCAGCACTGAAAATCTGTTATTTAATTTGCAATGATTATGTAGATAAAGAGTGCATGAGTCATTCATTAATCGCTCTCTTCACAATAATGTAAGGACTATGTGTGGCAAAATGTACTGCATGCAAGGCATTCAGCAGACTGAGCTACTGAGTCACTGTTACAGATGATGTATTTGCAATATATATGTGCACACATACAGTCTGTGCCAAACATTTTCTGCATCCATTGGTATGTTTATGGCTTTATATGGATGTATTTCTGCACCAGAGTCCAAGTTGAATATGTATTTTGCCATGAATGCCTTATCAGGTGACTTTCTACATGTTTCTGATAAAACGGCACATTTACCTGCTATCACAGGCCTCAGTTACATCTATTATCATGTCTTTGGCTGTCTAGTGGTGTACTATTGCACTAGAGTCCAAGGCACACTCCAATTTTTTCCATTACGTTTTATTCCAGTTTTTGCAGTGCGGCATGGCAGGCAGCTCCAGTGAAACACACCTAATGACTGTAACTGGCAATTACTATGTTTTGTTTAAACCACCTGTTTTAATTAAGATTTGCATAACACGGTGGGTTAATGCAGCATGGTGCAGGTGTGATGGGCTCAGGGCCAAAACATGGCAGAGGTGTTTATTTTGTACATTTGTCTTACAATGTTGGAAACACATGTAGTCATTTTAGCTCTACTGAGTTTAGCGAAGCTGCATGATGTCGCTCATAGCTCAGCACTGCGCAAAAAAAAGGAAAAGAAAAAAGGGGTATTAGAAAAGTGGAGAAATGGGGCAAGCAGGGTGAAAAACATAAAGGCAGGTAGGTATGTGCAGGAAGGGTGTAGGAAAGAACCATAGCTATCCATTTCTTTTACAGTGACAACGGTGTACTTTGACAGACATTGTAGATGAATTTGGATCTCAAACCCCAGACAGAGGGGTGAGGACAACATAACTCCATTGTACAGCCAATTGGATTGAATTATGTGTGTCCAGTAGACACGTGTGTGAAATGGAGAGCTATGTATGAGACAATATTTCTTTTTTGGAACAGATGCCCGTTTTTTTTAAGTTGAGAGTGGAATGTTGGGGATGAGACATAGGCATGTGTGGGGGAGGATGCATTTACAAACAGAAAAGACAGACAAGACAGCAGGCAGGGATGGTGTGTGACACATGAAGGGGGGGTGAGCACCTTGGATAGGGGAGAGTATTGTGAAATCCAAGTCCCATGTGCCTCCAGGTGGCAGCAGTGTGACTAACATCCCCACCCATGGGAGTGTTGGTATTGCTCCATCACTGCCTCGAAGGTGGTTGTGCTGGAGACTGGGTACCAGGGTAAGGCTGCCCACCAGGTTCACCAGTATGTCCTCAATCCAGCGCAGGCAGTGGTCATAACCATAGTGGGCTATCCTGCGCACCAAGACTGGCAGCTCCATCCAGGTGACAACTCCTCCTCCATCACTGCTCCCATCCCCATGCTGTAGGGTGCTACTACCCAATGCCGCAGGTAGTTCAGTGGCAGCAGCGGGGGCACCACCAGTCTGGGACCCAGTGCCATGGCTGGTTGAGGCAAGGTAGGGAGATCAGCCGGAATTGTCCTACCTTGATGTGGTAAATGAGGTATAGCAATAAGTTACGGTTAGTAATTACCAGGCCATTGTTAGTATTAACAGAATAGAATATCATATTTATTCATCCAAATAAATATTAATGTAGATTATGTGCAACACAACATTAAGTAACATAACAGTCAGTATGGTAACAGCATGCCAGTACGAAGTAAACCATAAGGCCAACAAAACAGTTAGTTTACCAAATATCATATGTTAATATTGTATCATAATAAAACATAACAATAATCAACATTTTCCAAGATCTAGCTAGTTTAACAAAATATGTCAATATTAAATCATAATAATAAATAACAGTAATAAATGAATAAAGATAAGGGGTGGTGAGAGAGAGAAAATATTCCATTACTGACATTGCAGACTATATCCCTGAAAACAAAGCTAGTTATGAAAACAATATTGTCACTGATTCTAAAGATAACCACAAAGCATTCTATAGCTATGTCAAAAGTCTCAATGGCAACACTCAGATCTGCTCTGAGTTACAGCAGAATGGCACTAAATATACAGAACCAACTGATATTGCCAACATCCTGACAGATAGCTTCAGTGTTAAGTTTACCCCTCTCTCACCCCCTAAAGGGCCCATCTCTATACCAGAAGAATGCAAAATTCCTGTAATCACGGCTGCACAGGTAAAAACCACACTCTCCAAAGCCAAAAACACAGCATCCATGGGACCTGACAACATCCCAGGCTGCATTGTACATGAACTACAGAATGAACTGGCACCCCACCTAAGCATCATGTTCAATCATAGCCTCACCTCAGGCTTTGTGCCCACTGAATGGTGCACAGTGACAGTTATCCAACTCCACAAAGGGGGAGCCATCATGGACCCCGGAAACTAATGCCCATTAGCCTAACAAGCCTGGTCTGCAAGGCCATGAAATATATCATCATGAAACTTATAAACAAAGACATTGATAATCTCCAAATTCTGGACCTCACCCAGTTTTGGTTTGTAAAAGGCAGATCATGTCTCCTAAACTTGACAGACTTCTTTGAAGCAGTCACCAAAGCCATAGACAAGGGTAAAGTGGTTCACATAGCCTATGTAGATCTCACCAATGCTTTTGACACCATCCCCCACTCTGGAATTATAGACAAACTCACTAAACTAGGTATAAATTCCTATGTCACAAGATGGGTTGCCAACTGGCTGACTGACAGAACCCACACTGTGAAAGTAGCAGACTCCAAATCCAACTTCAGACCAGTGACAAGTGGAGTACCACAGGGTTCAGTCCTGGGTCCTCTCCTGTTTGGTATCTATGTTTCTAAAGTACAAGCTAACACAGAAGGTCATTGGCTAATGAAGTTTGCAGATGACTGCAAACTAGGAGCGATAATCAAAACTCTTAACGATGTGGACATCCTAAAAAAGGGCCTCACTGAGACAAATGCCTGGTGTCAAAGCTATGGCCTCAAGCTCAATGCCAAACGTGCATTGTCATCCCCCTTTGGTAAAAAGTCTGTACCCATGAACTACCACATAGGTGGTAGTCTACTTAACATCGAAAGTGTGATAAGAGACCTTGGGATACAGGTGAACTGTAGTCTCTCCTTTGATAATCACATCACCACAGTAGTCAGAAAATCTTCTACGTGGCACACTTTATCACAAAATGTTTGTCATCCAGGAAAAAAGAGGTTATTGTTCCCCTCTACTCATTACTCATTAGACCCATTATAGAATACAACGCCCCTTTTGGTATGTACCTCATAAGACATCTACAACAACTGGAAAGGCCACTGAAATACCTCATAAAGAAGATTACCGGCCTTAAACAGATGCCCTATGCAGACCATCTTTAAAAACTCCAGCTTTACTCTGTCACATATCGCTTACTCATAAGTTCATAGGTTCATACTAAGCTAACTGCCCTTGCGAGCCATTATAAGCTTAGCCAAGTATCCCTTGTGAGACTCAAATCCTGCACCTTGTGTTTGTAAGGCAAACGCCTTAACAATTAGGCCACTCCCCCAACCGCTTGACTAAGAGGCAATCTCTGCCTAACATACAAAGCTATGTCAAACCTAGAGCTATTGGACCTGCTCCACTTAAAGAAATCTGAATCCCTTTGAGCTACACACTCTAGGGACTTAAACCTTGTCACCACAATAAACAGAACATGCTGGAGGGATAGATTCCTGTCCCAGAGGCTTCCCATACTCTGGACCAAGCTACCTAGCTATATCAAACAAAGCTCCTCATTAGCACTATTCAAGAAACATCTTGATGATTGGATGGGAAATAGGAAATTCACCCTGGGGATCACCTCTGGGGCACTGCTTGACAGGGGCACAGGAAAATAATTTTCTTGGGTGGCAAAAGCCAGGGTACCTTTTTGGCTAGGCTTATATAGGCCCTAGGACCAATAGCCTAGTACCTACCTATGAACCTATGATAATAGAATATTTGATTTAATTTCTTCAGTTAGCTGTAATGAGTGTCCTTTTGTTATATAATTCCAATATGAGGCTTTGGGTGTTGTTTTATAATTTATCAATATCTTGTAAAATTTCAAAATACTATTTCCCATGTCATAATCATTATATATGATTTCATATAGGTATTTCATAAGTTCAGGTATTTCTTTAAATGAACAATTACTAATTATTCTGCATACATCTTAAAAATATGACAGAATGCTTTGCATAGTTAGCAAATCTCGTTGTGGAATTTTGTATGTTGTTTCTATTGTTTGCATATCCAGAACTTTTAGTTCGTTGATGCATTGAAACCAACAAAGAAATCCTTTCTGTTCCCAGGAATTAATTATTTCTCTGTATATTTTATGTGGATAGCTCTTTGTAACTATGAATGGTGTAAAAAGAGCAAACCAGATTTTTAAATCTATATTTGCATTAATAATTTTCCTAAATGTGTCAATGTAATAATTAATCATATGAGTTTTAGTGGGCTTAGTTATGTTATATTGCATACTAATACATAATATGTGCCATGGCAAATTGTTTTTATTTGAATTTTTTTTGTAAATCAAATTCATTTATTGATATTACAGTTAGTAATTCTTTCCAATTTGCAAAATAATTTGGACGTATCCAATCTGAGATTGTTTTAGATATTGATGCTTTTATATATGTTTCTGTATCAGGAAGGTTTAATCCTCCCTGTTTCCATGGTCTGATATGATGTATTAAAGCTATTCGGTTTCTTTTGGGAAACCATAAAAATTTTATTAGACATGAGTTTATTTTTTTGAGTATATTTCTTTCTGGTAACAGTTGTATTGCCAAAGCTATATATAGAATCTTGGGGAGTAAAGCCATTTGTATTAACTGTAGTCTATCTTCAAATGTTAATATTATTTTGTTCCACTTTTCCACAGAGTTTTTAATTGTATTGATGATATTATTGTAGTTTTTTGAAACTAATTCATTATTATCCTTGCATAACTCAATTTCTAGTTATTTTAAGGTAGATTCTTGTTTCCCTATAATGTGATTCCCCTTCATCTGCAATTCTTTTTTTTTATTTAAAAATAAAAATGTTGATTCTGATTTATTGAAATGGAGTCCTGAATGTGTCAATTAAAATATCTAATTATTCTAATGTCTCTTTTGTTTTGGATAATGTTAATAAAATGTCATCAGCAAAGAGCATTGTTTTAGAATTGTATTGTTCATAAACATCTACTCCTTTGATTTTTGTATTGTTACATATTGAAACTGTCAATATTTCAATAGCTAAAGCAAATAGAATCGGTGACATGGGATATACTTGTTTAGTACCCTTTGTTATATATATAGATTCAGAGATGAAAGAACCTAGTTTAACATACGCCAAGTTATTTGTATATATATATATATATATAAATATATATATATATATATATATATATATATATATATATATATAAATATATTATTTATTAGATGAACAAAGGAAAGAGGAAATTCAAATAACACCAGAATTTTGAATAAATAGTCCCAATTTAGGGAATCAAATGCTTTCTTTATGTCTAAGCCAATTATGAGTGTTTATTTGTAATCTATAAGAGAAATTATCCTTTTAATATTGTCGTGTGTATCTATGATATATAAATCCAGTTTGATCATTATTTATTGTTTTGGATAGTGATATTTTCATTCTGTTAGTTAATATTGTCATAAATATCCTATAGTAATTATTTAATAATGATATAGGTTGATATAAGGTACAGAGGTTTGGGGATTTGTTTCCCTTTAGGATTGGTGTGATTAAGGCATATCTCCAAGACGGTGGTATTAGAGCTTGTAGCTGAATTTCTAATAGAGTTTTATGGAAGAGAGATAGCATCTTTGAAGGAAAAAGTTTATATATTTCCATAATAATGCCATCTATACATGGAGCTTTATTATTTTTACCCTCTTTTATTGTATCTGGTATTTCTTTGTAGGATATGGGTTTTTGCAGATCTAATTTTAATTTTTCTGGTATTTTTTTTATATTAGAACATTTTTTTATCTAGATTTAATTGATCAATGTGTATATTTTCTTTTTGGAAATGGTCCATATAGTGATTTCTATAGGTATCAAGAATGTAACCTATATCCAAGACATGTTTCCCTTTCTTTTCATGGAAGATACCTTTAATGTTATTAGCTTTTCATTGTATTTTGATTCTTCTGGATAAATTATGTAGATATTTGGGAGAAGTGGTCAAGGTATTAATTTTTAGTTTTTCTAAAGTTAAATGTTTTAGAATTTCATTGTATTTATTGTTTAATATTTCTACTTTCTTTTTTATCTCCAAATGATTTAGATTTTTTTCAGCTTTTACTGGCAAAAGCTTGGATTGTAGATCTAATAATTCAGAATCCCATTCTCTGATTTTTTTTTTACCAAGTTAGGGTTTTACCATACATGTAAGCTTTTAATGAGTCCATATCATTATTTTATTTATCTCTGTGGTGTAATTAATATCTATGAAGAAATGTAATTCAGATAATAACCAGAGTTTGAACTCTTTAATTTTAGTTATATATGCTGGAATTCTGGAGTTAAATATTAATGGTTTGTACCCATTTTGAAGTTTTAGTATCAATGAATTGTGGTCTGAAAAGGGGCAGGGAGTGATTGAGAAATTAATGATTTTAGAGTGTAAGTCATGGGCAGCAAATATTTTAGCTATTCTAGTTTGGGTACCAAATCTGTGATCTTGATGGGAAAACAACAAAGATTTATCTTCTTTAAATTTGAAAGAATCTACAGATGAAATGATTCTACCCACTTGTTTAAAGCTTTGATACAGCAGATCTATGCAGTGGTCTTTTATTTGTGGTTTCATAAATATCAGATATACAGTTAAAATCTCATCCTAATATTAAGTTAACTTTCTAATTATTGGAAATGAAATCCAAGTGTTTTTTAACAGTTCCTGATCCAATACCTGGGAACCAGTATAGATTGGCTAGGGACCATATTCTGTTATTATATTTAACTATTACTAATGCCATAAGGCCTTTTTTATCTTCATACTTATAAATGATTTCTGTGTTAATCACATTTGTTTTCATTAAAATTGTTACCCCTTTTGTCTTTGTCTAATCAGTGGATTGTGTCAATATCATATATTCATTAGGATTCCATTTATAATTGCCATTTGTTTTGAAATGAGTTTCTTGAAGGAAGACAATTTGTGCTTTGTTCAGTTTTAAATATTTCAGTAGATTTGATCTCTTGCTAGGATTGTTTAAGCCATTGGTATTTAAAGATAATAAAGTTAAATCCATCTTAGATTATTTAGACTATGTATTTTTTTTTGTTTTATTGTGACTATTAAACATTTTCCTCTGATAACTATAAAGTATATGTTTGAGCTTTTAAAGGGAATTATCAGTTTTATACTTTGAGTGTTTACCAATAAAGTAATGTTTTGGTCAGACATACTAAAATTTTTTTTGTAAAATACATTTAAATTAATAAATGTTAACAAAACTAAGATCTGCACTAGCCATGGCATGACAATCATTCCTAATCTAGTGGATAAACTTAAGTCCATCAGATTATCACTCATACCTTGACAATCCAGAACATCTGAGCTCCATAAATTGAATTGTCATATGGAGAATATTTGTGATAGGAATAAGCAACATTTATATTATTTTGAACAGATATAGTACTATTGTAGATTAGACAGAATTCTAATACAATATAAATCTCTACTTATTGTATAAGCAATTAATATTTATATGAAAGATAGATTACAAGCAATTCAATCATAGTAAAGTAAGATGTATCATATATAAAACCTCAGTAAAAGATTATAGCACACAGTTATTTAACATGTTCATCCTTATTGATGAAGTCTTTCAAAACTTATTACTTAATATAAATAGATGGTAATAATATTTATACCTAATGTTTATAATACAATGTATTTTACTCACTATATCAGAAGTTATATTTCATTGTTTACCAGCATTTAAGTAATCACTTTGTTGCTAACTTACTTAAAGCATCAAATTTGTTTTATGTAAACATTGATGAAAGTTGGTGCATTTTAATTATCAGTGCATTCTTCTTCCCTCATTTCCTACACATAAAGATTTGCATATCTGTAATTTCTTATTATAAAATGAGTGAAATTATAGGTTAAAAACAACAAATTCACTTATTTTGATTAATGATTACAAGTTCCCTTTCCATATTCATAAATTGAAATTTTATGGCATATACTGAATGTTTTTAGATTTAAATGGCAACATTCTATTTTGTATAATCAGCAAAGGTTAAACTGAGTGATTGTTGTCAATTTAATACTATTTGTTCAGAATGTGATTATTACATTCTGTGACATTCCTAGTTTAGGCTTCTATTGTCTCCCTTGAACAACTTTTTCAGTTTGATGTCATGTCTAAAACATTAGTTACCTTGGTAACAGCTTAAGTATTATTTATGTTCAAGATGTGTTACAAAACCACAATTCAAGTTAAAGCAATTATATGACTTGCTATGCACATTTGCTTATATGAGAAAATCATCATGCTTCCCCTTGATGTTCAATGTAGTGTATGTCATTAATGACAAGTTAAAACAGTAGTGTTATTATACACAAGCCCATGTTATTATACTGTCTATTGTCAATTTAATACTATTTGTTCAAAATATGATTGTTACATTCTGTGACATTTCAAGTTCAGGCTCTATTGTTTCTCTTTAACAACTTTGTCAGTTTGATGCCATGTATAAAACATTAGTTACCTTGGTAACTGCTTAAGTATTATATATGGTCAAGATGGGTTACAAAAACTACAATTCAAGTTAAAGCAATTACATGACTTGTTATGCATATTTACTTATATAAGAAAATCACCATGCTTCCCCCTGATGTTCAATGTAGTGTATGTCATTTATAACAAGTTAAGACAGTAGTGTTATTAGGGTCTATATTAGAACATTGAAATTTCACAATTTCGAATGTTCTAATATCGACCCCTATTCAGTGAACGCTGAAAATAGTGAAATGACAGAAAACCAATTTTTTTTCCTAGGGAAAGAATTTGGTTGTCCATTTCTGTCATTTCGCTATTTTCAGCTCTGTGGTGGAAAGTAATGGGTCGGGTTCAGGTAAGTGTGCGATTGAGCATGGGTTAGGTGAGTTAGGGTTAGAGCGTGGGTTAGGTATGTGTGCGATTGTGTGGACATGAGGTTTAGGGTGGGTTAGGTGAGTTAGGGTTAGGGCACGGGTGAAATGAGTGTGCGATAGTGACGGACCTTAGGGTTAGGGTTTGGCTTAAGGTAAGTGGATAGTTAGTGGTGTTTGTACAGTTTAGTGTAGGGTTAGCTGTAAGATTTCAGGTCTATGTGTGTGGATTACTGTTTGTTTGGTGTGCTTGTGTTGTGTGTATGTGTTCTGGAACAGCAACTTTTTTCCCCTAGGAAAAAAATTTGCTGTTCTGCATGTTCGATGTTGTCAGTGTTCGCTGAATAGGGGTCGATATTAGAACATTCAAAATTGTGAAATTTCAATGTTCTAATATAGATCCGTGTTATTATACACAAGCCCATGTTATTAAATCCTGTCTTTAATATCTAAATTCAGCAGACTGCTTCATCTTATATGACGATTATATATTTTTATGTCTAGATTTACTAAAATCATACATTGCACAACTAGTGTGTGTGTGTGTGTGTGTGTGTGTGTGTGTGTGTGTGTGTGTGTGTGTGTGTGTGTGTGCGTGTGTGTCTTTTTTTATCAAGAATCACTTTAATGAGCCAAACAAAGTGTTGGAAGACCATTAATATCTGTACATGAGGTTTAAAACAGCCTTTTCATTATATATATTTTTTAAAACCCAAAACGTCATTGCCAAGAATCATCTCAGAGGCTCCTCAGAGCCATTAAGCATTATAGCATTATCGAGACTCTGTCTCTATTATCATAGCAACTTGGGAGCATCTGTTTTTGTGTACTGCATACTAGAGGCTTGCAATGCACCTGAAGCAAAGTTCACTTCACTGCAACTTCAAGCCTAAATTCCCTCTCTTTCAGTGAGGCAGCAGCCAGGAAAAGAACAGAGGGCATCTTCTTCTTCTTCTTTCGGCTTTTTCCCAGTTAGGGGTCGCCACAGTGGATCATCTGTCCACTCATGATTGGCAGTGGAGTTTTACAGTGTCAAGTTGCCAGCCCGGCACCCAACCTTCCACAGAAGGCACACACATGCACACACTCACACCTAGGGCCAATTTAGAACATCCAATCCACCTACTGAATGTCTTTGGAATGTGGGAGGAAACCGGAGCACCCAGAGGAAACCCACGCGACCACAGGGAGGACATGCAGACTCCACACAGAAGGCACCCCAGCCGAACAGAGACCATACAGATTAAAAAAAAAAAAAAAAAAAACTTCCCAACAAGCCGCCACAACAAGAGACAGCACACTCATCCAGCCTTCCCACCTTTCATTCAGCAGACACACAAACAATCCACTCTCTGCCAAAATATCCCAAATCACAGCTCCATCTACCCCCTTCCCCCTGGATCCAGGCCAAAACACCAAATGTCTCTTCCCAACATACAAGGATCAGCAAACCTCGATCACAAGCTGCAACCCACAGCCTCCTGGAGATGAAAACAGCAACAAATAACAGCTACCAGACACAGCTGCATCCACATACACCATGTCAGGCTTAATAAATCAGTACTCGAAGCAATGATACCTGAAATAATTGATATTAACTATATTAGACAGAATAATGATGACATTTGTACTGAGAGCTTGCTACTATTATTTAACCAGGATATACATGACATTTCTAAATCATACTTTAACTGAAGAAGGCATTAGTCTCCATGACAGCATTTTGTTTTCAAAACTCTACTGTTACTGCTATTATATATGATGCTAATTTGTTACATTTGAGTCTGAACTCTGATGAATGGTACCTTGTTGAATTAGTTAACTAATTACTTAAATTATAAGTAAAAACAATAAAAAATGAACAAGATAAGTATTCGTTGAGTTCAAGTAGGGGAGTAGAAACTTCTATGTTTGTATTATTATATGTGGCTTTGCTTGGTTTATATATAATATAAATAGTAACCCATCTTGACCTACCTTTGTTTGTGAAGAATTATTGGACTCTGAACATTCTGAATAAATCATTACTGTTTCTCAGTTGTTTAAGAAACCCTCCTTTTTTAAAAAATAAAAACAGATGACAAGTGATGTACCATATCAGGTGATACTTTAAGAGATGTAGTTGCAAGAGTTATTTTTTTGGGAAAGCTATCTTGGAATCTTCTTCTTTCTGGCATCAGTCCAAGGATTTGTTTCTTTTATTCTTTTAAAAGTAGGGGCCATCCATTCCATTTCTTCTGGGATAGACACTATGTTGTTGTTTTTGATGAATATAGTAGCTTCTTCTATGTCATTAAAGGTTCTCATCTCATTGGCAAAAAGTAGTTTTATCTTGGCTGGAAAGGCCAGCTGTGCTTTAATGTTGTTTTGTTTCAACAGTTTTATTATTGGTCAGACGTTTTTCCTTTGTTCTAGTATTCTGGAAGAATAATCATTGTCAAACCTTATCAGGCATTGATTGTATTTTAAGGGTGATTTTCTCTAAGCAGATTTTAATATTAGTTCCTTGTCCAGAAATGAAAGACATTTTATAACTATAGATCTAGGTAGACTATTTGTTGAGTTAGAAACAAGTTTCCTCAGTGCTCCATGCGCCCTTTCAATATGAAATGAAAGTCCCTCTTTCAAGTCCAAAAATTCAGGAATCCATGTTAAGAATTAAATAATGTCTTCTCCTTCAGTGTTTTCAGGCAGACCAAAGATCCTTATATTGTTTCTCCTGTCCTTGTTTTCTAAGTCATCTGTTTTGTTAAGCAGCCATGTATTCTGTTTAAGCAGAAATTCTTTTTGGAATTCTTCCTCTTTGAATCTCCCTTCAATGTCAGTTAGAGAAGTCTCTATAGTTGTTATTTTTGTAAGGTGTTGCTGTAATAGTTCCTTAAGAGTATCAGTCTGTTTTTGAGAATTTAATTTGAGGTTTTCTAAGTCATTTTTAAGGTCATCCATCTTCAAAGATAGTTCCTGTAAGGTAGATGTCATCAATTGCAGTTCTTTTTTCAAAGCAGCATCTGGGTAAGAATTCCTTGAGTTGTTCATATTCAGTAACTCAATATATCTCCAAGTTACTTGACAGGAAGATTTTTGTATATCTCCACCAAAATTGATATTTATGTAGTTTAGTAGTTTATCTGTAGATTTCTGATGTTTTAAACTTGAAAATAATAAAATGTTCCTATATTATTATACTAGTTTATGGAGCTCTCAAAATTCACTGCTCTCAGTTAGCCATCTGGGCTCCACCCCCCACGAACATTTTTCTCTCGATAAGAAATCACTTGACTCATAGGTTCAGAGGAAGATTCTAGGCTATTGGCCTGGAGACCTTTATAAGCCTAGACAAGAATGTTTCCCATTTCTCCACAAAGCCAACATCTGTTTCCCCTGTCCACCAGGGACACAGGTGGGATCCCAGGGGTGTGTTTCTGCTTCTCTTCCAGTCATCCAGGTTCCTCTTAAATAGGGCTATAGAGGTACTCTTCTTTACATGGAGAGGGAGCCTATTCCACAGATGGAGGAATCTTTGTAACACAGATCTATTCTGCCAAGTTCTATTAATGTCACAGACCAGGTTGAGGCCTTGCATGTGGGTTGTTCGAGTGGAGCTTGACTTACAGATATGCAGCAACTCCATCAAGGCTGGGTTTGAAATGGGCATGTATGCCAGACACAGGTCACCTCTCAGCAGTCTGTATGAGACTGAGTAGAGGGACAGGGCTAGGATAGGATAGGTGTTTGAGACCATAGATTTCCTGGTCAGGAACTTCTGTGGTCTTTCCAGCTGCTGCATGTGCTTGGTAAAGTACATGCTGAAGGGGGTGTTGTACTCAATAATGGGTCTGAATGAGACTGAGTAGAGGGACAGGGCTAGGATAGGATAGGTGTTTGAGACCCTAGATTTTCCTGGTCAGGAACTTATGTGGTCTCTCTAGCTGCTGCATGTGCTTGGTAAAGTAAATGTTGAAGGGGCGTTGTACTCAATAATGGGTCTGATAAGGGAGGAAAACAGGAATGTTATGACCTCCTTGTTCCTGGAGGAAATACCTTTACTTATGAGGTAGCCCATGTAGAAAGCCTTCAATACAACGGAGGCAACATAGTGGTCAAAACTCAGGTTGCTATCAACCTGGGTGCCCAAGTCCAACACAACTGATTGCATGGTTAGTACATTGTTATTTAGGTGATAATTAGTGGGGATGCCATTTCCCCCAAAGCAGATAATGATGCATTTCTTGGCATTCAGTTTGAGGCCATGCTTCTGGCACCAGTCATTGGTTTAAGTAAGGCCCTCTTGGAGGATATTCACATGACTAGGAGAATTTAAAGTAGTGCCCAGCTTGCAGTCATCTGCAAATTTGGTCAGCCACAAACCACTGGTATTGGCTTGCACCTCAGAAAAGTATATCTCAAACAGTAGAGGCACCAAGACCAATCCTTCGGGTACACTGCTCATTATGGGTCTACTACTAGAGGTGGCTTCCCCTATTTTGACTGAGTGGGTTCCATCAGTGAGCCAGTTAGCTACCCATCTTGTAACATATAGGTTAATGCCTAGATGGGAGAGTTTATATATTATGCTCGAGTGGGGAATAGCGTCAAAGGCTTTAGCTAGGTCAAGGTATGCTGTGTGCACTATCTTCCCCTCGTTCATGGCTTTAGTGAATGTTTCGAAGAAGTTGACCAAGTTTAACAGCATGATCTTCCTTTGACAAAACCAAACTGTGTGGAGACAAGCGTTTGGAGGTTGCCAATGTCTTGTTTATAAGGTCCATGATAATGCATTCCATGGCCTTGCAGATCAGGCTAATTAGGTTGATGGGCCAATAATCGCCTGGGCTAGTGGACGCTCCACCTTTGTGTCGAGGAATGACATTGGCTATTTGACCCCAACGGGGGGGGGTCAGGAGAGATGATGACTTCAAAAGTGATTGCTTTATGGTCGGATCTTACCAAGGAAGATGTAGAGATGCTACAATAGCTAGCTACCCATGTTGGTTAAGACCAGTTCCAGGATATTTTCACCTCTCGTAGGGGTGTCGACCAGCTTATCCAATGCATTGGTACTGATGCAGTTGAAGAATCTCTGGGCATTCATGTTTGGGCTAGAGCAGGTCTTCCACTCTATGGTTGGGTAGTTAAAGTCACCCAGGGTCAGGTTAGAGGGTTAAATCTTGATGGATTCAAGTAAGTTCAGATAGGTGCAGTGGGTGTCCTGAGTCATGGTTGGGAGTCCATAGCTAGCTATGATTTGAATAGGTGTTTTGTCAACAGTTAACTGCACTTGGAGTGTCTCCTGTACATCATACTGTTTGACCAGCCTGGAGGTGTGTATGTCTTTGATAAATATTGAAACTCCACCTCCTTTGGCTTTGTGGTCCTCTGTTTGGGGTCTGAAAGTATGGTAGGATGGGTAACCTGGTAATGCTGGGGTGCTCTCCACAGCTTTGAACCAGGTTTCACTGACTGCACAAATGTCAGCATCCTCCAGGATGAGGAATGCTTGCAATGAGTGCAGTTTCATGCTAAGACTCCTAACATTTAGCAGCATGATGCTTACATTTCATTTAGAAGAAATTTTCTTGTTGGTAATTTTGTGCTCATGACTTTTTCTAAAAAAGGCACTATGGGGGAGGCAAGAGCCTTTGCTAGAAGTCTGAAGCCCAGGGGAGACAGATGAAGGCCATCTCTGGCAAACCATAGTGGTCTGTCAGTCATGTCCTCCTATGCTGTCAGGTACTGGATTCCCTTGGAATGACACCAGAAACTAAACCAATTGTTAAAGTCAAGAATTTTCTGTTTGTATTGAGGCATTATTCTGGGTGATGATAAGATGCTGCTTAAGGGTAGGGACATACCTGCCTGGGACACATATTCAGCGAGCTCAATCATGTCTCTCTTCATGTAGTCCAGAGAGGTATATCTCAAGTCATTCACACCAACATGGACTATGACAGAATCATAACAGTATGTGTTGTTAAGAGACTTGAATGCGTGCGTGATATGGCAGTTTCTTGCACCTGACAAGCAACTTACCGTGACTTTCTCATTGTCTAGCCTGGTGAGGGGCACATCTGTATGTCTCATGACAGAGTCTCCTATAACTAGTATATTGGGTTTGTGGGTGAGCCTTAGAGGCTGTGAGACACAGGCGTCTGTACTATGTGTGATGCTTGGTGCTGTGGGTTGTGATGTGCGTGTGTGTTTTTGCTCCAGAGGTCTCTTTTGTTTAAGTATGCTTTTGTTGAGAACCTAAACATATGTAGGAGTGTGTTGTACAGGTGTGGGTGGTGTTAGTGGTGTGGTCTTTGTAGTGTTTGCTCGGACAACCTTCTCAGTGCCAGATGTACTGGCTTGTGACTGAGACAGCAAGGATTGTAGGTTCTTAATGTAATTACATCTCTCACATATTGTGTTCCTAGGTAGTAGTAGTAGAGGATTGTCCGTGTACATAAGGCAGTTACTACACTGTCTCAGGATGCCCATATTAACCTGACTAGCAGGAGAAATTATAGTAAACTGTCCATCCATGGTTGTCAGAATCTGTGGAAGAGAGATCTGATTAGAGTACCTATAGGTGTTAGTAGGGCTGGATAAAATCAATACAGTAGCTGCAAGCAAGGGCCTCACTTACATAAGAATGCTGGTAAGGGAAAAAATGCAGCTGAGATACCTCAAAAAGGGTTAAAACACCACAGTGGTGATGCACAATGTGCAAACAAGCACAGGCACATGCAAACCCATGGTTTAAATACCACAAAAATAAAAGTAAAATAGAAACACTGGAATTGATTAATCAACCCTTGTCCCTAAGCTCTTAGCTCAGCACCCTATGCCAGATAAGTTCCAACCAGTTCACTTACTCTCACTAAGTGCAGGCAGGCTCTGGCCAACACAAGATGGTGTAGCAGGAAACACAGGAATCATAAAAACAGATATGGATGCAGCAATACCTATAACCAGACTATGCTAAAGATATTTAAACTCTGTTCAGGTCGATTAAACACAGGAGACCAGATACATACTTTAATATAACAGTAGCAAACAACAGCAAACTGATCTAAACAAATTAATTAATTAATGAAAAGCTCAAAACTGAGACCTGTTCTAGCAACCCTCAATCAGACGAGTTCTAACTGCACACTCCTACCACTAGGGTGCAGGGGAACCCTCTCCAAAAAAGATGCTCTGGACTAATGCTCAAGTTATACAAACAGAGCTAGATTTAGCAGGTCTGAATCCAGTCTATTCTACAGCAAACAAGGCACACCAATTTCAGAAAGAAACAGTTCAAATAAGCAGGCACAATAAGACTTCAACCAGCAATTCCCAGCTCAGAAAGGCAGAATCTACCTTCTCCTCCCAAAAGAGTGCAGACCAAAACCTTCTTAATGTAAAATAACTGGCCTGATGCCCAAGTGCTTAAACCATAACTAAGACACTTTTAGAATAACAGAAACTAAGCCTTCAACCAGCAATTTCCAATTTAGAAGGATGTAAGCTACCCCTCCTGACACAAGAATGTAGACCACAAACCTTCTTAATGTAAAACAACTGGCCTAAAGCACAAGTGCTTAAACCAAAAGGCTTAGAATAACAGTTACAATTTAATAAGACTACTAACAACCAGTAATAAATGCAGCAGAATAAATGCAATTGACTATTTTTAAGAACAAGCAGCAAAAGCAAAATAAAGTAATAATGCAGGAAGAAACACAACTACAGTAAAACAGATTAATAAAATGCATTTTTTTATTGGCCACCATACTTACCTACACACATGTCACAGTACATCAAACCCTCACCCTCCTATTTATATATACCAGCTCTGAGATCACACTACAGTGAAGAAAAGGGCACATTTCTGACTGTTGGCCAAGTCACTTCCTTCCCTGGGAAAACTGTTCGCTGTTGTGAATGTTCAATGAAGGGACATTCGATGATGTTGGTTCAATGAATAACCATTCAAGGTAAGTAAACTTTGATGAAGTGATATATATATATATATATATATATATATATATATATATATATATATATATATATATATATATATATACCCATCAGAGCTAAATATACTGCAAAGGATAAGATATTCTTTTTCACGGAAAAAGGATGATTCCCAGGCAGTATCTTGCTAGTTGTATTATGAACATTCCAAAATGTGAACCACCAAATCCTACTGAACAAACTGTATTTAGAAAGACTCCCCTCAAATGCATAATTCTGTTTTACAAATGACTTATCCCAAAGGTGAAGGTTCAAGCAATCAGCCATACTGCTGTTTAAAGCACCTACTGTTCAGGTGTAGTATACAGCTTTGTCTTGGGCCCTCTTCTGATAATCCTCTCTATAACTGACATTACAGTAACCCTTCACCTTTAAATAATTACATTCTGTGTTGGTGATATAATACTCCACAGATCAAGGCCACCACAAAACACAATCAAAAATTAGCTGTAAAAGATTTCACTAATATATGACAGTGTATTCTTAAATATAATCTACCACTAAACATCTCTAAAAAAACAAGTGTTATTTGGCAAACCCTAGCATTTAAACAGTAGCATTTGGCAAGCTCTAACATTTAACAAGCATAATCCCTTGCATATAACCAATGTAATTTACATTCAATGACCGAGTTTCATAATATAGATACCTTAGCTCCTATGCATATCTTAATCTTTAGTTTAAAACCCATAATAATGACAGACAAGGTTAATACTCTGGTATGAGTTTCCTGCACCACTGCTTCTTCTTCTTTCAACTGCTCCCATTAGGGGTCGCCCAGCAGATCAACTATTTTCATTTATTCCTGTCCTCTGCATCTTGCTCTGTCACATCAACCACCTGCATGTCCTCTCTCACCCAATCCATAAACCTTATCTTAGGCCTTCCCCTTTTCCTGTTACTTGGTAGCTTCATCTTTAGCATCTTTTTCCCAATATACTCTGCATCCCTCCTCAGCACATGTCCAAACCAACGTAATCTTGCCTCTCTGGCTTTTTCTCCAAACCTTCCAACCTGGGCTGACCCTTTAATATACTTATTCCTAATCCTGTCCATCCTCGTCACACCCAGTGCAAATCTTAACATCTTCAACTCTGCCACGTCAAGCTCTGACTCCTGCCTTTTTGTCAATGCCACTGTCACCAACCCATATAACATAGCTGGTCTCACTACCCTCTTGTAGACCTTCCCTTTCACTCTTACTGGTACTTGTCTGTCACAAATCACTCCTGACACTCTTCTCCACCCACTCCATCCTGCCTGTACTCTCTTCTTCACCTCTCTTCCACACTCACCATTACTCTGAACTGTTGATCCCAAGTACTTAAACTCATCCACCTTCACCACCTCTACTCCCAGCATCCTCACCATTCCTCTATCCTCCCTCTCATTCACACACATATATTCTGTCTTAGTCCTGCTGACCTTCATTCCTCTTCTCTCTAGAGCATATGTCCACCTCTCCTTGGTCTCCTCCACCTGTTCCCTACTCTCACTACATATCACAATGTCATCTGCAAACATCATAGTCCACGGGCACTCCTGTCTGATCTTGTCTGTCAACCTGTCCATCACCATTGCAAATAAGAAAGGGCTCAGAGCAGATCCTTGATGTAATCCCACCTCCACCTTAAGTGCATCCGTCACTCCCACCGCAGACCTCACCGTTGTCACACTACCCTCATAAATATCCTGTACCACTCTTACATACTTCTCTGACACTCCCGACTTCCTCATACAATACCACAACTCCTCTCTAGGCACCCTGTCATATGCTTTCTCTAAATCCACAAAGACACAATTCAACTCCTTCTGACCTTCTCTGTACTTCTCCATCAACACTCTCAGAGCAAACATCGCATCTGTAGTGCTCTTTCCTGGCATGAAACCATACTGCTGATCACTAATCATCACCTCCCTTCTTAACCTAGCTTCCACTACTCTTTCCCATAACTTCATGCTGTGACTGATCAGTTTAATCCCTCTGTAGTTACTGCAGCTCTGCACATCACCCTTATTCTTAATAATCGGTACCAAAACACTTTTTCTCCATTCCTCAGGCATCCTCTCACTTTCCAAGATTTCATTAAACAATCTAGTTAAAAACTCCACTGCCATTTCACCTAAACACCTCCATGCTTCCACAGGTATGTCATCTGGACCAACAGCCTTTCTGTTCTTCATCCTCTTCATAGCTATCCTTACTTCCTCCTTGCTATTCCACTGCACTTCATGATTCACTATCTGCACATCATCCAACCTTCTCTCCCTCTCATTCTCTTCATTCATCAACCCCTCAAAGTACTCTTTCCATCTGCTCAACACACTCTCCTCACTTGTGAGTATGTTTCCCTCATTATCCTTTATCACCCTTACCTGCTGCACATCTTTACTAGCTCGGTCCCTCTGTCTAGCCAATCAGTACAGGTCCTTTTCTCCCTCCTTAGTGTCCAACCTTTATACAACTCTTCATATGCCTTATCCTTAGCCTTCGCCACCTCTCTCTTTGCCATGCACCTCATCTCCTTATACTCTTGTCTACTTTCTTCATCTCTTTGACAATCCCACTTCTTCTTTGCCAACCTCTTTCTCTGTATACTCTCCTGTACTTCTTCATTCCACCACCAGGTCTCCTTGGCCTCCTTCCTCTTTCCAGATGTCACACCGAGCACCTTTCTAGCCATCTCTCTTACTAGCTCTGCTGTAGTTACCCAGCTATTTGGTAACTCTTCACTGCCACCCAGTGGCTGTTTTAACTCTTCCCTGAACATCACCTCACAATTACCCTTTTCCAATTTCCACCATTTGATCCTTGGTGCTGCCCTCACACTCATCCTCCTCTTCTTGATCACCAATGTCATCCTACAAACCACTATCCTATGCTGCCTAACTACACTTTCCCCTATCACCACTTTACAGTCTCCAGTCTCTTTCAGACTGGCCCTTCGACACAAGATATAATCCACCTGTGTGCATCTTTCTCCACTCTTGTATGTCACCTTATGCTCCTCCCTCTTGTTAAAATACGTATTCATCACAGCCATGTCCATCCTTTTTGCAAAATCCACTACCATCTGACCTTCTGCATTCCTTTGCTTAACACCATACCTACTCATCACGTCCTCATCCCCTCTGTTCCCTTCACCAACATGCCCATTGAAATCTGCTCCAATCACCAGTCTCTCACCCTTGAGTACAGTCATCACCACTTCATCCAACTCACTCCAAAATTTTTCTTTCTCATCCATCACACACCCAACTTGTGGAGCATATGCACTAACAACATTCATCATTACACCATCAATTTCCAGCTTCATAAACATCACTCTATCCGACACTCTTTTCACCTCCAAAACACTCTTAGCATACTGTTCCTCCAGGATAATGCCTACGCCATTTCTCCTCCCACCACAACATGATAAAACAATTTGAAACCACCTCCGATACACCTAGCCTTGCTCTCCTTCCATCTGGTCTCTTGCACACACAATATACCAACCTTCCTTCGGTATATCATATCAGCTAGCTCTCTCCCTATACCAGTCATACTGCCAACATTTAAAGTTCTGACCCTCACTATCACAGTCCTAGCCTTTACCTGCCTTCGGGCATGCCTTCCCCATCTTCTCATCTTTCGGCCAACAGTAGCCCAATTTCCACCAGCACCCTGTTGGCTAACAGTACTGGTGGCGGTCGTTGTTAACCCGGGCCTCGACCGATCTGGTATGTATTTCTGTACTGTTGTCTGCATGTATGATTTGATCCTGCACCACTGCTAACAACCTGTTATTACTAGCCGCATGGGCCATTTCAATTAATACACTTAATTCATAACTGGAAAACTCCATTCCTAGTGTTAATTTATCACATCATACCAACCTCATTCAATTTTCAGTTTAGGAAATCTGTAGCTTCACTGATACCTCCCCATGGAATGCATATTACTGTCCATGTCTACGAAAGCAAACTAGCTTTCTGTTACTGACTGAACTATCTTTCTTCTTTCCACCTTCCCATTTAAGCTTATATATGAAATGTACCATTTCTTTCAGCTGCAAACTAAATGTATGTATGGTTTTTGGCTTCTCTTTGCTTCAACTGATAAAATGTGCAGGCCATAGTCACTGTTGCTAAAATAACCATGCTTACACTCATGGAGCACAGATGCTCTCATTCTAAGAACTTATTAGGTTCTGTGCACTACTTTGGATTGTGCAGTTGTGGAGTGGCTTGCCTTCTTGCCTCACAGCTAGATGTTCTCTGGTTTGATTCTTAACTGGGGTGCCTTCTGTGCAGAGTCTTCATGTCATCCCTCTGTTCATGACGTTTCCTCTGGGTGCTCTGGTTTCCTCTCACGTTCCAAAGACATGCATCTAGAGCCTTTTTCCCTGGGCCTTTTATGAAAAAGGGCTCTGCCCCAGTTGGACTTTTCCAATAAACAATGTTAAACAAATAAGTTATAAGCTCCTCGGACTTGGTATATGCCATTTGCCATCAGCCAGGACATACGACTATCATTAACATACCAGAGCATTACGTCTTCCTTGTGTTCGTTTGCTGTCTTCTGTACTTTTGGCTATTCATTAAATCATAAGTATCTATTTATATTTAATTTACATACTTATTTATTTATTTATTTACTTATTATTTCACATTTGGATATGTTTGGTGATCCAAGCAACATTTTCAGTTACGATGTTTGCTTAATTCATATAGCAAAAAAAAAAAAGCAGTCACCATAATTAACCAGTAAAAGACATTTAAAGACAAATGTATTAAGTATAAACAGTAAGAGTCTTCACTATTCAATAATTAATATAGCAATAACTGACAATGTCAGTGTGGTATATTGAAATTTTACCCACAGTTGGTGTGGTTTAATCATGAGGGTGAATCCCGAGTGATTAAACAAAGACAACCGTGGGTAAATCTTCAATATACCATACCGCAGAGTTGGTTATTGATATTATACAATGACATTATTTAAGAAAAAAATGTATTTATTTATTATTTTATGTGGTGTTCTGCTCTCCAAGGATATCCTGCTGCTTTTTTTGATGTACCTCGCACATGTATGAGACTTCCGTTCCCACACTTACGCACTACATCAGTGCTGTGTGATGGGTGCTGTATATAGGAAGCAATGGAAAAAGGAAGATCTCCCTTGCTTTTTTTTTTTTAAAGACATCAGGAAACTTTGAAGGTACGGAAGAGATGGGACATAGACAATAAAAGGATAACCAGGTGCGTTTCTGTAGCTTTTCGTAACACACCTGATTATTCTTTTATTTTTGTTTGTCCTGTCTCTCTCGGTTTCAAGTGTCCAGTTTTGCAAGTTTTTCTTTTGCTGTTGTTGTTTAAGGGAAAGAAAGTAAAATTTTTATGGCATACATTAATGGAAAAAAGTTCGAGCAACCTGACCTTTTCTCATTGGTATATGGTTGGATTTACAGTGGGCACACTGGTTGGGCTGACCAATCAGTGTGCTACTGTTTGAATATTAATGGCCAGTCATTGTATAATAACAGATAAACTGTATTCAATAAAGAAAGGCAGTTCCAATAAATAACAGGAAACAATATATTGACATAGGAATCACTACATTAAAGCATGTTGGAGAAAAGTGCATTCCCTATGGAATGTTAGGAAATAGAAGGTAAACTTAGTAAACAAAAAATATATAATGTGTTAAATATATAGAGTGTAGAGGAACCAGGAAAAATAGTAATGGAGAAGGAACGGAGACAGCTTAAAAAAGTAAGACTGAGGTTTTCAACATTCAAATATATTGTCAAACATGTTGTAAACAAAAAAACAAGAGTGTAAGTTGCTGCCCATGTCTCCTGTAACCAGACCACTTTTCTCCTAATGCAGGATATGCACTGAATTGTATAACCTTTAATAATATGTTGTATAAGTATGTAACAAACAAGGGTCAATGCAGATGTTTTCAAATTCTTCACTCCTTCATCATTACCTGTTGCCTTATTGATGCAATGTGATTTCGTATGCAAGTCAGTCTGCAAATATGGAAAAGATGAAAAAGAAATGTCACCTAGGTTATACTGAAAGAACATTCTTGTCTATTCAAACAAATATAGCTTTACTGTAATGATCAGTGCATTGTAATGAGATACATTTAGTTTGCATTTTTATGAGTCTCGGTTAAGGTAGAAAATGGCATTTAGCATCATTTACATACGGATGTAACATATCTCTCAACCTCTGAGCATTATAAAATGTACTATGAGCCCTTAAATTTGCAGCAGAGGGTCAGATGGAGAAGTCCTTTCTTATTTTTCACAATTAAAACTCTTTCAATATCATACCCTATGCAGTTAGTTATACGGGCTCTTTCTCTAGTTTTAGGATATTTACTAAGTTATGTACCCATAAACATTTCTGACTTCATAAAGAAAATCAGTAGGTTTAGGAGTGAGGTCAACTCTAGAGACAAACTTCATAGCTCTGTGTTACTGCTATCTTAATGATAGCAGTAGAGAGGTATGCCAGGTAAGCAGTTAAACAAATAATTACCATTAAATGATAGCTGTACAAGTAAATGCTTGTCTTGGACACCTCTACAAGTAAAAGTGATTAATATGAGTAATCCACGGAGTAAGACCTTTAGGTCATTGCTTTTCTTGGTAGCCCTCAGTATGAAGCAGCTGTTCAAAGGTCAAGGAGATGCCATAGCTAAACCTCCTAAAAGGTGTTGTATGCAGAGTAATAGGATATGCAGGTGTGTGTCTTTGTGTTGAACATTATGTTCATGCACAGAATAATTTCCTCTTTGTGAATGTGTGTGTAAAACGAGATGTGCTAGGATCTGGCAGAGCACAGCTGTTGTTTCTTATTGTTGTACATTTAAGAAAGTATGGTATCAGGGGCTCTGAATAATAAATTACGGTATCAGGAGCTCTGAATAATAAAGTACGGTATCAGGGGCTCTGAATAATAAAGTACGGTATCAGGGGCTCTGAATAATAAAGTACGGTATCAGGGGCTCTGAATAATAAAGTACAGTATCAGGGGCTCTGAATAATAAAGTACGGTATCAGGGGCTCTGAATAATAAAGTACGGTATCAGGGGCTCTGAATAATAAAGTACGGTACCAGGGGCTCTGAATAATAAAGTACGGTATCGGGCTCTGAATAATAAAGTACGGTACCAGGGGCTCTGAATAATAAAGTACGGTATCAGGGGCTCTGAATAATAAAGTACGGTACTAGGGGCTCTGAATAATAAAGTACAGTATCAGGGGCTCTGAATAATAAAGTACAGTATCAGAGGCTCTGAATAATAAAGCACGGTATCAGGGCTCTGAATAATAAAGTACGGTATCAGGGCTCTGAATAATAAAGCACGGTATCAGGGCTCTGAATAATAAAATGCGGTATCAGGGCTCTGAATAATAAAGCACGGTATCAGGGGCTCTGAATAATAAAGCACGGTACCAGGGCTCTGAATAATAAAGCACGGTATCAGGGGCTCTGAATAATAAAGCACGGTATCAGGGGCTCTGAATAATAAAGCACGGTACCAGGGGCTCTGAATAATAAAGCACGGTATCAGGGGCTCTGAATAATAAAGCACGGTATCAGGGGCTCTGAATAATAAAGCACGGTATCAGGGGCTCTGAATAATAAAGCACGGTATCAGGGGTTCTGAATAATAAAGTACGGTATCAGGGGCTCTGAATAATAAAATGCGGTATCAGGGGCTCTGAATAATAAAGTACGGTATCAGGGGCTCTGAATAATAAAGTACGGTATCAGGGGCTCTGAATAATAAAGTACGGTATCAGGGGCTCTGAATAATAAAGTACGGTATCAGGGGCTCTGAATAATAAAGTACGGTATCAGGGGCTCTGAATAATAAAGTACGGTATCAGGGGATCTGAATAATAAAGTACGGTATCAGGGGCTCTGAATAATAAAGTACAGTATCAGGGGCTCTGAATAATATTATTTTCTTTTAATGACATGTAGCCCCTACCCCCTACCCCCTACCTATGTAGCAAAACAGTTTGCTGTGCAGTTCTACTGTGTGGTCTAGTTAATTGAATCATATGCTGTGAACCTTACAAACCAGATGCTGTCCATGCTATTCCTGATAGACATCATGGAAGGCATTTTTGAATTACTTTATAGCTTCATGGGTTCACTGACCCTTGTGGGTCATTTTAAGCCTAACCAAAGAGGTCACGCACGTAGGATCTACTGCACGGTCCAAAACACGAACAGCCAAAAACACCCAAAAAACGGACCAGCTGTAAGGATGTATGATTTTATTGCTTCAAATCTTATCAGCAATGGTCAAAACCATGCTGAATAAACAAACCGGTTTCGGCTAATAAAAGCCTTTTTCAATGCCAAGTAAAAAAATTAAAGTAGGACATCACCATGTGAGCCCTACTTATAGTCCCTCACTTAAAGAGGTATTGCCCAAATTGGATTCAGCATAATAACTGAGTGAAAAATTCAAACAATTCAAACAACATGTACCCATAATTCAGCCCATACATAAAAAATTCTATATGATGTTTACACAAAAAATAGATAAAAATAAAAAATATAGATAAATAAATTGTAGATATACATGTATATATTCCAACAATGTTTAGCATACATAGAACTGTATACAAAAATTAATTTTGTATATTAAATGGAACGATTCAAACAGATATGCCCCAAATCAATAACTAGACATTGTGAATATATATCACAATGTATACATAAGGCTAGGATGTTAATATGGTATAACCATGTGAAATTCACTCATGGTGGGTATATACAAACACCATATGAATATGGAATACTAAAAATGGAATATATAAGCATGAAATATATCAAAATATACTTGTATTCACAACCTATTAAATTGGTTCTAATGTATTCAAACCTGGTCTAAAAAGACCTCCTAACCTTATAATCCATTTGTACTCCATTTCATTAAATTTTTTATGCCATCCTGCCTTCATTTGTCGATGCAAAATGATTCTGTCTATGATAATAAATGTAAAATGAGCAGAAGGATGTTCAAGGGTATGTTTGTAAAAAGCATTAGTCATGCGTTTGTGTTTAATTGCACTAATATGTTCACAAACCCTCAGTTTAACAGACCTGGAGGTCTGTCCCACATAAAATGCAGAACAATTACATGTGGCCAAATATACTGCCCAGTCCGAACTACAATTAGAAAACATCCTAATCTCAAAAACCTGGGATGTATTTCTACTAGAGAACTCCTTAGTTTTGGGCATATGTTTACAAAATGAACAATGGCCACATGGAAAACTTCCCTTCAATGTGTTTCCTCAAAGTGGTCTGTAATGGATACTGTGAACTATGTCTCTTGTAATGGGTTAGAAAAGAATTTAAATTTCTACCCCTTCTATAAGAAAAGGAACACTGTTGGGGTAATATATCATTTAGAATTTCATGGGAACGTAAAATGTCCCAATGTTGATTGATAATCTCAACAAATCGATTGGTATTAGCCCCATAAGTGGTAACTAACCTTAAAGGGGAATGCCTCCCTGATCTGTGGTTGAACTGTTGTTTAGATTTATATTGTAATAATTGTAAACGTGATGACTGTTTAACTGTTTTCAAAGATTTCATAATGATGTGTTTTTGATATCCACGATCAACAAATCTATTGACAAGATCATCACAAGCCTTAGAACCTTCCTCCGAAGAGGAACATATTCTTTTCATCCTCATAAATTGCGATTTGGGGATGTTGTGGATGATGTGACGTGGATGACAACTATTCGCATGTAGCAGAGTGTTATACTGAGGAAATTTTCTATAAACTGATGTAGCTAGAGTTTGATCTTGGAGTCTCTTAATCATGACATCCAAAAACACAATGCTATCATATTCTATGTTGACCGAAAAACGAATTCCAAAACTGTTGTCGTTTAAATAATCAACAAATTTAGAAAGTTGTTCCTTAGTTCCACGCCACACCATCCAACAATCATCAAGATATCTTCTCCAAATGTCAAGATCTAACAAAAACGAATTGTGATTTGTATCATATATATAAGTGGCCTCAAAATAACCCATGAACAAATCCGCATATATGGGGGCAAAAGACGCCCCCATTGCTGTTCCATTGACTTGCCAATAAGCTTGGCCATTATAATAGAAAATGTTCTTACATAACACAAATTCAGTTAATTTGGTCAAAAAGTTGTTAAATTCCATAGAATACAATTTTGATTTATAAAGCCAATATGAAACCGCTAGAATGCCTAGTTCATGTGGTATGCTGGTATATAATGAGGCCACGTCAAGAGTACACAACCACCAGGAGGATTCCAATTGTGAATCTTGGACTATATTAAGAAACTCCGTTGTGTCCTGTATACGTGATCAGGGGCTCTGAATAATAAAGTACGGTACCAGGGGCTCTGAATAATAAAGTACGGTATCAGGGGCTCTGAATAATAAAGTACGGTATCAGGGGCTCTGAATAATAAAGTACGGTATCAGGGGCTCTGAATAATAAAGTACGGTATCAGGGGCTCTGAATAATAAAGTACGGTATCAGGGGCTCTGAATAATAAAGTACGGTATCAGGGCTCTGAATAATAAAGTACGGTATCAGGGGATCTGAATAATAAAGTACGGTATCAGGGGCTCTGAATAATAAAGTACAGTATCAGGGGCTCTGAATAATATTATTTTCTTTTAATGACATGTAGCCCCTACCCCCTACCTATGTAGCAAAACAGTTTGCTGTGCAGTTCTACTGTGTGGTCTAGTTAATTGAATCATATGCTGTGAACCTTACAAACCAGATGCTGTCCATGCTATTCCTGATAGACATCATGGAAGGCATTTTTAATTAATTTAGAGCTTCATGGGTTCACTAACCCTTGTGGGTCATTTTAAGCCTAGCCAATTTCCCTGAAAGGTAAGAATTGAACCCTGTAACTTATGTCAGTGAGATAAACACCTTACCTGTTATGCAAACCCCAACACCAAAGCATCTCCAGCTAGAAAATGAACCTGAGTAGCAATAGTTGTGAAACAATAATGTGAACCAGTTTACCCTTATACCAGCTCACAAGATACTTATCCATGTTTGTAGTACATTTAGACAAACTCCTCTCAAGGGAGGTCAAGATGGCTGCAGTCCTATGAGCACTGTTACTCCTTGGCTCCTAAGAGGGAATCAGAAATCTAACCAAATCAGTGTAGACCTCATTTAAACAAGATAAATATTACAATCCTGCAGCTATAATCTGCCTTCTACATACCTAAAAACTGGAACAAGCAAATCTTATCATTTAAAAAGGGGAGGAATAATTAGGATTGGGCCTAATATTCCCACCTGGCAGCAACCACAAAGTATGCATTATCATCTTTTACATAAGGAAAAGAAAAGTCTAAAGATGACTATCAAATCTGACAACATGGACATTCAGACCACTAAAACAAAATTTTCAGTAGAAGCATCACCCGAAAAAGATGTTATACCCAAAAGACCCAGAACTGGGAAACAATAGCATACGAGAAAAATGCCAAACAAAACAAAATCAGAACAGCTTACAAATCTTGAGGATTTAAAAATGGCTTTGCAACCAATACAGATCGCTATACAAAAGTTCTCTGATCAACTCTGGGCATTTGAGGACTCTATTAATCAAATTGCTAACAGAAAGCAAAAAAAATGTAGCAAGAGTCCTAGAAAATGAAATCAAACTGGACCATCTGCATAAAGAATTCAAATCTAATTCTAAACACATACAGAAGATGCAACAAAAATTACCGAGCTTGAAGCAAGATCCAGACAAAACAATATAACTATTAGAGGAATCCCTGAACAGATTTATCAGCCCAACCTTATGGAAATGAACCAGCATATCTTTGACTCCCTACTTGAAAACATGACCGAGGCAAAATAAATAATCATTGAAAAATCACACCGAGTGATCTGTTTTTCTCAAAATACAGAAAAACCCAGACAGGTTTATGTTGAAATACTAAACTACCAAGACATCTTCAGAATTCCTTCAACTGCCCAAAGAAAGAAATACCTCATCTGGAACCCCAATAAAATCTTCATGACACAAGACCTCCCACTGCAAATAAAACAGGAGAGACAAAAGTGATCCTCTTTTTGCGCTTATCTAATTCATAGACAAACTCCTCTGTTAAAGCAAGATACTTACAGCAGTGATGTATAAGGGTAAGACCTTTCTAGTAGAATATAGTTTTTCAGCACTTCAACAAATTATCCTGACTCGATTTTGGCACTTCAAACAGCAACAGTGAAACTGCAGCAGAAACCTTGGATTTAAAGACCACTTAAAAACGGCTATGAACCTTACACTTAATAATTGCATTAAAAAATTGAATTTGGTAAATAAAATGTGACTTTAAATATCTTGCAGTTTGTATTATAACGTACATCAGATGGTATAAGGTTTTCACATTTTGAGGCCCATTTATTCATAAAATCTACTTTAGCAGTTCTTGAGAATAATACTCTATTGAACAAGGATGCATTCCTTTCAAATGTCATAATCCACTTTCTCAAATCTGCTGTTCCTGAAGTAGATGTGTAGGATATAATTAGACCTAAGTATGTTTTGTTCATTACAAAGTTACACATATGCTGTAGTTCAGATTTTTATTTAAGCACTCCTCTTTTTCCACGAAAGGCACTGTTTGCTTTTACATCTAAGCCTCCTTGTTATTATATTAAGCAGCAGACAGCCTGGTACAAAAATAGCAGTAAAATTCATAAGCAAGGGATTAGGTTACAGTCAGCATTTTTATTTAATTTATTTTTCACTTAATGGCAAGGCTGGTCTCATATCTGAAATTGAATATGGCAAGCTTTTAATTCTGGCAGAGCCATAAGGCACTAAATGCTTTGTAAATAAGAATTATTATTCTGAATAAAGGAACATGGGTTCTGTATGTGATGTAGGACACTGTAGTAGAAACTGCCAAACACATCAGAAGCATATTATATGATAAATCATTTCACTCGGATAGATGGTACGCTATTTGTAAGATTTTATGGCAGGATGTTTGCTTATGTTAAATCATTAACACATGCCATCTGTGATACTTTGTATCTAAATTTTTATGTTGCTATTAATGACAGCTTATGCTTTTGTTTGAAACAAAACTCTTCATGGCTCTTTAATAATAACTGTATTGATACATTCAAATGACATTAAAAGAATAAAGGGCTTGAAATTACCTTAACATTAAACCACCATTTGCTTGAAATAAAGTGAATTCATTAACATATTATACATGCTTATTAACTCAGAGAAATTATATTTGCCTTCTCAGTAGAAATAGGTTTCAAAACAGCACACTGTTTTCTATCCATTTACTGCAGCAGTTTAGTAGATTAAGGGTCATGGGGAGGTGATTCAGGGTCATAGGGAGGTGTATTCTATACTGGTGAGCAATAAGTCCAGTGCAGAAATATAATGTGAACTAAATGTCATTCCATCACAAGGCATACATGTGCATTCACATTCACAGTCACACCCATATCCATAGATAAATCAATATCATCAATTCTGCTGTCAGACTATCACCGGAATGTGGGAGGAAACTGCAAAGCAAAGTATCAGGAAGAATGTGCACATGCTCACAGGGGTGGGATGGTGGCCTAATGGTTAAGGTGTTTGCCTTACAAACACAAGGTACAGAGTTTGAGCCTCACAAGGGATAATTATCTAAGCTTGCAATGGCTCGCAAGAGCAGTTAGCCTAGTACTAACCTATGAACATGTCAAGCAATAGCACCTACTACATCACCTTGTTCTCTGGATACTCCTGTATAGCACCTTCTGCACAGTAGTATTACAACAAAGTAATATCATTTCAGTGGGAATTTATTAATTCCATGTTATGTTTTTGCTATTACTTTGATGTTATGAACTTATTAAGTATTGATCTCATTGTCATTTGAGCTTGACACAATATGTATGAGATGATAGTGGTCCTCAGACTGTTGACATCTCACCAGTACACACACACACACACACACACACACACACACACACACATATGTGTGTGTGTGTATATATATATATATATATATATATATATATATATATATATATAGAGAGAGAGAGGTTACTGACTTGAAACTGTAGTTTTATTGGCCATTTTGGGTCAATTCCAAACTCCTTCATCTTGGGTTTAAACTATTCCTGGCTCCACAAAGTCTGCTCTTCACTTTTTCCCTTAGAACTGCTCTATCTCTCAATTTAAACACCATATTCTCATTTTAAGGCTCTTCACTGGTCCAATTAAGTAATCCTACAAGTTAGCACTATTAAACCATAAGCACACTACTCTTTTTATACTCTCTGATTACCCTGTCCTCTATTGGTCCGTCTTAAATTCAGTTTCCCTATATTACTCTAGCATGTCCAAAGGTCAGTCAATGGTTTCCTCTCCAGTCCAGCTGGTGAATAATTTTGAGGCAATGTTACAACTGTCTCATGTACACGGACAACCAAACAGGTTCAAATATATGTGAGAGATGCAACTATTTAGCCAAACTGGAGGCTGAGCTCTCTCATCTCAAAACTGGTGTAACCAGTCAGGAGGAGAAGGTAACCTCACACGACACAATTCCAGTATCACATAGTCCCACCACATCAGCGAAGCAAACACATTAATACACAAAAACATACTCGGAGGCTCTAAATAAAAATCTACCTAAGCAACAGAGTCCTCCAAAGCAGACATCCAAGCAAACTCTACCTCAAAACAAAACACGCACAACACATAGCCCACAAAGTCAGTGTGCCAAGCAGCCACAGCCCTTAAGGCTGAATAACACACCTGATACTCTTGTAATAGGTGACTCTATTGTCAGACACCACCAGGCTGAATAAAGAGAAGGTCACGGTGAGCTGCCTTTCGGGTGCTAGGATCCGCCACATAATGCAAGCACTCGGGTCACTCCAAAGTAAATACAAATATGACTCAGTCATTGTACATGCTGGTGTGAATGACCTGTGGACTACATGAAAAGAGACATAGAGGAGCTCTCTGCTCATGTAACTCAGGCTGGTATGACCCTGACCTTGAGCAGCATCTTACCCTCACCTAGAATGATGCCACAGTACAAAGACAAAATTATTGATTTTAACAACTGGCTAAAATGTTGGTTGTCATTCAAAGGGGATCCAGTGTCTGTCAGCCTGGGATGACATGCCACATTGCTCCGCTAGTGTCACCACTGGACTTTCGGATATTGGCAAAGGCTGTTGCCACCCCCATAGTGCCTTTTTTAGGCAAGGCTTAAAAGTCAAACCCACCCCCATAGACAGCACAGGGAACAAGAAACTAAGGGTAATGCTGCTTAACGCCAGAAGTCTTAACCTCAAGATAAGCTCTCCTCAGTATGGAGAACATTGATATCTGTGCAGTGACAGAAACCTGGTTCAAGGCTCCAGAGAGCACCCCAGCACTACCAAGCTATACCTCATATCATGCTTTTCGGCCCCAAAACCCGGACCGAACCACAAAAGAAGGGGGAGTTTCCATATTTATCAAGGATATCCACACCTCCAGGTTAATGGCATTGCAGTATCGGAGACCATCCATGTGCAACTAACAGTGGGCAAGACTGCTTTTCAGTTTATAGCATCCTACAGACCACCCTCTCAAAGTCAGGAATCCCACTCGGTTTTCCTGAAAACATTGGAGAACATGAAGATCTCTCCGAACACCATTATATTGGGTGACTTCAACTACCCAAACATTGACTGGGAGCACTACTCAAGCCCCAGCACCTTAGTCCAAAGGTTCCTGGAAATTATAAACTCAAATGCTATGGAACAACTAGTCACCATTCCCACAAGAGTAGACCTGATCATTACCAACATGGGGACTCTATGCTCCACACCAGAAGTATATCCCTCATTGGTAAGATCAGACCATAAATTAATTTCACTGGATGTCCACATCCCGACCCCACCCCCAGCCCAGAAAACTACAGTGAAAAACTTCTCAAAAGCGAACTTCTCACTTCTCAAAACTGAAGTGGAATCGTTCAAGGCCCCAGGGCCAGTGGAAACTACGGCCCAAACTGCAGAATCCTATATAAACGCATTCTACGGACATCTTCAGGAATGCATGGATCATGCTATCCCAAACAAAACCAAGACCCAATCATCTAAAGGCAGGCATCCAGTCTGGTGGACCCCTGCCATAAATAAACTGTACAACAGAAGGAGGAAGCTACTACATGATAGAGCAAACTCCTTAATAGGGAAGGCATCTCTGATCAGTACTAGCAAAAAATTACAATCCCTCATAAAATCCTCCAAGGCCAGCTTCGAGAGAAAAATTGCACAGGACACCAAAGACAATCATAAGGCTTTTTTCAGTTATGTTAGGAACCTGGGATGCAACTCCCAGACTTGTTCTGAGTTGATTCTAAATGACAAAAAATACACTGAACCCACAGACATCGCCAATATCCTGGCAGACAGGTTCAGTGAAAACTTCTCCCCTCCCCCAAAGAGCAAGTATCTATCCCAGCAGAGGGCTGCCTCCCAAACATCTCTGATGCTCAGGTGAAGGCTGCCCTCTCCAAAGCAAAAACACTGCTTCCATGGGACCAGATGGTGTCCCAGGTTACATGAACTCCAAGAGGAACTAATCCCTCAAATAAAACAGCTATACAATCTCAGCCTCACTACAGGATATGTGCCCACAGAATGACAGCAACAGTGGTCCCACTCCACAAAGGTGGAGCCTCATAAGCCTGACTAGCTTAGTCTGCAAGGCTATGGAGAGGATCATCATGGAGCTCATAAACAAAGACATTGGGGACCTACAGACACTAGATCCTACCCAGTTCGGCTTTGTCAAGGGCAGATCCTGCCTTTTGAACCTGGTTGACTTCTTCGAAACAGTCACCAAAGCCATAGATGTAGGGAAGGTAGTCCACACAGCCTATCTGGACCTTGCAAAGGCATTTGACACAATACCCCACTCAGGCAAAATAGATAAGCTATCCAGCTTAAATATAAACCCCTATGTCACAAGATGAGTTGCAAACTGGCTCAAAGACAGAACCCACAGAGTGAGAGTTGCTGGAGCCATGTCAGACTTGAAACCGGTCACAAGTGGCGTCCCACAGGGTTCTGTCCTGGGACCACTCTTGTTCGGTATATACTTTTCCGAGGTACAGGCAAACATGGGAGGACTATGGCTCACCAAGTTCGCAGACGACTGCAAACTGGGTGCCATAATCGACTCTCCAGCTGACACAAACATCCTTCAAAAAGGTCTCACAGAGACAGATAACTGGTGCCAGCGCCATGGTTTAAAGCTAAATGCCAAAAAATGTATAGTCATACCCTTTGGCAAAAACAATGTGCCCACAAATTACCACATAGGCAGAAACCCATTAAGTACAGAGAAATTTATTAGGGACCTGGGGACCCAAGTTGATAGCAATCTCTCCTTTGAAAACCACATTGCCAAAGTGGTTAGAAAGACCTTCTACATAGCCCACCTCATCACGAAGGGTTTCACATCTAGATCAAGAGAGGTAATCATGCCCCTTTATTCATCCCTCATCAGGCCCATCATAGAATACAATGCCCCTTTTGGGATGTACCTTACCCGACACCTGCAGCAATTAGAAAGACCCCAAAAGTATCTCATCAAGAGGATCAAGGGTCTCAAACAGATGCCATATGCTGCTCGGTTAAAAAAACACCAGCTCTACTCAGTTGCATACAGCCTACATTGAGTGGATCTATGCCAGACATAGAAAGCTATGTCAAAATTAACGGACATGCTCCACCTCAGTAAATCTAAATCCCTTAGAGCCACACCGAGGGACTTGAACCTCAGCACAGAAATAAATAGAACTTGCTGGAGGGACAGGTTCATAACCCAGAGGCTCCCTTCGCTCTGGAATAGAATTCCAGTTCATGTGAGGCAGAGCACCTCACTGAATCTCTTCAAGAAGAATCTCGATAGGTGGATGGGGGATCGTAGGTTTGTCCCAGAGATTACTCCCGTGTCACTATTAGACAGAGGCACAGTAAACTAAACCTTAAAGGGCACAGTATACTCAAACCAAGGGGTGGCGTAAGCCATACAGAATTGGGCTAGGCTAATAATTGCACAGGGCAGATAGCCTAGTATGAACCTATGAACCTATGAACCTATATATATATATATATATATATATATATATATATATATATATATATATATATATATATATATATATATATATATATATATATATATATATATATATATATATATATATATATAGATATATATATATATATATATATACATACATATAGGATTCACTTTATAATCCAGAAATCCTGAAATATTGAATTTCAAAACTTCGAGATTATAAAGCAGAAATCTGACAATCCTGAAACCCCAGAAGCGTGAATTTTAAAATCGCGAACGCTACACTAACCATACACCACACACACACACACACACACACACACACACACACAAACACACACATACACACACACACACACACACACACACATACACACAGATTCCCCCAACACACAAACACTCAAACCTACACTACATACAATATATATATCTATATATATATATATATATATATATATATATATATATATGTAGATGGGTCTACTTCAGAATGTCAACTGTTCAGAATGCTGACTTTCATATGGCCAAAACCATATGATCAACATTCCGAATGACTGACATCCTGAAATAGCACCATTTACCTACCTGTAAATGCAGTAAAACTGTGTTATGCAGGAGGACAAGCCCCACTGTGTCCCCCACACCCCCTGCTACTTAAGTATTCTCACTCCGAGATCACACTACAGTGCAGGAAAGGGAATCTCCCAGTCCTGCACTGTAGCAGGATCTCAGCTATCATTTGTCAGCCTTTCAAACGTTCACTCATATGGTGTTGGCCATATGTGTTTTGAACATTTAAAAGTTTGAACAAATGAAGGGCTCCCATGTATGTATATATATATATGCAGCAAGAGCAACTAGATCAAAGTAATAGAGACGGGTCCTTTTACCTGAGATAACCTGGCCTCAGGTAAATGAAATTAGTTATTAACCTGTGTATTTTTAAAACCAATCTAATTCTAGCACAGCTGACATTATTTGGAGAAGTCACAGAAGTCCGGAACACTTTTGTGTGGAGTATTTTTGCTGGAAAAGGGACTGCCTGAGCTGAAAGCAATCATCTCAGTTTTATGAGTCCAGTAAGAGAATCATAAATGCCAGTGTAAGTCCTGGTAATGAAACACCTGGAGATCATCTAAGCATTGAGATTCTGGTAAACAGAATTCTGTTTCACCAAAAAAAGCTTTGGCACAGAGAAAGACTGCATTCAAAGTGTAGTTTGTATATCTGTGAATGTTCTCTGGACTATTGTTCCTTTGCCTTTTATATTCTGGGGAGAGACTTGTGTACTGAAGGACTCTGTGCTGTAATGGGTTCATTGAAGGGTGTAATTTGAAAAGACTGTTAACACTGAGAGAGATATTTTGCACCTGTTTATAATAATGTGTGTTTAGAATTGTACCATTTTATTTTCACTGAAAACATCCTGTCTTATTTGCAGTTTATACTTTGATTGCATTTTGACAAAAGTAGCCCCTTTGTTGTTATACTAATAAAATTGTACTATGTATGAGTAATCAGGTTTGTTCACTACCTCATATCTGGTGCAGAATGCAGGCAGCTGCATCATGTTACCATTATGGTTCCACTTGTCATAGCCACTGAGGTGTCATCAAGGTAAACAAAACAACGTTTAATAAGTCTGGTGGGTGAGCCCAGTACTGCAGGTCCCTAGAGTTTGTCCAGAAGTGTTCCTGCCTCATCAGTGACATGATTGCCACCACAGAACAGATTCATGCCAGTGCAGAGGGGCTAGTAACAGTAGCCAAGTCTGTGGCACAACTGGGGAGCTATCCCCACGATGAAGCATTTTAACAGTGTCAAAGACTTGGAAGCCTACCTGATAATATTTAAAATAACAGATTGGCAGGCCTGGAATTACTCCAAATGGGGCAGATTCTGGCAGCACATCTCACTGGGAGCACTGCATTTCTAACCTGGGTGGTAGTGTGTTTGCCAAAGTATAGTAAAACTCACAGGGGTCCAGAAATTTAAACACTTAAACTCCATTAGTGAAATTTACTTCAGACAAAATGGTTAGGGCACAATTATTTGAGATGAAACATACAGTGAAATTCTGTCAAAAGTCTGAGGCTAAGAACAGTAAAGAAATGATGAACATTTGGTCATGGATCATTTTAAAATAGATTTTCCAGCTATCATTAGAAAGTGGAGGTGTCTGTTGCAACCACAAGATGATGAAAGCTTTATAACCTTAGAAGAGAGAGAGATAAATCCTTTGAAAATGTGTATAAAGAACCAACTGATAAACTAGCTGTGAAAACAGGAAACAAAGTATATTGGACTCTATGTCTTTCATGCATTGCTTTAGATGTGGCAGGAGGGGGCACATTATTAAGTGCTGTGATATGGAAGTAAAAGTTGAATAACCTTTGCAGACAACCAAGGAGGTAGGAGGGATGACAAGACCAAAGAATATGATCAGGTAATAACTTGCAGAAGTGACTTGCTTAGGATCAGTGATTAAGTAACAGTCACGTGAGGGCTGATGAGATTCAAACCTACCTATATACCTTATTAGTTTATGCACATAAGTTGTAATGCATACATCTATAACACTTTACTTATTGCCTCTAAAAGTGATCTATTTGCATTGGTTTGCGTACATGTAGAAGCAATACTTCCTTTTGTGGAGCTCCTCTGTGAACAGCATGTAAAGTAATCAACACTTCACATAAGACTTCCAAAAGATAAAAGTACTGAGATTGTGCTATGCACTCAATAAATAACATTGCCATGGAGTCACAACACAATTTCAGAAAATTGGTTTCAGCAATTCTAATACTAACGGATGTGTGGCAAATCTGGCAGCTGCGCTAGGTATAAAGGTGTGTGTGTTCTACTCTCTACCTGTGGGTACATTTACTGCAGTATACATGCCTTAAGGAACACTTCTCCATTTTTGTTCATCAGAACAGTATCAAATATTGGTTTTGGTAGACAATCAAACCACAAACAGGTAAGGCTGTGGGTGCATGTCAACAGCATGTCCCTCAGGTGAAGGCGCAGGTAAGGGCTATTTTGGGACTTGCTGGACATTATGATTATGTACAGAGTACAACATGAGAGTTCTAAAGTTAGATACAGATTTTGCAAATTATGTTGAACTTCTTTTGTCTTGTGGTCTGCCTTAATATATATTGTACAAAGCACTAGTACACTGTATGCTCAGCAAAAGGCTATAATATTCTAGCAACATATTAACTATTATGTCTGATCCGCAAAACAGTGCCACTGGCAGTGTTTAGCTGTAATACTGCTGTGCTATTTCAGGTTGGAGTAGTGTTTTAAGGTTTATTGTTAAAACAGTTGTAGTAGCATGCACTGGGTAAATTATTATTGTATGACAGCAGTATGCCTGCTGCAACAGATGGGCAAACAGAAATTGCGCAAAGCAGCATGATTGTTGATGTAACTTTAAAGGATGCTATCAGACCTGCGATAGGACAAATATTTGCCCATCTGTTGTGTACTAATGCTTATTGCTCAGAGCTGCATATCACACAGAGCAGTGCCATTGTTAATGTATATCATGCTAAAAGTTGTAAAGTAATAGCAGTTAATTGGTTACAATATGTGTTGTAAAAAAGCGATGCTATTGGCAGTATAATATTAAAGCATAATATTAAAGCATACTCTCAGACCTGTGCTTGCAAATCTGCATCTCCCCATCCATTCTACTGGGCAAATGGGCATCATTTAAACTCAGTAGGTTTGTTACAATGTGTTGCAAGTAACAGTGCTATTTTAAGTATAATATAAAAGCATACTCTCTGACCCGTGCTTGTATATATATATATATATATATATATATATATATATATATATATATATATATAGAGAGAGAGAGAGAGATAGATAGATAGATAGATAGATATACCGCCATCCAATCTGCATTGTGAAAAGCAGGGCTACTTCTAATGCCTAGTGAGTAAACAGGTGTTCTGGACTAGCTGTCATTCATTACAATATATATCAATATACATTGTGCAAAGCAGTGTTACTGCCAGTGTGGTATTTAAGCATCCCATATCAGACTTGCACTTGGTGATCTATAACTCTACATCTGTTCTACAGTCTTTCTTAGTGTACAAAACCTGCATTACTTTCACTGTATATTGCATATCTGAAAATCATACAATGAACCTTTTACATTCTGTTGCAGTCATACATTTACGTAATGATAGAAGAAGACAATCAGTCTATCTAGCCTGCCCTTTTAACTGCCTCAACACTCTACGTCCTCTCCAACCCTACCTACCCCTTACCCTGTCCTCCACTTGATGCAGTACTCCATTGCTGGGCTCCACAATATTGTATGAGAAAACATGATTTCAGAGATCCAGGGAGTATTTAGTCCTACAGTCTATTACATGTTCACTTTCCACCCTCCACCTTCTCTATCGAAAATGTCCCTTTCATATCTTCCTGCCATGATCTTGTCAACAAAATCATTTCACTGCGTAACTCTCAACTTGCAGACATTAAAAATAAGAACAGAGACTCTTGAAAGGTAGGAAGATCCACCCCAAAAATAGTTTTGAATCTGAACATCTAATTAGTGTAAAATGTGGATACCAAATAGCACATAACTCGTCCATCTTCCAGTAGGTACATGGGATACTACTCAGAAATACATTTTAAAAAACAGAGTGTGACACAAATGATGGAAAACATATAAGAACATTATAAAAGATGCTGCCTAAAATCTGTGTACGTTATTGACCTCTACTGCAAAATTCCCCATATAAAGTCATTTATTTTTACTTCTAGAAAAGGGTGACGCAAGGTGTGTGTACTCTTTCTTTAAATTATTGGTGTTACTAGTATATTCCCCACATTCTGTGGTTTTCTGAATACTAGACATATTCAAAAATCACGTGGGATGAAGAGGATTCACGAAACTGTGAGAAGGAGTAAATCAAGCCTGAAAATAGGGGGCATACCTCCTACAATAGGTACCTCATGCACAAGGGTAAATCAAGCCTGAAATAGGGGGCATACCTCCTACAATAGGTACCTCATGTACAAGGGTAAATCAGGTCTGAAAACTGGAGCATTCCTCCAAATTAATTGCAGTTTAGAGGTCTGTGTCACTACTAACTGGTTTCAGGTGAAAAGACACCAAGATCTTTTAGCATTTGATCATGTTCCTTCTGGTAGCTTTCCTCTGAATTTCTTCCAGCAGCCTGAGGTCCTTTTCATTATATGGCCTCCAGAACTGTATGCAGTACACAACAGACTGACTGTAGAGTGAAAACATTACTTCTTGGTCAATGGAATACACCCCCCCCCGGGATACACCCCGACATTCTGTTCACTACTGCTGCTGTCTCACTCTGCTTCTGGTGATCCATTCCAGGTGTAGCCAACACTCCACAACACCCCAAGGTCCTTTCCTGCTTTGTTACCACTGGTACTACTCCCTCTAACTGATATTTCATATAGGAACTATCGAGTCCCAAGTGCAGTGCTTCGATTTGTTTGGATTGTACCTCGGCTACTATCTTTCTGCTCATTTGTTCGTACCTTCCAAATCCTTCAGTAGATTCTTCCCCCATCCTCTGCTGTAGCACCTCTCTTATGTCATCAGTAAAGAGTTACATCCTGTACTGTATTCCTTCAAATATGTCTAAGACCATGAAGTTAAAGTGTACTGGACTGGGTACAGACCTTTTGGTATTTGACCAGTCACTCCTCAGTTTTCTGTCATGTTAACTTGCATTACAATCATGTTTCCAGCTATCCAAGTACACACCTATCCAGTTTCTTCATTTTAATACTTCCCCCAACCCACCCCCAATTTTTGTATTAACCTCCTTAGTGAGATGGAGTCAATGACCTTGCTGATTTTACCTGCCCATGCTCCCCTTTCAAGCTATATTGTAATCCATTCATGAATCTGAATTAGGTTTGATTGCCAGCATCTTCTGGCTATGGAATCATGTCACTTGCTATCCTAGACATTGGTGGGGGGGGGTCTGAAAGAAGGGATGGGATCAGCAAGACACGGAGAGATGTATTGCTGGAACAAAATTCAACCCTAAGCCTTGGTGAGTCATCACCTCAGTCAAGTGGCAAACCCTGTCTTTTTTTGGTTTTTGTTTTACTAAATCTCACCAAGATGATACTGATATCGTAACGGCCTTTTTGATATCAGCATGAAAGGTAGGTCAAAAAGTATAGAAGAAGATTTGGCACAAAGGTCCCAAAACAAAAAAAAAGTGTGCACCTCCGGCATAGACACTGGTGTCAGGACTGGGAAAAAGGCAGTGTATAATCTACAGAAAATGGACACATGGAAACATTCCTACCACAGTGCTAGTCCATGATGAGGGTGGTCCACTGTGGTAGAAGGTAGGAGCAGTCCACAAAAATCAAACGTCAAAAACAAAAACAAAAATGATAAAACAAACAAGAGGAACAAGGGAATAAATTAGACAACTGAGGATAAGAAATTATCAATTGCTTTCCACAAAAAAGATATTTAACAAGAGCAAGAAAATAGCTAGAGGAAAGAAAAACAATTATATAAGAAAAATGGTTAAAAGCTACAGATAAAAATTTAAGGTCTTAAACAAAGCAAATCATATCAAAACAATATATTGATAAAAAGAATCATTGTATTATCTAAAAAAAATATATCGTTGAGGGCACACTGCATGATAAAGGCCAAAAAAACCAAGGGTATTGAAATGCATAAATAAGAATCATGGATTTGGGAAAGGAAAAAGAGATTTGATTTGATGTAATATTTATGCAGAAAAAAAGTTGTATCAAACATATGACCACTGTAGCTCCAGAAAAAGTTGAAGATACAGAAAAGGACATCCAGACATGGAACATTTTGTAAGAGAAAGAATAAAAAACAGAATGTATTAAAAAGCAAAATGTTTACTGAGACAGAAAAGCAAAAAGTAAAAGCTAAAGCGATGTGCCAATTAAGAAGTGAAGGGTATTGTCTAGAGGCTGCAATACAGGCAAAATCACAACGTGAAGAGCAAATGAGTCCCTAAGAAATTGTGCAACAGAGAGAAGAGGACACTTGAATAGAGGATATGCCACACAGTAGAATTATGCAGCTTTCTGCTTGACTAGGTTGAAATTCCAGCTGGATTGCATAGCAAGGAGAAGAGCAGGAGAAGGTAGCAAAGACTCAAAGTCAGGAAGAGAATTATATTATGGGAAACCTCTACATTAAATATAAATGGACAGTCATATTGAAATAGATGAAAAACAAGACTACACAAACGGATAAGACCCGAAGTATTAAAAGACTAATAAAACAAAAGAACACAGTCTTTAAAAAAAAAATAAGAGAGGTACATGTAATATCACAAATATCACAGAAATAAATAGGATAGACTTGTGCAGTTAAACTAATAACAGATAAAGTACTATTATAAACATGAAGACAAAGAAAGAAATTAAAGGAACACAGAGAATTCTGCCAGGGAAGCAACAAATAGGTAAAAACAAAACAGCTAAGATAAGAAACCGCATTATTTAAAGAATACAAGAAAGGAGCAAATAATCAAATCTAAGAAAGAGAGGTACAGAGAAAGCAACTCATAACATCAGTCCAGATCAGAATTTATTGGTTCACAGGTTATCAGTAGACTAATGACCACTAGGGCCCTTACCAGTCTACCACTGCACACGTTATTACTAGACTAATGACCACTAGGACCCTTACCAGTCTAACAGTGCACACAGATTATCACTAGACTAATGACCACTAGGACCCTTACCAGTCTAACAGTGCACACAGGTTATCACTAGACTAATGACCACTAGGGCCCTCACCAGCCTAACAGTACACACAGGTTATTACTAGACTAATAACCACTTGGGCCCTTACCAGTCTAACAGTGCACACAGGTTATCACTAGACTAATGACCACTAGGACCCTTACCAGCCTAACACTGCACAAAGGTTATCACTAGCCTAATGACCACTAGGGCTCTTACCTGTCTAACTGTGCACACAGGTTATCACTAGACTAATGACCACTAGGGCCCTCAACAGTCTAGCAGTACACACAGGTTATTACTAGACTAATGACCACTTGGGTCCTTACCAGTCTAACAGTGCACAAAGGTTATCACTAGACTAATGACCACTAAGACCCTTACAAGCCTAACACTGCACACAGGTTATCACTAGCCTAATGACCACTAGGGCGCTTACCTGTCTAACTGTGCACACAGGTTATCAGTAGACTAATGACCACTAGGGCCCTCACCAGTCTAACAGTACACACAGGTTATTACTAGACTAATGACCACTTGGGCCCTTACCAGTCTAACAGTGCACACAGGTTATCACTAGACTAATGACCACTAGGACCCTTACCAGCCTAACACTCCACACAGGTTATCACTAGCCTAATGACCACTAGGGCTCGTATCTGTCTAACTGTGCACACAGGTTATCACTAGACTAATGACCACTAGGACCCTCACCAGTCTAATAGTACACACATGTTATTACTAGACTAATGACCACTTGGGCCCTTACCAGTCTAACAGTGCACACAGGTTATCACTAGACTAATGACGGCTTGGGCCCTTACCAGTCTAACAGTACTCACAGGTTATCACTAGACAAATGACCACTTGGGCCCTTACCAGTCTAACAGTACACACAGGTTATACCTAGACTAATGACCACTTGGGCCCTTACTAGTCTAACACTGCACACAGGTTATCATGAGACTAATGACCACTAGGGCCCTTACCAGTCTAATAGTGCACACAGGTTATCACTAGACTAATGATCACTTGGGCCCTTACCAGTCTAACAGCGCACACACGTTATTACTAGACTAATGACCTCTAAGGTCCTTACCAGTCTAACAGTGCACACAGGTTATCACTAGCCTAATGACCACTAGGGCCCTTACCAGTCTAACAGTGAACATATGTTATCACTGGACTAATGACCACTAGGGCCCTTACCAGTCAAACAGTGCACACAGGTTATCACTAGCCTAATGGCCACTAGGGTCCTTACCAGTCTAACAGTTCACATCAAGCCACTTGTGTCCTGAGTATCATCTTTTCTAAAAATAAAATAAAAAAATCAACATAAGCAGAACAACTTAGAATTTATACAGAAGAATCCAAAGGAAAAGTAGAAAATAAAGAATTCATTGATGACCCCAAAAGTTTTATAGACAACTTGGAAAAAAAGCAGCAGCAATATTTACACCACCAAAACCAAGGAAGAAATAGTTACATTTTGGTTAAGAATTTAGGAAAATCTTCTCCAACATAATAAGGATTCTGACTGGATAAAAGAGGTAAAAGATTTAGTAAAATGCACTAATATAACAGGGGAAGGCATGGCGTAATAGTAAAGGCCCTAGCCTCACAGATACAGCATGCAAGCTTTGATTCTAATCTCTGGTTGTTGGCTAGGCTTAAAATACTCTGCAGACTTTTGCCCTAGTATTTACCCATGAAACTATAGAGAATATGCAATGGGAGGAAGTAACGTTTACATAAACTGAGACAAAATTTAGAAAAGGTGATCAATGGAGAACCACAGGTCCAGATGCAGGACACAGTTTTGGTTAAAGAGATTGACATCTTGGCATAGGTTCATAGGTTCATAGGTTGGTACTAGGCTATCAGCCCTAGGGCCTATACAAGCCTAGCCATAACAATTCCCTGGCTATTTCTTCCCACATTATTTACTTGGTGATGGTGATTTAGCCATCATACAATCTTATTTATAAGCACTTCTTGAATGAAGACCAATCTGGCAAACAACAGGATAAGCTTACCCCTCCTTTTGAGAAGAACCTGCAACCATCCTAAAAACATAGACCATTAACATCCCTCCTAACAATATATACATTGTATACAAGAAAGGATGCAGACAAAATGTATAGTCACTTAGAAATAAAATCAGTTATGTCAATAGAAGTGAATTGTAACAAAAGAAAATCATATTGAACAAAAACGTGTCTTCTTTTAAATAAAGCCATAAAAAAGACCTGCAAAAATGGGCAGACCTTAAGCATGGCATGAATAGATTACATAAAAGCATTTTTTCAGCATCCCACATTAATAGATTGTGGAATACTTAGCAATGTATAGGATACCTCACACTTTTATTAGTTATATAGCAGTGACCATAAAACAGTAAAAAAAATAACTTTGCAACTAAGTTATGATAAAGGGAGAATTATTACACCAGGAATAAAAAAAATATGGGTTGAGGCTATGGAATGTATAGACGTGAAGAGGTAAATGGTGAGGGGGAGACTGTTTGATACAGTTCGGAAAGAAAAAGGAAAATATCCAGTGTGGAAAATTTAGGTCAGGAGAACTCAAATTGTACGCTGCACAGGGAAAGCAGAGGTTGGGCAGAGATTCAGAGATCAATAACCACGGGAGAAATTGTCATAGTGATTAACAATGTCCATGATAAACTGTCTGGCAGTTAGCACAGACGATTAAAGCTATGAGCTGTTATCAGTTCTTGTAGTCCAGGGTTTAATTCCCTCAGCTTCCACTTGTCTACTATGTGAGTCTAAGAAAATGTCTTAACTAAAATGTGCTTTTGGGCCAAGTCTGAAGAAGATATCTGTTAACTACATATTCAGACTTGAAAAGACACCATGACTCTGTCTCTTGGGAGTCAGACAGAAATGTTTCCCACCTCCCCACCACTGTCTTTCTAGTTGCCTGCCCCTTATGTTAATTTGACCATATATCTCATTTCCTCTCTGCTTTTACTGGTTGGTATGAGTAAGCACAAAATTATCATTTTGTGAAATCACTCCCGTTCAACTATTTAAATTTATTGGCCATCCTACTGTATTCCATAGTACCAGAATACAAAAGTGACCACCCCCTTTCAATCTATCTTGCTGTTTTAAAAATATTGACTCTCCACTAAAACTTAACTTTTTAGATAGTTAAAACTTAAATTACCTACTTTCACATCTAACTCCTCTAGTGCACACCGCAGTGTTTAGGATAAACTATTTTTTCATCTTACCTTTAAGCATCTATTGCAAGACCACTAGTTATCGGAGAGCCCACATTCTGCCTCTCAGTAGTCATCTTGGGATTAGTGCTTCTGTTTTCTCCTGGTGAGAGAAGGAGTGCAGTTACATTATTTCCTGGAGACTGCTGACCACCAGAAAGCTTAACAACTGCTTTATAGGTGACAGCTTGGAATCTGTGCTTATATTCTGATCCTGGTGAGAGTAGGAGCAGAGTGCATTGATTCCTGATCCTTTCTGGTTGGAGAGTGAGTGTCTGTGCTTAACGTACCTGATTGGTCTGGTTGCTATTCAAAGCATCTACCATAAAAAGGCTCCAAGACTGCAGACCCTTGCAACATCTGGGACAAGACTGCGGATCACCAAACAGGCTGTGACCTGCTTCTCTTCTCGGGATTGGTGCCAACATTTTGCTTCTGGTGAGAGAAGAAGCAAAAGAGTATTGTATCCCAACAGAGTGAAGCTGTGCTGAGACCAGCATTAGTAGTAGCCAGGCAGTAGCCATTTATGTGACTCCCCTCTTTTCATCATTCTTGACAAGCTAATTCTTTGTTTTCAGTAAGTACTGCTTGATTTCTTTTAAACATCAGAATATCTGCCTAAATACATCATCCTTAAATTTTCAGGGTCTACGTATTAGTTTCCACTCAAGTGTTTGGCAGTAGTCTGTACAGACTCAGACACCTTGAGTGACATTTTCCTGTAAAAGGAATATATAAGGAAACAGCTCTAGTACTTAGTAATAACGACCATCCCTCCTGTCATGTCTAAAGGCCAGTTCCCTATGCTTTCTCCTATTAACCTGGTGAACTTGGGCATTCTGAGGCAGTGTAGCAACTGCCTCATGTACACAGACAACCCTCTTCTCTTACATCCCAACACTCAGACTTGTGAGGGATGCACTTATATATCCAAATTGGAAGCCATGCACTCTCAAGCCAAGACCAGAATAGCTGGTCAGGAGAAGGTCAACACCTGTGCCACACTACATGCAACACATAGCCCTCCAGAACACCCACCATCACAGCTCTCACATAAAAACACAAACCACACACCCACCTTTGTGGAGGCTCTCAATAGAAATCTACTCAAACAGCAGAGACCTCCAAAGCATAAATGCACTAGACTACCACAGCACAGTACAAACCACAAGACACATAGCTCACTTACACAGAGTGCCCTTCAACCTAAGCCCCTAAGGCAAAACAGCTTGCCCAATACACTAATCATAGGTGACTCAATAGTGAGGCACACTGATGTCCCACTCACTAGGTTGAATAAGGAAAAGGTAACAGTCAGCTGTCTTTCAGGTGGCATAATCCAACACATAACACACGCACTCAGGTCACTCCACAGCAAGTACAAGTATGACTCTGTCACTGTCCATGTGGGTGTGAATGACCTGAGATGCACCTACCTGGACTACATGAAAAGAGACATGGAGGAGCACTTGGATTATGTGACCCAGGCAGGCATAACCCTAGCCCTGAGCAGCATCCTACCATCAGTCAGAATGATACCACAGTACAAGCAGAAAATTATTGATTTCAACAATTGGCTAAGTTTCTGGTGTCATTCTAGGGGGATCCAGTATCTGTCTGCTTGGGATGACATGATTGACAGACATCGATGCTTTGCCAGAGATGGCCTGCATCTGTTATCCATGAGTTTCTGGATACTGGCTAAGGCTCTTGCCACCCCTATACTGCCTTTTTTAAGTGATATTCCAAAGACCAAATTATCACCATAACAGCTATAAATAAATGCAATCTGAGGGTCATGCTGCTCAGTGCTAGAATTCTAACTCTCAAGATGCACTTGCTCGAAGCCCTCCTCAAAATGGAGGACATCGACATTTGTGCTGTAACAAAGACCTGGTTTAAAGCAGCAGAAAGCACCCCTACGCTACCAGACTATAACTCATTCCACACCTTTCAGCCCCAGAACATGGACCGAAGCTCCAAAGGTGGTGGTGTCTCCATATTCATAAAAGATGTGCACACTTACAGACTAGTAGCCCAGCATAACGTATCTGAGATACTTCAGGTACAACTAACATTGGGTAAGATGGGAATTCAAGCTGTGACCTGCTATAGGTCCCCAACCATGTCCCAAGACTCTCACGCCATGTTCCTAAGCACCCTGGAAACTATTAGGGTTCAACCCAACAGTCTCATACTAGGTGACTTCAAATACCCCTCCATCAGTGGGAAAACTACTCATGCATCAATACACTGGCCCAACACTTCCTGGAATTCATCAATTACAATGCCCTGGAACAGCTCATTCTTACCCCCACTAAAGGAAGCAACATCCATGACCTGGTTATTACTAACATGGGCAACCGTTGCTCTATAACAATAGTTAATTCCTCCCTGGTTAGATCCAACCACAAACTAATCACCATGGAAATCCACATCTCATCCACAACACCCACAAAGGTAACCACCATGAAAAACTTCTACAAAGTTGACTTTGGGCTCCTAAATACAGAGGTGGCTAACTTCACAGCACCCATGTCAATGGAAAATAGATGCATGACTGCCGAATCATACACCAATGCACTGTATGAACACATACATAAATGCATGGAACTAGCCATACTCAACAGAACCAAGATGCTCTCCTCAAAAAAAGGAAACCAACCTGGTGGTCTCCTGCCATTAATAAATTCTACAACAGAAGGAAGAAACTGTTGCAGAAAAAGGTGGAGTCCCAAAACTGTAAAAACTCCCTTATTAGCTTCAACAAAAAGTTGAGATCCCTCATCAAAACCTCTAAAGCCAGCTATGAAGGCAGAATTGTGGCAGACACTAAAAACAACCACAAAGTCTTCAATAGTTACATCAAAAATCTCCATGGCAATACCGAGGTTTGCTCTGAGTTACTGCACAATGGTACCTCCTATACTGAGCCAACATATATTGCCAACATACTGGCCAACAGATTCAGTGCCAACTATACCCCCCCCAAAGGACCAATCACAATACCGGAGGAATGCCAGGCACCCAGCATTACTGCAGCACAGGTTAAAGCTGTATTGTCCAAGGCCAAGAATACAGCTTCCATGGGACCTGACAATAAATCTGGATGTGTTCTACATGAACTACAAAGTGAACTGGCACCATATCAGTGTGCCCTGTTCAATCACAGTCTCACCTCAGACTTTGTCCCTACCGAATGGCACACTGCTAAAGTCATCCCTCTCCATAAAGGGGGAGTGACTACAGATCCTGGGAATTATTGCCCCATTAGCCTGGTGAGTCTGATATGTAAGGCTATGGAGCGCATCATCATGGACCTGATTAACAAGGATATAGGGAATCTCCAAACACTAGATCCCACGCAATTTGGTTTTGTGAAAGGTAGATTATGCTCGCTCAACCTGGTTGACTTCTTTGAGTCAGTCACCAGAGGTGTGGATGATGGCAAGGCAGTTCATGCAGCCTACCTCGATCTGGCCAAGGCCTTTGATACCATTCCCCACTCAGAAATTACTGATAAACTCGCCAAACTAGCCATCAACCCCTATATGACTAGGTGGGTTGTAAATCAGCTCACAGAACCCACAGTGTGAAAGTAGTGGACTCCAAGTCTGACTGCCGGCTAGTGACGAGTGGAGTCTGACAGGGATTGGTCATGGGTCCTCTCCTGCCTTGGCATCTACTTCTCAGAAGTCCAGGCCAGCACAGAGGTACTCTGGCTGACCAAGTTCACAGATGATTGCAAGCTGGGAGCCATTATTAACTCCCCAAGTGATGTAGACATCCTACAGAAAGGCCTCACTGAGACCAATGCCTGGTGTCGAAACCATGGCCTTAAGCTTAATGCCAAATATGCATCGTCATCCACTTTGGGAAAAACTCAGTTCCCACTAATTACCACATTGATGGCAGCCCACTGAACACTAAAGGTGTTAATAAGAGATCTAGGGACACAGGTTGACAGCAACCTCTCCTTCGACCACCACATTGCCACTGTGGTCAGAAAGTCCTTCTATGTGGCACATCTCATTATCAAGGGTTTTGAAACCAGGAAGAAAGAGGTCATCATCTCTCTCTACTCTTCCCTCTTTAGGCCAATCATCGAGTATAATGCCCCATTTGGCATGTACCTCACTAGACACATGCAACAGCTGGAAAGGCCACAACAGTACCTCACAAAGTGTATCCTAGGCCTTAAACATGACGTACATGGACAGACTCAAAAAATTCCAGATATTCTCTGTCTCATATTGTCTACTAAGAGGCGATCTCTGCTTGACTTACAAAGACATGTCTGACCCAGCTCTGTTAGAAATGCTACATCTAAATAAATCCCAATCCCTCCACATCACATGCTCCAGAGACCTTGACCTCATTACCACAATCAACAGAACATGCTGGAGGGACAGGATCATAACCCAGAGACTGCCCATGCTCTGGAATAGACTTTCCATACATGTCAAGCAGAACAACTCACCGATCCTCTTCAAGAAAAATCTTGATGAGTGAATGGGAAATAGAAAGTTCACCCCGGGGATCACTCCAGTGGCTCTACTTGATAGAGGCACTGGGAACTAACATCGGGCAGCATGATGTCAGGGCACTTCTATGGGCTAGGCTTGTAAAGGCTCCAGAGCCATTAGCCTAGTATACACCTATGAACCTATGAACCTATGTGGATCACCCTTCTACTGCAGTTATGAAACAGAAGAAAAATACATTAAAATGAATGTTGTAAAAGGTTATGGAAAGAAGCAATGCTGAAGATGAAGGTGTGGAAGAAGGACAAACCTTCTGGTGCTGCAATAAATGGATTATCAAGATAGGAAACAACTAGACAAGAGCATGGAGAAGGAGGGATTTGGGGCAATTACAGACGGAAGGAAGAAATATCAGCCAACTAGATTGTTTCCTGGTGCAGTTTTACAAAATGGTGGATAAGGTAAAGGACATCCAGAGACGATGCTGTAGGAATGGAGGAAATTATTTACCTGAAGTTATAGAATTCTGTTCCGCCTAAGGATTAAAGCTAATTGCACCTATAGCACCTTTTGGTATAATTCCATTTTACACCCATAGTGCCTTATGGCATCACAATGTTTTACAGAGCCAGTTTTGTTTATCAAGTGACTTTCCAATTAATAATATGTGAAATGTGACTGGGTAGGGTGGAATGATCAAAGTAACACAAAGGGCTGTCACTTTTTAAATATTGTCATACTTGCACTAATATTTTCATTACTGATTTATCTACATGCTACTGAATTTATAGTGTGATCTGTCATGGCGGGAGACAGAAACATGCGCTGCCATTGTCTCTGTGTAATGCACTACAATGGAGAGTTAGCTACGTTATTTAGCATTATAAAAATATGTGATAGTTCCACCTTTCCATTAACCTTCCATATCCAAGTGACTTACGATTGCATGGTATCTGCTGAAACTGCATATGATACTGATGAAAACTATTGCACTGACACTTGTACTGTAAAACATACAGCTTGAGACATATTGAGTGTTACATATACTGTTAATTACAGATATATGGTAGCTCCTTCTCTGACCCCAAGAACATTGCTAATATTCTTGTGGACAAATTCTCTTCCAACTTCACTCTGCCTAGCCTTCCTTCTTTTCCCTCCATTCAACCCTCCTGAAATCAATTTGGACTAAGTGATTTTTGAACTTTCCGATATTAATAAGTTTACTTCCATTGGTCCTGACAGTATCCCTAGATGTTTGCTGAGAATTATAAAGTCCTACTTAGCAAAAGCCTCCATCCGCTCTTTTGCTTAAATCTATCCACTGGTTATGTCCATGAGGGCTGCAGAATGGTAGTTGAGGTGCCCATGCACAAAGTTGGTCTGTCTACTGACCCTGGGAATTACAGGCCTATTAGTCTCACTAGTATTATTTGCAAGGCCTTGGAATGTATTATAGCTGAACAAATAAACTGATAAAAGCAATGTTATATCCCTGGATACATATCAGTTTAACTTTGTAAAAGGCAGATTGTGACTGCTCAACCTGGCTGAATTCTTTGAAGGGATTACTGAGGCCATAGATAAAGGGGCATACAGTTCACATTGCTTATTTGGACCTTGCCAATCCTTTTTTAAACTCTCCCCCATGCTGGTTTTATTGATAAACTCAACATTATCCCATACATAGTTCATTGAACTGGTACTGTCTGTCTGGCAGAAGTCATACCATTATTTCTGGGGAATTTGCTCTAGACCGTAAACTGCCACTAGTGGGGTCCTGTGAAGGTCCATCACGGGTCTTCTTTTTGGTATATGTGTCTGTGGCATAAAAGTCAATGGTAAGAGACTTTTTCTTAACCAACTTTACTGGCGATTGCAAACTGCAGGAGATTATCAAATGCCATTCGGATTCTCAATTTCTCCAGTAATGGCGGAACCAAACACATGCTTGGTGTATTAATCATGAGGCTATCCATAATACCAAGAACTTTACATAGTTTCCTTTGGCAAATTTACCATCACTACTGCTTGCCACATAGGTAACGTGCCACTTAAAATTTTCACAAACAAATGTAAAATAAATACCAGGCTCATCTTTAACCACCATGTCCCAGAGGTTGTTAGAAAATCCTTCTACCTCGCACAGCTTCTCCTTCATGTCATCTATTCAAGGTCAAAAGAAGTTAAAATTCCACTTTATTCATCTCTTATTAAACACATCATGAAATATAATGCGCCCTTCAGCATGTACCTCACCAAGCATCCAAACGTGCTTGAGAGAAAGACCTCAGTGTTTTCTTACCAAAAAGATCTCAGTACCCTTAATTACTCTGAAATCTAAAAGCTTTGCTGTTGTGCTCAAATTCATATAGACTTGTGAGGAATGGTCTCCGCTCAGCTTCCCATGTCATGAATGACACATCACTATCTGAACTTCACCTAAGCAGAACAAATGCTAAAGCAAACACCCTGTCTATAGGCCAAAACCTACACTATCATATCATTAAGACCATTTAGCATGGCAGATACCTAACCCAACTTATACCCCATTTCTATAATAGGCTGCCCTTTCTTATCAAGCAGAGTACTTCACTAGCAACTTTTAAAACCACTCTGGATGACTGGATGGGTGATCACAAATTTCACCAGGAATATGTGGAGAAAATCGGGCACTGCTAATCTCCCACCAATAGTGGGCAATGTGGCTGAGCTTCTTGATGGTGTCTTTTAATTGCAAGTTTAACAAGAACCTATGATAACCATATTTGATATTTCTGGAAATCTCTTAGAAGATAGAAACCCATGAAGGAACTGTTTGCGTCGTATGAAAGCTTAAATCTGGGTGAAAAAAGTCATTGTAATAGCATGCATTTAGGCCATATGGTTTTCTGAATGTGACCTGTCATTTGTTAAAATCTAGAGAAAATACTTTTTTCTTGAATATAATATGCGGGTATAAAGCCTTTGAATGTTTTAACTTTCATCATTGTTAAAAACTGTTTTTTCACAACATTGGTATTTATAATAAAAAGGGGATGTGGATGTTTCATCCTGGTTGAATTCTTCTTAAACTGCATTCATACCATGTACTGTTTGGAGATGTGTATATTTCTCTGGCTTTTGTTTTGAAATTTGGTTTTAAAAATACTATGGAATGGATGGATGTAACAAGGGTCCTGGAGATGTGATATCCCTCAGTTACTAAGTGTGAATTAATTAACTCCAGGTACATTTCCTTGATTAATAATAACAATGTTAAAACATTAGCAAATGCACTGTCTTAAAGGATAGATGTGGATTCCTTTATTATAACTCAAAAAGGGAAAGTGGGCTGTGATAGGACTGGCAATTATTGGATAACTGGAATTTTGTCAGTAATATATGTAGATAGGGTCGATAATGTTAGTTTGGCACCAAGAAAAGCCATACTATGCAATTAAAATACTGATTTAGTGGACTGGGATATTTTAAGGTGACATTTAGCAGGTATTAGTAACAGATATATTGAGGTACAGAAAATGATTAGGAAACCAGCAAAATAAATATGGATGAAGAGGGTAGCTTCAAGAAGAATGAGAATTTATAGAGGAGACGAAACACAGGTGCATGCTGTGTCTAAAATTGTTTTTGTTGGTCAAAGAGGTATTGTCCAGAAATCTATCCATCCATCCACAACCCCTTTTTCTCATTTTTACACATGGGGGTCAGGGGTATTACTTCAAAGTGGCAATATTTTAGAGCCAGTGTTCATACTGCTGGGTGGCTTGCCTGTCCTGGAAGTATTCTCCAAAAATATAATGGAGAAATGAAAGGACTCAGAGAAGCCGGCTAAAGAGAAACTTCATTTACTTTATTTGTTTATGCTCAATATGTTTATCATATGATGTTGGGCCGAGAAGCAGACATTTGAATAGTTAAGAATTAAAGCAGCTTTACAATATAATCTAAGGCAATAATAATATTGTTGTGGATAAAGGGAAGAATAGTTCAAAGAAAGGAAGAGGAACAACATGGTGTCATGAGTTTAGGTGTCATGATACAGAAAATAATAGGATGGACAAAGATGGAAAACTGAGAGTTTAATGGAAGATGTAAAGAGAACTGCATAAAATGATCAATAAAGGTGGGATTGATGAGCTGCAGACTAAAGGATCATAGTGATTGTTTTACAAAAGACAATATACATGGCAAGGCACCTAAAAGAGAAATGGAAGGAGGGAGGGATAAGGTATAGAGTTTATAAGATGAGTTTAGGTATAAGAAGTGGCAGCTAAGGATGGTGATGGAAATGATAGCAAACCCAGTCAAGATGGCTGCCAAGGAATGGAGTTTTAACGCCATGTAAAATCAGGAAGTGAAAGAGCAGATTTTAAACAACTCTAACAATGATTTCAGAAAACAATGGGAGTGGCTGACAAGAGTGGACTAATGAAAATAACACAAGGTGGACAGCACAAGTAGTCCGACAAATCTGAAGAAAGAATTTATCACTTTGGGGAAGACAGAGCTATACTAAAGCTGCAGGTAGAGCAGGACAACAAAAGATTCATGGTGCTGGAAAGAATAAAAAAATGGCAAAATGGAATGGTTAATCACCTAGAGAACAGAGCCAGGAAAATTGATATTAGAATTATCAGCATAACTGAGGAAGTAAAGGGTGGGCAGCTAGAAGGTTTTGTATTAGAACTGCTGGAAAACTTAGGTTTGTACTCACCAAAATACAGAACTCAGTAAAATAAAGAGTTCATACAGTCAGAAGACAAAGGAATACGAGATGAAGGCAGCTGGGGTATATTTTGACATACCTAGACTCCAAAGGGCTGAGCGAGTTCATTTTAAGACAAGCTAAACGTCTAGAAATTATTCTGATTAGCAGAATGTTCTTTAAAATAATTGAATATTTCTCCAGTGTTTTATACAGGTAGATTAAGGCTACAGCAGCACAGGTCATCTCATTAAAGGCAGTGGGAATTGATGCCTGGGTAATCTATCCCACCATGCTGTGAGCAGTCTTGAAAAGTTGGAGATTGGTAAAATGTTTAATGTGTTTACTTCACAAACACAATCACATTTGAAAGAGAAATTAGCTAGACGTAAAATGGCCAAAAAAGGCAGCAAGCCTAGTAATTACCTGTGAACTTATAAGTAAAGGAGTGAGTGCAGCTCGATAGACAGGAAGAAGAAGAAAACCATATCACTGCAGAGGCTGCTCATGAAGGAAGTTGGGAAAGCTAAAATAATACAAAGCTTTCAAATACCCCAATAGAAATTAAATTGCAATCAAAGCTGTGCAGACCAAGGGGGGGGGGGGATTACCACATGCCACAAAGAATGTCTGATGCTGACACACTGGCAGAGAAATGAGACAGAGGTGATGGATATGCAGGTGTGCAAAATGGTGCAAAGGTGGATGGTGCAATTAATATGTATGTGAAATACCAAGATCTCATTCTCCACATACATGAACCTGCATTTTTCTGCCTTTCCTTTGCCAGGCATGAGGCTGTGTGGAGAAAGGATATGCATATTAGTGCACCAGTGTACAAAGTCTTTATGTAACATCATCAGTGGTACTTTACTCAGGGCGTGTCACAGACGTGCCAATACCTAAACATAAAATACACCATATCAATGCACCAGCAACAAAGCCTCTAATGTAACATCATCAGCAGTGCATTCCTATGGCACTGTTTATGGCAAGGTGCCTATGTGGTTATCTAAAGAGCCAAAATTGTTCCTGTACTTGTTACATAGGAACCACTGGGAGTTTCTGCTCATGGGCTCATAGGAAGGTCTTTAGTATAGACTGGCCCTGTCTCATTAGTCCCCTTACTGATGAACCTGGCATGACACACTCTGGCAGGCAGTGAAAGTAGCTGTATAGTGACCTACATATGCATCATCTAGACCTTCTTAGCCAATGGGAAGAAGAGGTCAGGATGAGGGTGCCAGGGATGCATTGCAAGTGTTATCTGTTGTTGTATATGAGCTATTTTTCTGTCTTGCCTTTGGAAAATATACATTAATTACTTGCCACTTTTATCCATGGCTCATGAGGCTATTGCATAGAATAGTCTGGTATACCTTGGCAAGTAGAGGGGTGGGTGTACCAGTCACTTGACACTGAAATAATATTCCTTCTGTAGTATATTTGAAGTGTCTACCTTTACATAGCACTGCCCATGTACCAGGAATGTGTACTGTATAAAATATTTCACTTTGTATTGTTAATAGCCTATATGTGGCTTAGACAGCTTGGCACTTTACTTAGTCAGGTAATATGTGATGTCACCAACTCAGTTTATGCCTTTGTACAGGTAATATGTGACATCACCAGCTCAGTTTATGCCTTTGTACAGGTAATATGTGATGTCACCAGCTCAGTTTATGCATTTGTACTGGTAATATGTGACATCACCAGCTCAGTTTATGCCTTTGCACACAGGTCAGGGGTATATTAGATGATATACAGTAAAGGCAGTAAGACGTATCTCAACTTAATGATGTGTATTACTTCTGAAATAGATCAGACCATCAAAGCAGGGCAGTTACTAAACCTTCCGATATTTCATCTGCTCAGTTTACCTAGGTAGCACCTAGCAGCATATCATTTGGTTCATGTTAACCAGCTGTGCTTCTCAACTGGGATTGGAAAGTCATTGATGGTGTAGTTGTGGTGTTCTAATTCCATCTGTGTATTAAAATCATAGTTCCTTTCATGTAATGTCTCCCTGTTCTACCTCTCCCTCTTTGTTGATAGCCTATCTTTTATATTTTGCACTGTCTATTATGTTATTTTTCTTCTTTTATTTTCAATTTCTGTGCAGCAAATGCCACTGCAGTGCCTGTGGCTACAACCCATATCACAGCCCCCACTGAGGTTCTTCTTCTTCATCATCATCATCATCATCAGCCCCCTTTTTTCCATTTTCTATATGGGGTCGGGGTGTTAACTGTCGCCATCTCTCTCGATTCAATGCTGCACTCCTGCCTTCTTCAGCACTCATGCCTGACTGTTGCAGATCTTGTCCACACAATCCATCCACCTCTTTATTGGACACCCTGGTTTCCTCTTACCTTCTTCTTGTCCATCCCAAATCTTCTTCACCAGATTGTCTTTTGCTTTTCTGCACGTGTCCAAATACCATAATCTGTTCTCTTTGATTTTTCTGCAATTGGAGCTATTTTGCCTTCTGTCTCTTATGTCTTCATTATTTTGTCTGTGCCACAGTGTGCATCCTACCACCCTTCTCAGGCACTTCATTTCCATCATCTCCAGCTTCCTCATCTGCTCTGCCTTTACTGCCCAGGTTTCTGTACCATACAGTAATACTGGTTGCACCACTGTCTTCAACGTCTTACTTTTCAGCTTCTTTAGCATTCTTCTGTCATAGACTACACCTGACAATATATGTAAGTTGTCTGCAGCTCCTCTGATTCTAACTTTGACGTCTTCATTCAATCTTCCCTTCTCTTCAACCACCCCTCCCTGATACTTGAAGCTATTAACCTGTTCTACTATCTTCGCTTCGATCTCAATTCTCAGATTCTTCTGATTTCCCCAGTTTGCTGCTATTACCACTGTCTTATCTCTGCTTGGTTTCATCCCCATGTGCCTTCAGTTTGGCATTCCAGTCTCCTATCCTTTGCTGAAGTTTTTGTTCAGAATCTGCCTGTAATGCCACATCATCTGCATACAACAGCTTTGATGATCTGTCCCAGCTGATCTGTTTGCTAATGTAGTCCATCACTAGTATGAAAAGTAGTAAGCTCAGAGCTGAACGCTGGTGCACAGCCACTCCCACTGGGAATCCCTCTGTGAGGCCGAACACTGTTCGTACTTGAGTCATTGTGCCCTTGTATATAGCCTGCACTAATTCTACCAATGTTTCTGGGTCTTCCAACCACTGCAATACTGCCCAGATCAGCTTTCTTGGGACCTTGTCATATGCTCTCTCCTAGTCAAGGAATGCCCAGTTGGACTCTTTCCTCTTCTCTAGGTTCTTCTCAACTATCTATCTCACTGCAAACATTGGGTCAGTTGTGTTGCTTCCTGATCCGAAACCAAACTGCTCATCTCCCATCTTACTTTCTACTTTTCTGCATATCTGTTTATCAGTCACCCCTTCCAGACCTTTCTTATAATATGACATGCCTCTGTAGTGCACTCAAGTCACTCCACAACAGGCACAAATATGACTCTGTCATTGTCCATGTTGGATTGAATGACTTGAGACGTACCTCCCTGGACTACATGAAAAGAAACATGGAAGAGCTCTTGGATCATGTAGCCCAGGCAGGTATGACCCTAGCCCTGAGTAGCATCCTGCCATCACCCAGAATGATACCACAGTATAAGGACAAAATTATTGACTTCAATAATTGGTTAAACTTCTGGTGTCATTCAAAGGAGATCCAGTATCTGTCTGCCTGGGACGACATGATCGACAAACCATGATGCTTTGCAAGAGATGATTTGCACCTGTCGCCCCTGGGATTCAGGTTACTGGCTAAGGCTCTTGCCACCCTTATACTGCCTTTTTCAGGCAAGGTACAAAAGACAAAACTACCACCGTAATGGGTACAAGAAAGAAAAATCTGAAGGTAATGCTACTCACTGCTAGAAGTCTAAACCTCAAGATGCACTCCCTCGAGGCTCTCCTAAAAATGGAGAACATTGATATCTGTGCAGTAACTGAGACCTCGTTCAAAGCTCCAGAGAGCACCCCTACAATACCAGGCTACAACTCATACCACACTTTTCAGCCACCAAACCAGGACCAAAACACTAAAGGTGAAGGAGTGTCCATATTCACCAAGGATATTCACACCTCTAGGCTAGTTGCCCAACACAATGCATCTGAAATTCTCCAGGTGCAACTAACACTAGGTAAGACTGCAATACAAATTGTAGCTTGCTACAGATCCCCCACCATGCCCCAAGATTCTCACTACACATTTCTAAACATACTGGAAAATATTAAGATACAACCAAACACCCTAAAACTGGGTGATTTCAACTACCCTGCAATTAACTGGGAAGACTACTCCTGTACCAACACCCTTGCTCAACGGTTCTTGGAATTCATAAATTCCAACTTCCTAGAGCAACTAATTCATAGTCCCACCAAGGGTACCAATACTCTAGACCTGGTCATTACCAACATGGGAGATCGATGCTCGCCAACAGTGGTCACCACCCCTTTGGTCAGATCAAACCATAAGCTAATCACCCTTGACATCCAAATCCCACCCTCACCCCCCTTTAAGGAAACCTCCATAAAAAAACTTCTCCAAAGCCAACGTCATGCTTCTCAAGTCAGACGTAACAAACTTTATGACACCCATGCAGATGGGAACTGGAAGTTCAACTGCTGAATCCTACACTAAGGTGCTGTACGAGCACATTCACTCATGCATGGACCGAGCCATCGCAAATAGAACCAAGACCCTGTCCTCTAAAAAAAGGAAGCCAATCTGGTGGTCCCCTGCCATAAATAAGCTGTACAACAGAAGGAAGAAACTCTTGCAGAAAAGAGGAAGAACCCAGGATTCAAAAAACCTCCCTCACCAGCCTTAGTAGTAAGCTGAGATCCCTCATAAAATCTTCCAAAGCTAGTTACAAAAACAAAATTGCTGAAGATTCCAAAGACAACCACAAGGCATTCTATAGCTATGTCAAGAATCTAAATGGCAATACACAGATCTGCTCTGAGCTACAGCAGAATCGCACTAGATATACTGATCCCAAGGATAGTACCAATATCCTGGCAGATAGATTCAGTGCCAACTTCAACCCCCTCTCACCCCTAAAGGGCCCATATCAATACCGAAAGAATGCCAAATTCTGGTAATCACAGCCACTCAGGTAAAAAACGCACTCTCCAAAGCCAAGAATACAGCATCCATGGGACCAGACAACATCCCGGGTTGTGTACTGCATGAACTACAAAATGAACTGGCACCTCACCTATGTGTCATGTTTAATCATAGCCTCACCTCAGGCTTCATGCCCACAGAGTGCTGCACAGCTACAGTCATCCCACTCCACAAGGGGGGATCCACTTTGGATCCCGGAAAATACCGTCCCATCAGTCTGACGAGTCTGATCTGCAAGGCCATGGAATGTATTATCATGGAACTTATAAACAAAGACATTGGCAACCTTCAAACACTGGACCCCACCAGGTTTTGGTTCGTGAAGGGCCAATCCTGCCTCCTGAACCTGATCAACTATCTCAAATCAGTCTCCAGAGCTGTGGACAAGGGTAAGGTGTTTCACACAGCCTACTTGGACCTCGCCAAGGCTTTTGACACTATTCCCACTCTGGAATCATAGATAAACTTACTAAGCTGGGCATTAATCCCTACATCACTCAATGGGTTGCAAACTGACTTACCAAAAGAACACACACTGTAAAAGTAGCTGACTCCAAATCCAGCTCCAGACAAGTGACAAGTGGTGTACCACAGGGTTATGTCCTGGGACCACTCTTGTTTGGCATCTACTTCTCTGAAGTACAGGCCAACACTAAGGGACTCTGGCTTACAAAGTTCACAGATGACTGCAAGTTGGGAGACATTATTGAATCCCCAAATTATGTGGATATACTACAAAAGGGCCTTACTGAAACAGATGCCTGGTGCCAGAGCAATGGGCTCAAGCTAAATGCCAAAAAATGTATAGTTGTCCTCTTTGGGAAAAGCCACATACCTGTGAACTACCACAGAGGTGGCAGTACACTAAACACTGAAAGTGCGATCAGAGACCTAGGGACACAGGTGGACAGTGGTCTCACCTTTGATAACCACATAGCCACAACAGTTAGAAAATCCTTCTACATGGCACACCTCATCACTAAGGGCTTTTCATCTAGAAAAAAGGAGGTCATTGTCCCACTGTACTCATCCCTCATTAGACACATTATAGAATACAATGTCTCATTTGGTATGTACCTCACAAGACATCTGCAACAACTATAAAGGCCACAGAAATACCTCACAAAAAGAATCACAGGCCTAAAGTAGATGCCTTATGCTGACCGTATAAAGAAACTCCAGCTATACTCGGTCACATATCGCCTACTCAGAGGCGATCTCTGCCTAACATACTAGGCCATGTCAAACCCAGAGTTGCTGGACATGCTACACTTAAAGAAATTCCAATCCCTCTGAGCCACATGCACCAGGGATATTAACCTTGTCATCACGGTGAATAGAACATCCTGGGGGGATAGGTTCCTAATCCAGAGACTCCCCATGGTCTGGAATAGGCTGCCCATACATGTCAGGCAGAGCACCTTAATGCCCCTCTTCAAGAGGAACCTTGACAATTTGATGGGAGATAGGAAATTCACCACGGGGATCACAGGGGTCCAGGAAAGTAAATATTTGTGGGAAGCAATAGCCAGGGAATCGTTATGGCTGGGCTTGTATAAGCCCTAGGGCCAATAGCCTAGTACCTACCTAGGAACCTATGTTTTTGTACACTAGCACAAGTATGCTTATTCTCCCATCATCTGGACTAGTTGAGTTATTGTCCAAAGGGTACACTTACGTACCAGCTCAGAAAGTAGATCTGGTCAAATCAATTATAGACCTAAAATTATACGTTAGGAAGCTTAACTTGAACTTGCTGTTTGGAGGCTCTTACCCCCTTGATGACAATAATTTTAGGATTCCTAGTACCTACAACCCCCCACTCCATCCCCTTTTACAAATTTTTGAACTGGTTTGCGAATTAGACATTTGTCAAAACTTCAACAAAACACCACACCATTCAACATCGAGTGCTTATTTTAATAATAAAAAAGAAATGGAATGCCTTGACTGGATTAAATTTCAGAATATTAGATTCTGTAAACCGGACAAGGGAGGGGGTCTTGTTGTGTTTGATGAAGTTGACTATTAAGATAGGATGTTTAGCCTGTTGGACAGTCCTTCATATTCTACCAGCTCGCGTTCTGAAATAAATAAAGCATACACCACAATCAAAGACCACATTGAGGAAATGTTCATCGAGGGTAGGGTAACACAACACACATACAATTACTTATGAACAACTTACCCTAGTTTCCTGTGCTTGTTTGGTATCCCTAAAATTCACAAGGATGTCCACAACCCACCCATGAGACCACTTGTAGATGGCCATGGTTCTCCTACCTATCCATGTGCTAAAATCATTGACAACATTTTACAGAAATACTTGGTCAACTTTCCACAGATCTGCAAAGATTCTTGGTCATTCCTTGGTAAAATTAACAAGTTAGATTTCAATGCAAGGTACAATTTTCTTACTATTGATGTTAAAGATTTGTACACCTGCATTCCCCAAGACATAGCAGTGGACTGGGTAGAACAGGTGCTTAGATCTAATGGTAGTAGTGGGAATGAGTTGGTTCTGGTTCACGAATTGTTGGACCTGGTCTTGTCTAACAATTTTTTTACATTTGACAACAACTTTTATTTGCAAAAAACTGGAGTAGCCATGGGCTCCCCTTGTGGGGCCAGTGTTGCCAATCTAGTCATGACACAATGGGAACACGATTACATGTCCACTAACTGCCCATTTAAAGACCAGGTGATTTTTTACACCCGTTACATGGACGATATTTTTATCCTCCTGGACGGTGACTTGCCCACGAGTGAAGCGTTAGTGGACTATTTTAATTCAACTACACAGTTTTTGAAATTCACTGCTAGTTTCCATACTGAAGCCATCCCGTACTTGGACATTTTACTTTCTAAAGACACTAGCTTTCACAAATATACAGCTAATATATATAGGAAAGTAACATACTCCAACTCATTCCTGCTCTACACAAGTTGTCATCCTTTTTATCAGAAGCGGGCAATCGTCAAAGGTCAGCTAGTGAGAGCAGCCCGCATTACCACATTGGATAGTGATTTTGCCAATGAATGTGGACACCTAAGGAATATGTTTTTACACAGGGGTTACCCACATGAAATGTTAGACACTATTATAGAAGAAGTGTCATCTAAGCATCAGTGTCACTTTTATAAACCAATCTTGAATAGAGAATTGGTTCTTATGAATGATACTGAACCCTCGAACACAGACTTAGTAAATGTCCACACAAGTAGGCATCCTTCTGAATGTCTTGGTGTCACATTCATAACAACATACAGTCTCAATAGTAGTGACTGTGTTCAGGCACTACGTAAAAATTGGGACTTACTCAAAAAGGACAACACAGTACACCAAAAACTTGGTAATCACCCATTGGTTGTTTATAGAAAGGCAAAAAACCTCAAAGCCCTCCTTGAACGACATAATATCAAAAAACCAATGACAGCTGGCATGTTTAAATGCCAGGCGTGTAATTTTTGTCAATACATCTTGGAATCCAATAGATTTAAAGTTCACGATTACGAATACAAGTTGAACCTAAGAGCTAACTGTAACTCAAGAATGGTGATCTACTTAGCTATGTGCCAAACCTGTACAGCTTTCTTCATGGGCAAAACAGAACGACGCCTACGTGACCGCATTTATGAACATACTTATGCAATCAGGAAGCAGAAACTTGATAATCCACTAGCAAAACACATTTCAGTTTATCCCAACCATATGTTTAAATTTTTGATTATTGACCAGATCACACAGGACTTCAGGGGTGCTCCTCTCCCACTTAAGTTAGAAGAGCGAGAGCTGTTTTGGCAAATTAGACTCAACGCATACAGTTCACCAGGTCTGAATGAGGACTGTTCTTTAAGTAGTGTTCTTAAACTTAGGAGCCTTAATAGGTAGGCTGTGTCAGGTTACCTTCCACACTAGCACAACACAGTTATTCTAATGCTCTTGAGCACCTTGGTTCAGTGACCTTATGTGTATTTTTTGCTGAGTATTTTTTGCTGAGAATTTGTAGTTTTATCTTGATACTTTACTTACTACCAATTATGTTCAGCACACTTGATGTGCTTCAACATACACAGTTTAGTGCACTAACATAGGTATTTGTATTAACTCAGTTTTACAAACACCAGCGGAGTTTTTATGCACTTGTAATTATTATTTCTTTGTCTCACTAGCTTAGTAGTAGGCTAGATTTACACATTTTTTATAACAACGCTAGTTGTACTTTTAGTCTGACTATTTGGATTTTTAGCTTGTACTTTAAAAGCAGTTTTTAATCTAGTTGTGTTTGCAAACAGGGCGTGTCTTGTAAGTCAGCTTTCACTTTAAGTAGTTAATTGACTTTGTAAGCATTAGCCCAGAGAGTATTTAAGCTGTGACTTTTTGTTTTTCTTGATCTGAAGAAGTTTGTTTATTGGAATAAATGAAAAGCGCTTTATCATTTCGTTCTGTGCTACTGTGTGGTTTCTTCTCTATTTTGTTTTTCACATCGCCACAACAGTTAGAAAATCCTTCTACATGGCACACCTCATCACTAAGGGCTTTTCATCCAGAAAAAAGGAGGTCATTGTCCCTCTGTACTCATCCCTCATTAGACTCATTATAGAATACAATGTCTCATTTGGTATGTACCTCACAAGACATCTGCAACAACTAGAAAGGCCACAGAAATACCTCACAAAAAGAATCACAGGCCTAAAGCAGATGCCTTATGCTGACCGTATAAAGAAACTCCAGCTATACTCGGTCACATATCGCCTACTCAGAGGCGATCTCTGCCTAACATACTAGGCCATGTCAAACCCAGAGTTGCTGGACATGCTACACTTAAAGAAATTCCAATCCCTCCGAGCCACGTGCTCCAGGGATATTAACCTTGTCATCACGGTGAATAGAACATCCTGGAGGGATAGGTTCTTAATCCAGAGACTCCCCATGCTCTGGAATAGGCTGCCCATACATGTCAGGCAGAGCGCCTTAATGGCCCTCTTCAAGAGGAACCTTGACAATTTGATGGGAGATAGGAAATTCACCCCGGGGATCACAGGGGTCCAGGAAAGTAAATATTTGTGGGAAGCAATAGCCAGGGAATCGTTATGGCTAGGCTTGTATAAGCCCTAGGGCCAATAGCCTAGTACCTACCTAGGAACCTATGTTTTTGTACACTAGCACAAGTATGCTTATTCTCCCATCATCTGGGATATTTTTTTTTTCTTCACATTGCTATGAGTACCCTCAAGAGCCATTTCTCCCATATTCTAGCCAGGATCTTTATAATATTTTCTGTAATGTCATCTGAACCTGCTGCTTTCCCAGAATTCATTTTTCTTAGTGCTGTTCTTACTTATTCTAGGGTGAGCTCCTCTTTTTCTCTCATCGTAGGCTGTGTCTGAGGCAGTACAGCTTCTTTGGAGTTTTCTTCATTTAGAAGCTGCTGGAAATACTCATTTGATCTGCCTTTGAAGTCCTGTGGACTGGTGAGCAAGTTGTTGCTGGCATCCCTCACAAAGGGTGTCTGACTATCTTCTTTATCTTTCTGTCTTTGCTTTGCAACCTGATATAGTTTCTTTAAGCCACCTACTGAGTCACTTTCCAGAAGCTGATAGAGTGCATCTGAGGCCCAATTCTTTGCTATTGCAAGTCCCTTCTTAGCTTCTTTGTTAACCAACCAGTATTCCTTCCCAGCCTGGTCCATCTTTTCTATCTCCCACTTCTTCCTGCGCTCCTTCTTTCTTTTGAAGACTTCCTAGACTTCTGCATTCCACCACCAGCTTTCCTATTTGCCTATTTTCATACTTGGCTTGGTGACATATATATTCTGTAGTTCTCACACAGGCTGTTTTTAGGTGCTGCCATTTTTCTTCAACTCCACCTATTTCCTCCTCTTCTTGGAGTATTAGAGCCCTGAGAAATTTATTGAACTGTTGTGCTTTCACTCCAGTCAACATCCAGGTATTCAGCCTGGTGTCTTTTGACCTTAGACCCTTCTCTGACCATTGCTTGTAGCTGACTGTGGCAACCAGTGGTTTGTGCTGTGGGCTAACTGCTTCACTGTGGATGACTTTAAACACATTGATTCTACCTGATTACCCTTTTCTTACTAGGAAGAAGTCTACCTGAGTTGCATGTTGGCCACTCTTGAATGTAAACTTGTGACTCTCCCTTTCTCTCTTTCTGTGCCATGTGTTTGCTACTATCAAGCCATTTGTCAGACAGAAGGTTCTTTATTCCTGTTGCCACATCTATTGGTCCCAGGCAGTCTTCATATCCTGTTCTGCCTGTCCTGAAATGTGCATTCAAGTCACCCATTCTCAACACCAATTCACGTTGTCCTGCTTTATCTAGTAAATCCTGCAACTACTGTCTGAATGCACTCTTTTCCTCAGTATTACAACCCTGCTGTGGGACAAAGACTGAGATTATGAATACTATTCTATCATTACACTGGTGTCTGATTGCCATAAGTCTGTCACTAATTCTGATGACATCTTTCACTGCCTTCTGAAGCCTTTCTCTCACCACAATTCCAGCACCATACCTTTTGGTATGTACATCACAAGACATCTCCAAAAACTGGAAAGGCCGCAGAAATACCTCACAAAGAGGATTACCGGCCTCAAACAGATGCCCTACGCTGACCGTCTCAAAAAAACTCCAGCTTTACTCCGTCGCATATCACCTACTCAGAGGTGATCTCTGCCTAACATACAAAGCTATGTCAAACCCAGAGCTGTTGGACATGCTCCACTTAAAGAAATCCCAATCCCTCCGAGCTACACGGTCTAGGGACCTAAACCTTGTCACCACAATAAACAGAACATGCTGGAGGGATAGATTCCTGTCCCAGAGACTTCCCATACTCTGGAATGAACTACCTATCTATATCAAACAAAGCTCCTCATTAGCACTCTTCAAGAAAAATCTTGATGATTGGATGGGAAATAGGAAATTCACCCCAGGGATTACCTCTGTGGCTCTGCTCAACAGTGGGACATGAAAATAATTTTCTTGGGTGGCAAAAGCCAGGGTACCTTTTTGGCTGAGCTTGTATAGGCCCCAGGGCTGATAGCCTAGTACCTGCCTATGAACCTATGAACCTATGAACCAGTTCTAGCCTATCCTCCTCCTGATTAGTAGACTCTGGATCCCAAGCCAAGTGGCTTTGTTGCACTGCCCTTCCATCTTCTCTCTTGGATACATAGGATGTCCATCCTCCTCCGTATCATCATGTCATCCACTTCCAAGCTGCATCTTGTCAGTGAACCTACATTAAGTGCAGCATTTCACAGTTCATGTTGGGCAGGTTGATTGGTGTTACATGTTTAGCAGGTTGATTGGTTTTACATCCAGCTTTCATTTAACAGGCTATCCCAGGTAACCCTGAGTAACTAGACAATGACAAGCCAAAAGCTTATTGATCTAGGGCTGCTGGGCTTTATGGCAAGCACACACTGGCCATTAGGGACACATACACCCCTCCCATCATTAGCATGTATCCCTGGTATAGGTCAGAGTAGGCCAGGTCATCAACCCACGTATCACGGCCAAATACCCATGCCCATCTGAGAACATTAGTCAACATGACCGAATCACCTAGAGCCATATTTTACACCATCAAGGGGCTGTCCCTGCCATGGCGTGCAATCTGTGATCCATTTTCCCCTATCTTGAGGATACGATGCACCACAGTAGATGCCCAAAGTGGGTGGTCTGTACAACTCTTTCCCCCTGTAGGTCACCATATAGAGTCTGTGCTGCTGCCCACAGCTCATTCATTGGTGAGTATGAGATGGAAATACTCAGCATGTTTTTCAGAGGTGGGAGGAACCCACAGAGACACAGGGAGAACATGAAAACTCCAAGCAGGCATTGCTTGGAGGTCAGGATTGAACTTTGTACCTTGCGCACGAGAGGCAAAGACCTTAACTATTATGCTAACTGGTCTCCTATTCCCACTGAGATGTGCTACCTCTAACATCTGTACCAATACCAGGCAGCTAGGGACACCTCTCCAATGCTTTCCTAGAAGGATTATGATATATCTTCCTCCCCTGGCCCTGGTCAGGCTCCACCTATGGGGAATGTGTTTGTTTCTGCAGGTGTATCTGTTAGTGATGTCTCAGTAGTCACCCAAAGGCAGCTGATAGAGGTAGTGTTAGAGCTGGTTATTCTTCATATTGAATCCTGCATCAATAACCTACAAAAATTCTGCTTGCAACTTGTAGAGCACATAGGTTCATAGGTTCATAGGTTCATAGGTTCATACTAGGCTATCTGCCCTAGGGCATTTATAAGCCTAGCCAGAGTGTATTTGGCTTTCGCCCCCCCATTTTAAATAAACTTTGCTATGCCCTTTTTCGAGGTTAGTATACTGTGCCTCTGTCTAACAGTGACACAGAAGTGATACCCGGGGTAAACCTACGATCTCCCATCCATTCATCAAGATTCCTCTTGAAGAGAGTCAATGAGGGACTCTGCCTAACCTGGACTGGGATTTTATTCCAGAGTGAAGGGAGCCTCTGGGTTATGAATCTGTCCCTCCAGCATGTCCTATTTATTTCAGTGCTGAGGTTCAAGTCTCTCGAGCGCGTAGCTTGATGGGATTTGGATTTTCTGAGGTGCAGCATGTCCATTAATTCCGGGTTGGACATGGCTTTATACGTCAGGCACAGATCGCCTCTGAGCAGGCAGTATGCCACTGAGTAGAGCTGGAGTTTCTTTAACCAGGCAGCATATGGCATCTGTTAGAGCCCTTTGATCCTCTTGGTGAGGTACTTTTGGGGTCTTTCCAGTTGCTGCAGGTGTCTGGTAAGGTACATCCCAAAAGGAGCATTGTACTCAATTATGGGCCTGATGAAGGATGAGTAAAGAGGCACGATGACCTCCCCTGATCTAGATGTGAATCCCTTCATGATTAGGTGGGCTATATAAAATGTTTTTCTAACCACTTTGGCCAAGTGGTTGTCAAATGAGAGATTGCTATCAACTTGGGTCCCCAGGTCCCTAATTACTTCTTCCGTACTTAATGGATTACCACCTATGTGGTAATTTGTGGGCACTTTGTTTTTGCCAAAGGGGATGACTATACACTTTTTGGCGTTTAGCTTGAGGCCATGGCTCTGGCACCAGTTGTCTGTTTCTGTGAAGCTCTTTTGTAGGATACTTGTGTCGGCTGGAGAGTCGATTATGGTGCCCAGTTTGCAGTCATCTGCGAACTTGGTCAGCCACAGTCCTTCCATGTTAGCCTGTACCTCCAAGAAATATATACCAAACAAGAGAGGTCCCAGGACTGAGCCTTGTGGGATGCCACTTGTAACTGGTTTGGAGTCTGACATGGCTCCAGCAATTCTAACCATGTGGGTTCTGTCCTTGAGCCAGTTTGCAACCCATCTAGTGACATAGGGGTTTATATTTAAGCTGGTGAGCTTATCTATAATGCCCGAGTGGGGTATTGTATCGAAGGCTTTTGCAAGGTCCAGGTAGGCTGTGTGGACCACCTTCCCCTCGTCAATGGCCTTGGTGACTGTTTCAAAAAATCAACCAGGTTTAAGAGGCAGGATCTGCCCTTAACAAAGCCGAACTGGGTAGGATCCAGTGTCTGTAGGTCCCCAATATCTTTATTTATGAGGTCCATGATGATCCTTTCCATAGCTTTGCAGACCAAGCTAGTCAGGCTTATGGGGCGATAGTTTCCAGGATCCGTTGAGGCACCACCTTTGTGGAGAGGGACCACTGTTGCTGTATGCCACTCTTTGGGTACATATCCTGTAGTAAGGCTGAGACTGAACAGTAGTTTTATGTTTGAGTTTAGTTCTTCTTGGAGTTCATGTAGGATGCAGCCCGGGACACCATCTGCTCCCATTGATGCTGTGTTTTTTGCTTTGGAGAGGGTGGCTCTTACCTGAGCATCTGAGATGTCAGGGGGGGCAGCACTCTGCTGGGATAGATATTTGCCCTTTTGGTGGGAAAGCAGGGGAGAAGTTTGCGCTGAACCTGTCAGCTAGGATGTTGGCAATGTCTGTGGGTTCAGTGTATTTTTTGTCATTTTGGACTAATTCTGAGCATATCTGGGAATTCCCACCCAGGTTCCTAACATAACTAAAGAAAGCCTTGTGATTATCCTTAGTGTCCTATGCAATTTTTCTCTTGAAGCTGGCCTTAGACGATTTTATGAGTGCCCGTAGTTTTTTGCTAATACTGATCAGAGATGCCTTCCCTTTTTGGGATTTTGCTCTATCATGTAGTAGCTTCCTCCTTCTATTGTATAGTTTGTTTATGGCTGGGTCCACTAGACAGGATGCCTAACTTTGGAGGATTGGGTCTTGGTTTTCTTTGGGATTGCATGATCTATGCATTCTTGAAGGTATTCATAGAATGCATTTATAAAGGATTCTGCAGTCTGGGCTGTATTTTCCACAGGCCCCGGGGCTTTGAAGGATTCCACCTCGGTTTTGAGGAGTGTGAAATTTGCTTTAGAAAAGTTTTTCACTGTGGTTTTCTGGGCAGGGGCTGGGGTCGGGATGTGAATATCTAGTGAGATTAGTTTATGGTCTGATCTTACCAGTGAGGGATACACTTTTGGTCTGGAGCATAGAGTCCCCATGTTGGTGATGATCAGGTCCAGTATGTTTTCCCCTCTCGTGGGAGTGGCAACAAGTTGTTCTATAGCATTTGAGTTTATAAATTCTAGGAACCTCCGGGCTAGGGTGTTGGAGCTAGAGTAATACTCCCAGTCTTTGTTAGGGTAGTTGAAGTCGCCCAATATAATGGTGTTTGGAGAGACCTTCATATTTTCCAGTGTTCTCAGGAAGGCCAAGTGGAGTTCCTGGGTTTGGGAGGGTGGTCTGTAGCAGGCTATAAACTGGAAGGCAGTTTTACCCACTGTTAGTTGCACATGGGTAGTCTCTGATGCTTCGTGCTGTGCCACCAACCTGGAGGTATGGGTATCTTTGATGAATATTGATACTCCCCCTCCTTTTGTGGTTCGGTCCAAGTTTTGGGGCTGAAAAACATGGTATGAGGTATAACCTGGTAGTGCTGGGGTGCTCTCAGGAGCCTTGAACCAGGTTTCTGTTACTGCACAGATATCGATGTTCTCCATGCTAAGGAGAGTTTCGAGTGCATGCATCTTGAGGTTTAGACTTCTGGTGTTGAGTAGCATTGCTCTTAGTTTCTTATCCCTTGTGATACCTATGGAGGTGGGTTTGTCTTTTGAGCCTTGCCTAAAAAAGGCACTATGGGGGTGCCAAGAGCCTTTGCCAATATCCAAAAGCCCAGGGGTGACAGGTGCAAGCCATCCCTATTGAAGCATCGTGGCTTATCGAGCATGTCATCCCAGGCAGACAGGCATTGGATCCCCTTTGAATGACACCAATACTTAAGCCAATTGTTGAAATTGATCATCTTGTCTTCATATTGTGGCATCATTCTTGGTGAGGGTAAGATGCTACTCAAGGTCAGGGTCATACCGGCCTGGGCTACATGCTCAGAGAGCTCCTCTATGTCTCTTTTCATGCAGTCCAGGGAGGTACGTCTCAGGTCATTCACACCAGCATGGACAATGACTGAGTCATTTTTGTACTTGCCTTGGAGTGACCTGAGTGCTTGTGTTATGTGGCGGATCCTAGCACCCGGCAGGCAGCTCACCATGACCTTCTCCTTGTTCAGCCTGGTGAGCGGGACGTCAGTGTGCCTGACAATAGAGTCACCTATTACAAGTGTATCAGGTGTGTTGTTTAGCCTTAAGGGCTGTGACTGTTCGGCACACTGGCTTTGTGAGCTATGTGTTGCACGTGTTTTGTTTTGGGGTAGCGGTTGCTTGGTTGTCTGCTTTGGAGGTCTCTGCTGCTTAGGCAGATTTTTATTTAGAGCCTCCGAGTATGTTTTTGTGTGTTTATGTGTTTGGTTTGCTGTCATGGTAGGTCTATGTGAGACTGGAATTGTAGTGAGTGTGGTTTCCTTCTCCTCCTGACTGGTTACACCAGTACTGAGTTGAGAGAGCTTAGCCTCCAGTTTGGCTATATGGTTGCATCTCTCACATGTGTTGGAATTTGTTGGGAGGAGGAGAGGGTTGTCTGTGTACATGAGGCAGTTGTAACATTGCCTCAAGATTCCCAGATTCACCAGCTGGACCGGAGAGGAGATTGACAACTGACCTTTGGACAAGCTAGAATAGTATTGGGAATTCCTTTATAATTGAAAAAAAGGGCCAATGGGGAACAAAGTACTCAAGGGGAGTTTGTGAGGATGTAGTGCTTTTAATTTTTTAGTGCTGACTTATATAATTGCTTTAGTGAGCAAGTGCCAGGCTTTAGAGTGGTAACAGGGTGTTTATTATGAGAACTAGATCAGTTCTAAGAGAAAAAGTGAAGAGCAGGCTTTGTGGAGCCGAGAATGGTTTAAACCCAATTAAGCAGCGCTGCCTGATGCTGCGCTATACACAAAATCGCACAAAGCCATGCTAAAGCGGGTTTTATACAGGGGGACTTGAAAGAGCTAGAAATTGGCCCAAAACGGCCAATAGACTACCAGATTTTTGTGCTGGGAACACTCCTCCAGGGATAGATAGGCTGCTCCAAGCTCCCCACTGCCACTGGTGAACAAAGAAGCCTCCCTTTATCCAAGAAAGGAAATGGGCAACACAGGAACTTTCCAAAAGTCCAGAATACAGCAAAGCCTGTATTTGAACTACTCTAGGTCAGGAAAGACGGGAAACAAGGACAATTTTTTTTTCTTTTTTGCAACAAACAGCAGGAAAATGCAATAAATATGTAACACAGGCTAGTGCACTTGAGTGTGTAGCCTCAACAGGTAAATGCAACAAACAGGACAAACTTTAAAAGTGCAGGTGCAAAAACAACTTTAAACAGTTTAAAACAGTTCAAGAAGCAGAAATACTTGCAGTTTAGCTAAATCGGACAGTCGCCCAGGTAGTAGCAGGAAAAAACACTTTTGTCAGGTTAGCAGTCACTCTTTTAGCCTCTCTGCTGCTAGCACCACTCTGCAGGACCACAAGGAGCTTGGCTGAGTAGTAACAAGCACACAAACCACGCCAAAGCGGGTTTTATACAGAGGGACTTGAAAGAGCTCAAAATTGGCCCAAAACGGCCAATAGGCTACCAGATTCTTGTGCTAGGAACACTCCTCCAGACATAGATAGGCTGCTCTAAGCTCCCCACTGCCACTGGTGAACAAAGAAGCCTCCCTTTATCCAAGAAAGGAAATGGGCAACACAGGAACTTTCCAAAAGTCCAGAATACAGCAAAACCTGTATTTGGACTACTCTAGATCAGGAAAGATGGGAAACAAGGATATATATTTTTTTCATCCTTGTCCACCACTGGCACCATCATCTGAACTATGACCCAATGGTGAAGGAGCACAACATAGTGTTTGGCCTTCCACTGGGGATGACATGAGTGGTGTGGTTTGGGAGTTATACCCACCCTATTCATTACCATGGTGTTTCCTTCCCTTCTGTGTCATTGCTGTGTCCTGTTTGTTATCCAGTCCTCCTCATAACTGCTGTCTTCCCTTTGCTTGTCTGCTGTCTGTAACACCAGTGTCATCCCCCTCCATCAGTGTGTCAGCACCTCCTCTGTCTATAACATCAGTGTCACCCCCACTCCATCAGTGTGTCAGCACCTCCTGTGTCTATAACACCAGTGTCACCCCCCCCTCCATCAGTGTATCAGCACCTCCTCTATCAGTACTATCTGCTTTATGTGCTTGTGTATTTACCCCAACAATCTACACTCAACCTCTTACTATACTGTCATCTTCCTTTACTTCTTTCTCAACTTTTCATTCTTTGGAAAATGGGAACCTGTCCCATAAAAAATACCTTTCCTTTCCCTCCCCATTTTACTCATTCCTTAATCCTGTTTCCTCTATGCACTTTTCCTCTCTTCCTACTGTTGTATGGTCTCATCTCTACTCCTTCATCTGATAAAAAATAGATTTAAAGTGTGCATTGGGCCCTTTAAGGCTGATATCTGCATTTCTCCTCTTGCTGATTTTGAACGTGTGAAAGGCCTGAGTTACATACACACTCTTCGTTTCATATTTGTGCTCATCACATTACACAGATGCCACTTCAGCTGTCTTTCCCTCTCCAAAAGTTGTGTTCTGAGTGCAGGTGTAATTGCTAACTACCCAGTGTTTGAGCTCATTGTTAATCGATAATATACTCTGACCCACATTATACCCAAAAGATAAGCAGTGGGCAGCTCACTGACATTGCAATGAGCTTATTTATGAATCCCATGGAAGTGTTCATTTTGCTGTTTCTGAAGACAGTTATTCTTTTGACATTAAATCTGTCTTAAGAACATATCTCTTGTTTGAATGTTTCTTAAGTCACAGACAATTCTGTTAAATAAGTTATGAATCACACAGCATATTACATTCACAATCTTTTGCTCAGTCCTTTAGTCCAGTAATATCAACATCTGTAGCCTCTGCAGGAACTTGGTCCCTCACAGAGACCTTCTGAGGAATAAGCAGCAGATTTTTCCTTAATTCACCCTAATTCCAGAGATTTATTCTAAACACCACAATGTTATCTCCTACATTTCAAATGTCAAAAGTATTATAACTTTCAAAGGTTTCTTCCCTTGTGACCTGTAGAACCATAGCATACTGTACTTTCTCAGAGGTCTTAGATATTCCCCTCACAGTCAGGAACCAATAAAATGCCTGGACTTGCAGCTTTCAGTTCTCTGCCAAACTGCCTTTCAGTGAAAGACTACCTCATTGTTACAAAAGACAAAATGACCTCAGGCTTCACACAGAACATGCTGCTTTTTTCCCCAAAGTAGAATAAAAGTCTGTAGTTTTATATTGTATGTTTCCCTCTGTATATTAAGGAATGTCTGTATGTACTCTTTTAGCAAACAAACACAATGTAACACTTGATGAAACAATGTAACATTTGAAAGCTAAAGTTTGCAGTAGCTTTAAGGAAACAAACAACTTAATGAGAGTGGGTGAGGTATTCAGAAATCAAACCACATACCTTTACTATATACAGGGTAAAGATATCACTCCCCCACACCCCTGCCACCTTGGCTTTTTCCTCAAATATAGCATTTGTTATCTTGGCATTATTAGGTAAAAATACTTTCAGTAATATAGTGGCATTTTTTTTCTTCAGGTAGTATAATTAGCACACACTATGTTTTAGTGGTTGGAAGTGGCTAGGGCTGGAAGGCTGGCATAATGGTTAAGGTGTGTACCTTACAAATAGAAGGCGTAGAGTTTGATTCTCATGTAGGGCAATTGGCTATGCTTAGAACGGCCCCCAAGGACAGTTAGCCTTGTAGTAATATATAAGCCTATGAGCAATCTTAAGTAAAAGGTCTGATGTGTTACTATTCTAACAGTATGGATAATGGTATTTATAGTGAATCATGTACTTCTGTTAAATAGGAAGCAATGTATAGCTATGTTGAACCTTCCACATATTGACTTCTGTAACACCAGAATGTTCATTCACCCATCTACAAATATGAAATTTAAGAGGGCAAGCACTGGAACCTGCAAAATGCAAATGGGAACTGTTCTAAGTGTCATGTAAGTCTTATTTCAGTCTTCTTTCTCTGGACACACACAGTCCTGCCATCCAGAGAGCAGGGGGAGCAATGCAGTACATTAACAGAACTCTAAACTCACAGGGTCTGTTCAGTATGAAGAGATGATTGACAGTGTAGAATGCTTTCAGCACAGTTATGAAAGCTGACCAACCAATTTTCCTTGACTAGAATTATTTTTGACAGTCAGCTATATAAAGCAGTGCCATTTTCTTGTGAAGTCCTGCCCTGAAAGCATTTTGGGATACAACAAGACCTATGCTTTCTCCTCAGTTTTTGATAATTGTTTGTAGACACACTTCTCTATGACAGTGGAGAGTGGATTTAGGAAAGAAATGGGACAGGGAACATTGATTGTGGAACTGTATCAGCTTTTATTCAGGAAAATGAAATATAGAAGTGAACACTGCTTGCATTATTATATCAAAAATGTAAACATGAGAACTGGTATGGCCCTTTTCCAAAATCTGGGAATGTCTAATTTTCTTATGGATCTATTTATCAGGATGCACACTGCTAAGACATTTGCACTTGCTGCAGTTCTGAGGAACATCAGGGACGAATTATCAGTAATATTATCTTCGTGTGTGTGTGTGTGTGTGTGTGTGTGTGTGTGTGTGTGTGTGTGTGTGTGTGTGTGTGTGTGTGTGTGTGTGTGTGTGTGTGTGTGTGTGTGTGTGTGTGTGTGTGTGTGTGTGTGTGTGTGTGTGTGTGTGTGTGTGTGTGTGTGTGTGTGTGTGTGTGTGTGTGTGTGTGTGTGTGTGTGTGTGTGTGTGTGTGTGTGTGTGTGTGTGTGTGTGTGTGTGTGGAAGAGTTTGTCATACTGATGAATTACCGCAGCAGGGCTAGCCACCCGGCATTGTAAACCTTGGCTCTTGATAATTATCGCTAGACCCCATGTGCAAAAATAGGAAAAGAGGTTGAGGATGGATGGATTAGCTTCCGCTTTGACTTTGCATAGAAAAATTTTAATACAGAAGCTGAAATGGATTATATATCAAATCCTCCAAACACTCCACATTGACCTGATTATTACAAACATACCAAACTCCATCTCCAACATAAACGTTCTGCTACCATCGCTAAGTGACCACTGCCTGATCACCATTAATATTGTCAACCATACGATAAAACTGCACTTTTAAAAGCCCTCAGAAATTAGGGCACTAATATGAACAAGCTTAGAACCTTTCTCAGAGCCCACAATTGGAAATGTACTTTCCTTACATAAAACAGCAGCTGTAAGCCTAACCAACTTTCGACTCCAGCTGCAAGTCAAGTTCTTTCCACTTATCCATAGGTTTTATAAACCCAACAAAATGAATAGTTATCACTGAACTCAAAATGTGTTGAAACTCTAAGGGATGAAGCATGTCAAAAATAGAAGCAAACTCATATAACTGACAACCATACTTCCCTTATAGCCTTACACAAGCTAGCCACCGATTTGGTCAGAAGGCCCAAAAGAAATATCTAAACAAAGAAACAAATTACCCTCTTATATTACCCAAGCACTTTCGGAAGAAGTTAACCTTCTTAAAGAAAGAAAGCTTCCTCATGACACCCTGTCTACAAGCACTATTCAATTTGATACTATCCAAAAGATTTCCTTAAAGATTTTAGCAATCTCCCATCAATAAACTCAACATCTCCCACAGATCATACATTGCCCACCTCACCACAATTCACCACTTTCTTCCACTTCAAATACTACCCTTTCCCTGTCTCGTTGTATTGCTGTTGAGTAAATCTCCTTTACTACATAATGTTTCCTGCTCATTTTCCTAGAGCTCAGCAAAGCATGGAGTCCTAGCCTGTGTTCCACTTGTATCCAGTGCCATCCAGGCAAAGTTAAGTACCTTTAATTGATAAATCGCACTTGCTTAACTTATTTTGAATGATCACTACTGTTTCCTGTTTTTATGTATGCATTTCACTGTGTTTATTGTAAAAATAATTCCTCTTCTTCTCACTGTCACTGCCGTAAGACTGACGTGAAGTTACCTTTAATATGTCATTTCCAGCTAGCTGCTTAATTGGTTTGTGGTAGCATTGCACTTGTGAGTCTTTCCTATTATATTTTTCCATTAGGAGGACTGCTTTATTCACCTTGTAGCAGGAGGTGTTTGACTCATTTATCCGTGTTGGGAAATACACAAAAAGACTTGCAGTGAGTTATTTTATTGGCCAGAGGGCTCATTAGTTAGTTAGTTTTCTGTGCCACTATAAATTTTCTGCATTTGTGTGGGTTAGCAGTGCCTAGTACAGTAGCAAACACCTAGAAAGCAAATTTTCACTATAGAACAGTTCATAAAACTGTACCCTGTAAAGAAGCAATAAAGAGCAGATACCTTGTGTGCTGACAAGGTTAGAGGAGCTAGTTGGGTGTTTAGTGGCAATACCTACTGATTTAGTAGAATTCAGTAAAGTGTAAACATTAAACTTAGTAGAATTTAACACTGTTTAGCATAATCTGCCCCAATAAAGCACCCTTATTAGTCTGTACAAAAAAGAACCCTTAACAGCCTTCTAACATCTATACATCACCTGCTTGTAACTCACAAATCAAAGGACTGGACAGTATGGATGTGCAGTTTCCTAACTTCTCTGTAGTCAACTTGGTGTTATGGGCATCTTGAGACAATGTAGCAATTGTCTCATATTTACTGACAACCACTTAATCCTTAAAGAAGCAGACAAAGTATACAAGAGGTGTATTAACAGAATGACACTGGGGGCTAAACTCTCAGATATAAGTGCAGATCAGGCTGTTGAAACCACACACACAACACTCACCTCACATAGCACACGACACACACATAGATTAATATATGTTAAGGAACTGAAAAGCAATCTTTTTAAACAATAAAGATTACCTAGATCACCCATTGTCAAAATTATACCTCAGCAAACCCAAATGCGCTCAGTAAAAACAACACCTAACACCACACATACTGTCTCTCTCAGTGGAGCCCTAAAAACTAAGCCCCTAAGGCAGGCAAACACACTTTCCATGCCCCTTGTCATAGGTCACTCTGCTGTAAGATGTACTGATGCCTCTCTTATCAGATGAAACAGGGAAAAGGTAACTGTTTGTTGCTTATCTGGAGTTGTCAGGATCCATGAAATCACACATGTACACAAGTCATTATGCCACAGTCACCAGTGTGATTCCATCATAGTTCCTGTAGATATAAATAGCCTGAGATGTACCTCCCTGGACTATATGAAGGGAGACATGATGGAGCTTTCAGACTAGGTGTCTCAGGCTGGTATGAGCCTTGTATTGAGCAGCATATTACCATCACCGAAGATGATACAATGGTACAATGATACAATGTATCACTGAGGATGATGTCGCAATGCATTGAGCAGCATATTACCATCACTGAGGATGATACAACGATACAACAATACAATGATACAATGTATCACTGAGGATGATACCAGCAGCATATTACCTTCTCTGAGGATGATACAATGATACAATGACACAATGTATCACTGAGGATGATGTCACAATACATTGAGCAGCATATTACCATCACTGTGACTGATGCCACAGTATGAGCAAAAAAATGATTGATTTCAACAACTGACTGTCTTTCTGGTGTCATTCTAAGGGGTTCCAATATTTGTCATCTTGGAAGTACATGGTTAAAAGACCATGTTGCTTTTCCAAGGATACATAGGGTAAAATTAACCTTTCTTACAATTGTCTAAACCTAGCTCACATTCCCTTATTGTTAAATTTAGGCAGGATTCTGACTTAGACACATTCAGTCACACACCAAATGTCTGAAACTGTGGTTCCTCTTGTACTGAGCATGAGCAGGATTACAACAATGCGTCATCAGCTGGATGATCTGCACCTTTCTCCTCTAGGCATTTGAATATTGCTAAAGCTTTATCCACCTCTGTACGGTAATGCCAAATTAACAAACCTAACAACATAGCAAAATCCACTCAACTGAACCTCAAGATGTTACTGTTCAGTGACAGGAGCCTAAATAAAAGACTTCACTGCCTACAAATCATCCTCACACTGGAGAATATAGACATCTGTGCAATTACTTAGACATGGTTTAAAGAAGTAGAAAGTACCCCATCAGTGCAAAGTTTCAGTGCCTTCCACACCAGCTGCACAGACAAGAACTTAATATGGAAGTGGCTCAGTATAAATTAATTAATTTGTTCCTTGAGTGATACTTAAATACACAAATAATTTCTGTGTCTTTGACTTTTCTGATGAGACTCAAGCCCTGAAAAACCGCAAGCACTGTTGGTGATTCCCTGCTGGGTGAGGAAAGTGAATCTATATTTTTGTCTGTGAGTTGTTTAAACTGATAGAACTGCTTTCTGTTTTACCTGCTCCATTTTGATTTCTGTTTTAAGAAATCTGCTTGGCCTGGTCTCCATGTGGCAGACAGACTCTTAAATTATCTAGGCGACAAATTTCATATTGTTTTCACTGGTTAATTTGTTTCTTGACTGATACTTAAATAAAGAGAGAATTTATACATCTTTGTATTTTCTGATAAGACATAAGGCCTGCCCTGCTGGTGACTCCCTGCTGGTTATTTAAAAAAAAGCATTCAAAAATCACTTCCTACTCCATGACCCAAGTGAATTCCTCTATATCCAGCTTCCCTCCAGATGCAAACATTCAAAAGAAACAATACCTTAAGTTAAGATCTATGTAAGGCAATTTCCAAGACAGAAACTAAACTTAATTGTTTGCCCTCATTTATGCATTAGTGTGTCTGTACTGTAGTGTTGAATCTGCTGGAGTGATGCCCCCACTTCCACCCACAAGCCATTTACTACTGAATGTGAAGCTACACTTTGAATTTCTTAACAGATATGGTTCATTTCATTCTGGTTCAACCGTGTGCTAGAAACAATTACAGATAAACTTCTCCTGTGTTAAATACTGGCTAAGTGTTGCCTTTCTGCTGTTAATGTGTAGTAAATATATCATCAAATTTCTACTGGTTTTCTGCTCTAAGATTCTGGAGTAACATCTATTTTTTTTATCTTTTCCTTCTTCTTCTTCTTTCGACTTTTCCCGGTTAGGGGTCACCACAGTGGATCACCGTCCACTCATGATTGGCAGTGGAGTTTTACAGTGTTGAGTTGCCAGCCCAATGTCCAACCTTCCACAGAAGGCACACACATGCTCACACTCATGCTTAGGGCCAATTTAGTGTGTCCAATCCACCTACAGCATGTCTTTGGGATGTGGGAGGAAACCGGAGCACCTGGAGAAAACCCACACGACCACAGGGAGGACATGCAGACTCCGCACAGAAGGCACCCCAGCCAAGGATCGAACCGGAGAATCTCTTGCTGTGAGATGGCAACACTAACCGCTGCACCACCGTGGCCACCCTTTCCTACTGTGTTAAATTCTGGCTAAATGTTGTCTTTCTGCTATTAACGTGTAGCAAATATTTTAGCAAGTTTCTAATAGATTTTTGCTGTAGGATTCTGTGAAACCATTTAATTTTTGCTTTAAGTACTGAACATGTACAGCAAGTAAGTTTGTAGTGTGTT